>NC_091285.1:524719816-525068566 GCF_032444005.1 Ranitomeya imitator
GGCAGTTTAGACAAGGGTACCAAATGGACCATCTTAGAGAAGCGATCACAAACCACCCAGATGACTGACATCCTTTGAGAAACAGGGAGATCAGAAATAAAATCCATGGAAATATGCGTCCAGGGCCTCTTCGGGATCGGCAAGGGCAAAAGCAACCCACTGGCACGAGAACAGCAGGGCTTAGCCCGAGCACAAGTCCCACAGGACTGCACAAAAGAACGCACATCCCGTGACAAGGAAGGCCACCAAAAGGATCTAGCCACCAAATCTCTGGGACCAAAGATTCCAGGATGACCAGCTAACACCGAACAATGAACCTCAGAGATAACTCTACTAGTCCATCTATCAGGGACAAACAGTTTCTCCGCTGGACAACGGTCAGGTCTATCAGCCTGAAATTTCTGCATCACCCGCCGCAAATCAGGGGAGATGGCAGACAAAATTACCCCCTCTTTGAGAATACCAGCCGGCTCAGGAACACCCGGAGAGTCAGGCACAAAACTCCTTGAAAGGGCATCAGCCTTCACATTCTTAGAGCCTGGAAGGTATGAAACCACAAAATCGAAATGGGAGAAAAACAGCGACCATCGAGCCTGTCTAGGATTCAACCGTTTGGCAGACTCGAGATAAGTCAAATTCTTGTGATCCGTCAAGACCACCACGCGATGCTTGGCTCCTTCAAGCCAATGTCGCCACTCCTCGAATGCCCACTTCATAGCCAACAACTCTCGATTGCCAACATCATAATTGCGCTCAGCAGGCGAGCACTTTCTAGAAAAGAAAGCACATGGTTTCATCACCGAGCCATCAGAACTTCTTTGAGACAAAACAGCCCCTGCTCCAATCTCAGAAGCATCAACCTCGACCTGAAACGGGAGCGAAACATCTGGCTGGCACAACACAGGGGCAGAAGAAAAATGATGCTTCAACTCCTGAAAAGCCTCAACGGCCGCAGAGGACCAATTGACCACATCAGCACCTTTCTTGGTCAAATCAGTCAACGGTTTAACAACACTAGAAAAATTAGCGATGAAGCGACGGTAAAAATTAGCAAAGCCCAGGAACTTCTGCAGGCTCTTCACAGATGTAGGCTGAGTCCAATCATAAATGGCCTGAACCTTAACAGGGTCCATCTCGATAGTAGAAGGGGAAAAAATGAAACCCAAAAATGAAACCTTCTGAACTCCAAAGAGACATTTAGACCCCTTCACAAACAAGGAATTCGCACAAAGGACCTGGAACACCATTCTGACCTGCCTCACATGAGACTCCCAATCATCCGAAAAGACCAAAATATCATCCAAATATACAATCATAAATCTATCCAGGTACTTTTAGAAGATGTCATGCATAAAGGACTGAAACACAGATGGAGCATTAGAAAGCCCGAATGGCATCACCAGGTACTCAAAATGGCCCTCGGGCGTATTAAATGCTGTTTTCCATTCATCGCCCTGTTTAATACGCACAAGATTATACGCCCCTCGAAGATCTATCTTGGTGAACCAACTAGCCCCCTTAATCCGAGCAAACAAATCAGACAGTACCGGCAAAGGGTACTGAAATTTGACCGTGATCTTATTAAGAAGGCAGTAATCAATACAAGGTCTCAAAGAACCATCCTTCTTGGCCACAAAAAAGAACCCTGCTCGCAACGGTGATGACGACGGGCGAATATGCCCTTTCTCCAAGGACTCCTTTATATAACTCCGCATAGCGGCGTGTTCTGGCACAGATAAATTGAACAGTTGGCCCTTAGGAAACTTACTACCAGGAATCAAATTAAAAGCACAATCGCAATCCCTATGAGGAGGTAGGGCACTGGATTTGGGCTCATCAAATACATCCCGGTAATCCGACAAAAACTCAGGGACTTCAGAAGGAGTGGAAGACGAAATTGACAGCAATGGAACATCACCATGTACCCCTTGACAACCCCAGCTGGACACAGACATTGATTTCCAATCCAACACTGGATTATGGACCTGTAGCCAAGGCAACCCCAAAACGACCACATCATGCAGATTATGCAACACCAAAAAGCGAATATCCTTCTGATGTGCAGGAGCCATGCACATGGTCAATTGAGTCCAGTACTGAGGCTTATTCTTGGCCAAAGGCGTAGCATCAATTCCTCTCAATGGAATAGGATACTGCAAGGGTTCCAAGAAAAAACCACAGCGCCTGGCAAACTCTAAGTCCATCAAATTCAGGGCAGCGCCTGAATCCACAAATGCCATAACAGAATAGGACAACAAAGAGCAAATCAGAGTAACGGACAAAAGAAATTTAGACTGTACTGTACCAATGGTGGCAGACCTAGCGAACTGCTTAGTGCGCTTAGGACAATCGGAGATAGCATGAGTGGAGTCACCACAGTAAAAACACAGCCCATTCTGACGTCTGTGTTCTTGCCGTTTAGCTCTGGTCAAAGTCCTATCACATTGCATAGGCTCAGGCCTCTGCTCAGAGAATACTGCCAAATGGTGCACAGCTTTGCGCTCACGTAAGCGCCGATCGATTTGAATGGCCAAGGACATAGACTCATTCAGACCAGCAGGCGTGGGAAATCCCACCATAACATCCTTAAGGGCTTCAGAAAGACCCTTTCTGAAAATTGCCGCCAGGGCACACTCATTCCACTGAGTAAGCACAGACCACTTTCTAAACTTCTGACAATATACCTCCGCTTCATCCTGACCCTGACACAAAGCCAGCAAGATTTTCTCTGCCTGATCCACTGAATTTGGTTCATCACAAAGCAATCCAAGCGCCAGAAAAAACGCATCTACATCACGCAATGCAGGATCTCCTGGCGCAAGGGAAAATGCCCAGTCTTGAGGGTCGCCACGCAACAAAGAAATAATGATTTTTACTTGCCGAACGGGGTCACCAGAGGAGCGGGGTTTCAAAGCAAGAAACAGTTTACAATTATTTTTGAAATTAAGGAATTTAGATCTATCCCCAGAAAACAAATCAGGAATTGGAATTCTAGGCTCTAACATCGGATTCTGAACTACAAAATCTTGAATGCTTTGTACCCTTGCAGTGAGATGATCCACAGAAGAGGGCAGACCTTGAATGTCCATATCTACACCTGTGTCCTGAACCACCCAGAGGTTAAGGGGAAAAGAAAGACAAAACACACTGCAGAGAAAAAAAAATGGTCTCAGAACTTCTCTTATCCCTCTATTGAGATGCATTAACACTTTGGGCCAGCTGTACTGTTATGGACCTGGTGGTTAGGAGCACCCGGAATGACCTGATGGTTAAACTAACACAGGACAAGCTCTGGGAAGTAGGAGCTCTGCTGACCGCAACCCCTAATCCTATCACACACACTAGAAATAGCCGTGGAGCGTACCTAACTCTGCCTAGACGCCTCTTCACAGCCTGTGAGTTAAGATGAAAGTCACAAACACAGGAATGAAACAAGTTTCAGCAAAGGGAGGCCAGACTTACTAAACAGACTGAGGATAGAAAAGGTAACTTTGCGGTCAGCACAAAAAACTACAAAAAGACCACGCAGAGTGTGCAAAAAGACCCCCGCACCGACTCACGGTGCGGAGTTGCCACTCTGCATCCCAGAGCTTCCAGCTAGCAAGGCAAAATCATGATAGCAAGCTGGACAAGAAAACAAAGAACAACAAATAAACTAGCAGGGACTTAGCTTCTGCTGGAGTAGACAGGTCCCCAGAAAGATCCAAGAGCGAACTGAACAGTACTAGAACATTGACAGCTGGCATGGAGTAACTGTAAGTATTCGGACAGAAATCCGAGAGTGGACCCTCTGGGTCGTGACTCTAGAGCCCCCGGGGTTGAGCGGAGCAGATGGAATCACCCCCTATACAGGGAGTGTTAGGAGCAGGACCTCGGGGGAATGGAGACACAACAGCTAGAGCCAAAGGGACGACCAAAAATAAAGAAGGAAACCACAGGCTATAAGGATGGCAGGGAATAATAGGAAAACAAGACTTAACTGAAAGAATGTCTGGAACACGGAACGGCAGGACTCAGCAGGAACACGGACCGGCAGGATACAACAGGAACACGGACTGGCGGGATACAGCAGGAACACGGACAGGCAGGATACAGCAGGAACACGGGCTGGCAGGACATAGCAGGAACACGGACTGGCAGGATACAGCAGGGACACGGACTGGCGGAATACAGCAGGAACACGGACTGGGAGGATACAGCAGGAACACGGACTGGCAGGATACAGCAAGAACACGGACTGGCAGGATACAGCAGGAACACGGACTGGCAGGATACAACAGGAACACGGACTGGCAGGATACAACAGGAACACGGACTGGCAGGATACAGAGACAAAGCAAGGACTGGGCTGAGAAAAGACACTGGTACAGGGGAGCCTAGGGCATAGGGACACTGACGGCAGACAGTGCACCTACAAAGCAAAGGCGTCTTACCTAGGAAGACGCCGGGAAGAAATACCCGATGGGCGCCGCCATGTTGGGGCGGAGCCACCCGGTCGCGACCTCCCAGAAGGCTCAGCGACGGGGGAGACGCGACCGCGCATGCGCGAAGAGACCAGACGCCGAGAGCCGGCGAAGGAGGAGGCAGAGCGGCGCGGGACAGGATCGTGAGCGCGCCGAGGGATGGGAGAAGCCGGGTAAGTATGTGCGGGCGTGACAGTACCCCCCTCCTTAGTCCCCCTCCTTTTAAGGCTAGAAAGGAATCTTTTCATGATAAGGGGAGCGTTGATGTTCTCTCGGGGCTCCCAGGACCTCTTTTCAGGGCCAAATCCCTCCCAATCAATCAAAAAATAAGTTTTACCCCTAACTACTTTTTTGGCAAGAATATCTTTAACATTAAAGATTCCATCAGAAGTACAGAGCTGAGGAGAGGAAGAGGTAGCGGAGTGAAAACAATTAAAGACTGCGGGTTTAAGAAGAGACACATGGAAGGCATTGGGGATGCGCAAAGAGGCAGGTAGCTTCAACTTATAAGAGACATCATTAATGCGACTCAAGATAGGAAAAGGACCAATGTAGCGAGGACCCAGTTTGTAAGATGGAATTTTAAGCTTGATATAGCGAGAGGAGAGCCAAACTTTATCACCCGGAGAATATGGCGGAGCATCCAAACGCTTCTTGTCAGCAAACCTTTTCATATTAAGGCTGGCTTTCTCAAGAGCCACTTTGGTCTCATTCCAAATCGTAGAGAATTCCCGGGACAAGAAATCCGCTGCCGGTACCCCCGAGGAAAGAGAAACAGGAAGAGGAATGTTCGGATGTTGACCATAGACTACGAAAAAGGGAGATTTGGAGGAAGACTCGCTGGGAAGATTGTTGTAAGAGAATTCAGCCCAAGGGAGAAGAGAGACCCAGTCATCTTGGTGTGCATTGGTGAAGTGTCGCAGATATGTAGTCAGAATTTGATTAACTCGCTCCACTTGTCCGTTGGACTGAGGGTGATAGGCGGAAGAGAAGTCCAAGTTAACCTTTAATAGACTGCAGAGAGCTCTCCAAAAACGTGAGGTAAATTGTACTCCACGGTCTGAGACAATATGATGTGGAAAACCATGAAGACGGAAGACTTGGTGTAAAAAGATCTTTGCCAACTCAGGAGCGGAAGGCAGACCAGGCAAAGCGATGAAGTGAGCCATTTTAGAGAACCGATCTACAACAACCAAGATGACAGAGCAATTCAAGGAAGAAGGTAGATCAGTGATGAAGTCCATAGCGATATGACTCCATGGAACGGAAGGCACAGGTAGAGGATGCAGGAGACCGGAGGGAAGCTGCCTAGGGACTTTATTTTTAGCACAAGAAGGACAAGAAGCGATGAATTTGGTGACGTCTTGACGGAGAGATGGCCACCAGTAGTGCCGAGAGATAAGAGACAGTGTCTTCTTGACTCCTACATGTCCTGCAATTTTGGAGGAGTGACCCCAACGTAAAACTCTCTCCTTGTCTTGATTAGCCACAAGAGTCTTGCCAGGAGGAGTAGGAATCACTCTTAGAGGAGCGAGAGTGACGATCCTCGCAGGATCAATGATGTGAGCCGGAGAATCCTCCATGTCCTGAGGTTGAAAGGATCTCGAAAGAGCATCTGCTTTGACATTCTTATTTCCAGGTCGGAAATGAAGTTCAAACTCAAATCGTCCGAAGAATAAAGACCATCTGGCTTGTCGTGGATTTAGTCTTTGGGCAGACTGAATATAGGCCAGATTCTTGTGGTCAGTGTAAATGATGAATGGATGAAGAGACCCTTCAAGAAGATAACGCCATTCTTCCAAGGCTAGCTTGATAGCCAATAGCTCCTTATCCCTTATAGAGTAGTTACGCTCAGGAGCGGAAAAAGTTTTAGAAAAGAAACCACAGGTCACCAAACGTCCGGACGAAGATCTTGGCAAAAGTACTGCTCCAGCTCCAATAGAAGATGCATCGACCTCAAGGACAAACGGTCTATTAGCATCAGGACGATGAAGCACAGGGGCCGTAGCGAAACTTTGTTTAAGGGACAAAAAAGACTCTTCAGCCTCAGGGGTCCAAAGGCTGGAATTGACTCCCTTGCGAACCAGGGCAGAGATAGGCTTGGTCATGGAAGAAAAATGAGGAATAAATTGTCTATAGTAGTTGGCAAAGCCAAGAAAACGTTGGATTGCTTTTGTTCCAAGAGGACGAGGCCAATTCAGGACAGCAGAAACCTTCTCTGGATCCATCTCTAAGCCAGATCTTGAGACAATATACCCAAGGAAGGGAAGAGAGGACTGTTCAAAGACGCACTTTTCAATCTTAGCGAACAGATGATTCTCTCTTAGCCTTTGCAGGACTCGGCGGACCTCTCGCCTGTGAGTGGAGAGATCCGGAGAGAAGATGAGGATGTCGTCAAGGTAAACCACGACTGAGGAGTAGAGAAGATCCCGAAATACATCGTTCACAAATTCCTGGAAAACCGCGGGGGCGTTGCAGAGACCAAACGGCATAACCAAGTATTCGTAGTGACCGTCACGAGTATTGAAGGCGGTCTTCCACTCATCGCCTGCACGAATACGAACCAGATTGTATGCGCCACGTAGATCTAATTTGGTAAAGATTTGCGCACCCCGAAGACGGTCGAAGAGTTCCGGAATGAGTGGCAGAGGATATTTGTTCTTCACCGTGATGTTGTTTAGGCCTCGATAATCAATGCAGGGACGGAGGGAACCGTCTTTCTTCTTCACGAAAAAAAACCCTGCTCCGGCCGGAGAAGAAGACTTGCGGATGAAACCTTTAGCAAGATTTTCTTGAATGTACTCAGACATAGCTTGAGTCTCAGCAGGAGAGAGAGGATAGATTCTGCCCCTGGGCGGGTTAGTTCCAGGCACGAGATCTATGGGACAATCATAGAGACGGTGAGGCGGAAGCTCCTCAGCCTCCTTCTTGTTGAAGACATCAGAAAAAGCGCTGTAGACAGAGGGTAAGGCGGGAAAGGAAGAAGAAGGAGAAGAATTAGAGGAATATCCCACAGGACGCACCGGCAGCAGACAACGTTCCCGACAAAGCTCACCCCAGCGCAAGATATTACCATTGCGCCAATCTAAAATGGGCTCGTGGCTCCGTAACCAAGGAAGACCTAAGAGCATAGGATGAGACAGACCCGCTAAAACATAAAATGCAATTCTCTCCTTGTGCAGAGCCCCAACCTGAAGTTCCACCTCAAGTGTCACTTGAGTAATGGTCTCCTGTAAAGGTTTACCATCCACAGATGCTAGAATCACAGGAGCCTCTAAGGTTCTGACTGGAACGGAGAATTTCAAAACCTCTTCCAACCTAATAAAATTCCCTGCAGCGCCCGAATCCACATACGCATCCAGAGAAACGCCCTTGCCCGCAATATGCAAAAGAACGGACAAAGTAAGGGGTTGAGAGGAATCACACACACCTAGGGAGGCCTCTCTTACCTGACCTAGGCGGAGGAGTTTTCCGGACGTTCAGGGCAAGAGGGCAATAAATGAGCAGCACTTCCGCAGTAAAAACATAACCCCTGAGTGCGCCTCTCTATACGACGTTGTTCGGACATTTTAAGACGGTCCACTTGCATAGGTTCCGGTGCGGACGCCTGAGAGGAGGTTCTAGGCTGTGGACTGAGTGGCTTACGGGTGGCAGAAGAAGGACGAAGAGACCTCCGCTCGCGAGCGCGTTCTTGGAACCGAAGGTCAATACGGGTCGCTAAGGAAATTAATTCCTCCAAAACCGTAGGGGTGTCCCGACCAGCTAACTCATCCTTTATGCGCCCAGAGAGACCCCGCCAGAAAGCACCCACCAAAGCTTCATTGTTCCAGCCCAAGTCAGAGGAGAGGGTGCGGAACTGAATAGCGTACTGGCCTACGGATAACGATCCCTGATGGAGAGAGAATAGGGCTTCAGTTGTAGAGGCCAGTCGTCCAGGTTCGTCAAAGACAAGACGGAAAGTCTCCAAAAATTCAGACAACCGGGAGACTAGGGGATCGTCTCGCTCCCAGAGTGGATTAACCCATGCCAAGGCGTCACCCTCTAGATGGGAAATCAAAAACGCAACTTTGGACCGATCCGTCGGGTAATGCTGAGGCAGAAGCTCAAAGTGAAGACGGCATTGGTTTAGAAATCCTCGGCAGGACTTAGGATCCCCATTGTACCGAGGTGGTTTAGCCAAGCGGGGTGGAGGGTGGGAAGCAGGAGCAGACGTAGAAGCGGCTGTCTGGATGGAAAGCAGCCGATCGTCAATAGAAGACATATAACTAAGTATATGGGCCTGGGTGTCACGCTGCTGAGCTAACTCTTGCTGTAAGCCAATGAGTAGAGCGGCGTTGCCAGGATCGGAGGACTGGAGCGTGGACAAACGAGAATCCATAGCCTTCATAAAGGACATCATACGGGACTGATTCTCCCGCAAAAAGAGTAGCTCTTTTTGCGTAGCAGAGGCCCCAGCGGGGTCCATGGCCTTTGCTTCCTGTAAGTATTCGGACAGAAATCCGAGAGTGGACCCTCTGGGTCGTGACTCTAGAGCCCCCGGGGTCGAGCGGACCAGATGGAATCACCCCCTATACAGGGAGTGTTAGGAGCAGGACCTCGGGGGAATGGAGACACAACAGCTAGAGCCAAAGGGACGACCAAAAATAAAGAAGGAAACCACAGGCTATAAGGATGGCAGGGAATAATAGGAAAACAAGACTTAACTGAAAGAATGTCTGGAACACGGAACGGCAGGACTCAGCAGGAACACGGACCGGCAGGATACAACAGGAACACGGACTGGCGGGATACAGCAGGAACACGGACAGGCAGGATACAGCAGGAACACGGGCTGGCAGGACACAGCAGGAACACGGACTGGCAGGATACAGCAGGGACACGGACTGGCGGAATACAGCAGGAACACGGACTGGGAGGATACAGCAGGAACACGGACTGGCAGGATACAGCAGGAACACGGACTGGCAGGATACAGCAGGAACACGGACTGGCAGGATACAACAGGAACACGGACTGGCAGGATACAACAGGAACACGGACTGGCAGGATACAGAGACAAAGCAAGGACTGGGCTGAGAAAAGACACTGGTACAAAGGAGCCTAGGGCATAGGGACACTGACGGCAGACAGTGCACCTACAAAGCAAAGGCGTCTTACCTAGGAAGACGCCGGGAAGAAATACCCGATGGGTGCCGCCATGTTGGGGCGGAGCCACCGGGTCGCGACCTCCCAGAAGGCTCAGCGACGGGGGAGACGTGACCGCGCATGCGCGAAGAGACCAGACGCCGAGAGCCGGCGAAGGAGGAGGCAGAGCGGCGCGGGACAGGATCGTGAGCGCGCCGAGGGATGGGAGAAGCCGGGTAAGTATGTGCGGGCGTGACAGTAACGATCTGAGTGGAGTTAAATAGAGCAGCCAGCCAAAGAATAAACTATGTCACCTGTGGAAGGAACCTCAGAACCAGCAGCTCCACTCACAGCCACCAGAGGGAGTCCATGGACAGAACTCGCCGAAGTACCATTCATGACCACAGGAGGGAGTTCGATAACAGAATTCACAACAGTCCAGGCCGTGGAAGGCTAACAGTAGTTCCATAAGCCTTCCACTTCTGGATGATGCTCCCAACAGTGGAGACAGGTAGGCCCAACTCCTTGGAAAGGGTTTTTTACCCCTTGCCAACCTTGTGACCCTCCACGATCTTGTCTCTGATGGCCTTGGAATGCTCCTTTGTCTTTCCCATGTTGACCATGTTTGAGTGCTGTTCACAAGTTTGGGGAGGGTCTTAAATAGTCAGAAAAGGCTGGAAAAAGAGATAATTAATCCAAACATGTGAAGCTCATTGTTCTTTGTGCCTGAACTACTTCTTAATACTTTAGGGGAACCAAACAGAATTCTGGTGGGTTGAGGGGTTGAATAATAAATGACCCTCTGAAAAAACTTTTCCCAATTTAAAAAAAAAAATAAACAAAGAAATAACATTCTTTTTTGCTGCAGTGCATTTCACACTTCCAGGCTGATCTACAGTCCAAATGTCACAATGCCAAGTTAATTCCAAATGTGTAAACCTGCTAAATCTGCAGGGGGTTGAATACTACTTGTAGGCACTGTAGGTAACACACTGACTGACCAGTGACGTCTCTAGGTGAAGTCATTCATTTTTCATCCAGTACAGACCGCCATCACTTCTTCCAGCCAGGACTTGTCTCTGCAGGAAATAACACAGTTATCTCGAGCTCCGCTTGCAGAACACATTACTTAATTTTTCCCAACTTCTACATTACACCACATGAAGAAAAAAAGGCGACATAGTGTCACTCTACACAGTAACAGGACTGCCCCCACATTTAAAACAGTATAGTCAATAAATAAAATAAATACATCACTGCAGTAATAATATCCCTTAATTAGCCCCTATGGTAATAATATTCCCCATCCTAGCCCCCGTGTGTCTCATTCCTGGCTTTAGCCAAATGCTCTCCCATCCTGCCTTCATGAGTATCCATTCTGCCCCATATGATCTCCCCATCCTGCCCTATGTGTCTCCATCGTATCCATCCTGCCCCATGATCCTGCACGATCTGTCTCCAACCCTGCCCCATCTGTCTCCAATTATGCCCCCATGTCTTTCATCCTTCCCCATGTCTCCAATCATCCCCCGTGTCTCCAATCATGCCCCCTGTAACATAGTTATTAAGGTTGAAGGAAGACTTTAAGTCCATCTAGTTCAACCCATAGCCTAACCTAGCATGCCCTAACATGTTGATCCAGATTAAGGCAAAAAAAAAACCATGTGGCAAATAGTAAGCTCCACTTTGGGGGAAAAAATTCCTTTCCGACTCCACATACAGCAATCAGACTAGTTCCCTGGATCAACGCCCTATCAAGGAATCTAGTATATCTACCCTGTAACATTATACTTTTCCAGAAAGGTATCCAGTCCACTCTTAAATTTAAGTAATGAATCACTCATTACAACATCATACGGCAGAGAGTTCCATAGTCTCACTGCTCTTACAGTAAAGAACCCGCGTCTGTTATTATGCTTAAACCTTCTTTCCTCCAGACGTGGAGGATGCCCCCTTGTCCCTGTCTCAGGTCTATGATTAAAAAGATCATCAGAAAGGTCTTTGTACTGTCCCTTCATATATTTATACATTAAAATAAGATCACCCCTTAGTCTTCGTTTTTCCAAACTAAATAGCCCCAAGTGTAATAACCTATCTTGGTATTGCAGACCCCCAGTCCTCTAATAACCTTGGCTCTTCTCTGCACCCGCTGTAGTTCAGCTATGTCTTTCTTATACACCGGAGAGTATACATGACAGTAATAAATAATATACAACAATATAGCTTTGGTAGCTTCGAGCCCGGTTGGCGTCGTCACTTCCGATTCCGGTTTCTTCATGCTGACGCGCCGCGTTGTGCTGGATACCCTCAGGACGCTTCCTATGCAGGTGCCGATTCTATTATTTGTATTATGACAACGGTTGCTTTGTCTTCTGCGGCTGCGCTGTAGCTCTGACTCAGTTCGGCGCCGTCACTTCTGCTTCCGTTTGCATCGTGCGGACACGCTCACGTTGCTATCATCAGTACGCCTCTTTCCCAGGTGTTGGTACTAGTACCTATTATCTCTTTCCATTCTTATTGGTCATGACCCCTTTATAATCACCCTCTCGCCAGTACCCAACCACCCCTGGACGAAGCATTTCATTGCGAAACGCGCGTCGGGTGTGGTGGGTCCCCAGGTGATCCTCCTTGGTAACTATACCTTCTACTTATACTATGGCTACATGTATTGTGTTCTAATGATTTAGTTATATACTCTTTTGCCTATGTTAGCACTCACTAGTGCCTTATTTTGTACTTATCATTGCACATTCTTAATGCACTTACTATTTGCATGATTACTAATATTGCATCTATGGTTATTCTCTATACCGTTTGGAGATTCCTTTGTTGTATATTATTTATTACTGTCATGTATGCTGTCTGCATTGAGGTTGCCCCGAGTGAGTCCCACCCTTGCTGCTGCACTGGTGGCAACTGCCCTGTTTTTACATTTTTTATGTATATTCAATAAAGTTTGTACCTTTTATACATAGTTGTTGGCCCTTTTTGTGAAGGTTTTGGTTCTCTTTGGTGTCTCCTACTTTGTTCCTTCATGGTCCAGTTAGGGATATTATTTGGTGTTTTTTATACACCGGAGACCAGAACTGTACACAGTATTCTAAGTGCCGTCGAACTAGTGACTTGTATAGAAGTAAAATTATGTTCTCCTCATGTGCATCTATGCCTCTTTTAATGCATCCCATTATTGTATTTGCCTGTATAGCAGCTGCCTGACACTGGCCACTGAATATGAGTTTGTCATCCACCCATACACCCAGGTCTTTTTCATTGACAGTTTTCCCCAGAGTTTTAGAATTAAGCACATAGTTATTCTTATTAATTCTACCCAAGTGCATGACCTTACATTTATCCCCATTAAAGCTCATTTGCCATTTATCAGCCCAAGCTTCTAGTTTACATACAGTAAATCATCCTGTAATATAAAATTGTCCTCCTCTGTATTGATTACTCTGCAGAGTTTAGTGTCATCTGCAAATATTGAAATTCTGCTCTGAATGCCCCCTACAAGGTCATTAATAAATACCTTATATACTCGAGTATAAGCCGAGATTTTCAGCCCAAAATTTTGGGCTGAAAGTGCCCCTCTCGGCTTATACTCGAGTCACGGTAGCGGTGGGGTCGGCGGGTGAGGGTGAGAGGGCGCTGAGGTATACTTACCTAGTCCTAGCGATCCTGACGCTCCCCCTGCCCGTCTCACGGTCTTCGGTGCTGCAGCTCTTCCCCTGTTCAGCGGTCACGTGGGACCGCTCATTAGAGAAATTAATACGCGGCTCCACCTCCCATAGGGGTGGAGCCACATATTCATTTCTCTAATCAGCGGTGCCGGTGACCGCTGATAGAGGAAGAGGCTGCGGCACTGAAGACCGTGTGACAGGCAGAGGGAGCCGGACGCCGGGACCAGGTAAGTATGTCATATTCACCTGTCCCCGTTCCACCTGCCGGGCGCCGCTCTGTCTTCGCGTCCTCTTGCTCTGACTGTTCAGGTCAGAGGGCGCGATGACGCATATAGTGTGCGCGGCGCCTGTTGTGAATTCGGTTGTCGGGCTCCCTCCTGTGGTCATGAATGGTACTTTGGCTGGTTCTGTCCATGGACTTCCTCTGGTGGGTGTTTCTGAGTTTCACAGGTGACGAGGTTAATTCGTTAGCTGCTGCTCTATTTAACTCCACTTAGATCTTTGCTCCATGCCACCTGTCAATGTTCCAGTATTGGTCTAGTTCACTCCTGGATCGTTCTTGTGACCTGTCTTCCCATCAGAAGCTAAGTTCCAGCTTGTATTTCTTTGGTTTGCTATTTTTCTGTCCAGCTTGCTATTTAATTTGTTGTCTTGCTTGCTGGAAGCTCTGGGACGCAGAGGGAGCGCCTCCGCACCGTGAGTCGGTGCAGAGGGTCTTTTTGCGCCCTCTGCGTGGTCTTTTTGTAGGTTTTTGTGCTGACCGCAAAGTAACCTTTCCTATCCTCGGTCTGTTCAGTAAGTCGGGCATCACTTTGCTAAATCTATTTCATCTCTGTGTTTGTATTTTCATCTTTACTCACAGTCATTATATGTGGGAGGGCTGCCTTTTCCTTTGGGGAATTTCTCTGAGGCAAGGTAGGCTTTATTTTTCTATCTTCAGGGCTAGCTAGTTTCTTAGGCTGTGCCGAGTTGCATAGGGAACGTTAGGCGCAATCCACGGCTATTTCTAGTGTGTTTGATAGGTTTAGGGATTGCGGTCAGCAGTGTTCCCACGTCCCAGAGCTCGTCCTTATTATCAGTAACTATCAGGTCATTCCGTGTGCTCTTAATCACCAGGTCCATTATTGTCCTGACCACTAGGTCATAACAGGCGCCCTCTGCCTGATCAGTCAGTGCAGAGAGACGCCGGCACGAGACGCTGAGAGCTGCAAGCAGCGAGGTGAGTATGGCATTTTTTTTTTATTGCAGCAGCAGCAGCAATGGCACAGCTTTCTATGGCACAGCTATGGGGCAATACTGAACGGCGCAGAGCACTATATGGCAGCTATGGGGCAATACTGAACGGCGCAGAGCACTTAATGGCAGCTATGGGGCAATACTGAACGGCGCAGAGCACTATATGGCAGCTATGGGGCAATAATGAATGGCGCAGAGCACTATATGGCATCTATGGGGCAATAATGAACGGCACAGAGCACTATATGGCAGCTATGGGGCAAAAATGAACGTTGCAGAGCACTATATGGCACAGCTATGGGGCAATAATGAACGGCGCAGAGCACTATATGGCACAGCTATGGGGAAATAATGAACGGTGCAGAGCACTGTATGGCACAGCTATGGGGCAAGAATGAACGGTGCAGAGCACTATATGGCACAGATATGGGGCAAGAATGAACGGTGCAGAGCACTATATGGCACAGCTTTATATGGCACATCTATGGGGCAATGATGAACGGTGCAGCGCACTATATGGCACAGCTTTATATGGCACATCTATGGGGCAATAATGAACGGTGCAGAGCACTATATGGCACAGCTATGGGGCAAGAATCAACGGTTCAGAGCACTATATGGCAGCTATGGGGCAATAATGAATGGTGCAGAGCACTATATGGCACAGCTATGGGGCAATAATGAACGGTGCAGAGCACTATATGGCACAGCTTTATATGGCACATCTATGGGGCAATGATGAACGGTGCAGCGCACTATATGGCACAGCTTTATATGGCACAATAATGAACGGTGCAGAGCACTATATGGCAGAGCTTTCTATGGCACATCTACGGGGCAATAATGAACAGTATGGAGCATTATATATAGCACAGCTTTATATGTAGCAACTTATGGGGCAATAATGAACGGTATGGAGCATCTATTTTTATTTTTGAAATTCACCCGTAGCTGCTGCATTTCCTACCCTAGGCTTATACTCGAGTCAATAAGTTTTCCCAGTTTTTTGTGGCAAAATTAGGGGGGTCGGCTTATACTCGGGTCGGCTTATACTCGAGTAAATACGGTATGTTAAAAAGAAGAGGGCCCAATACTGACCCCTGTGGTACCCCCGCTGCTAACCGCGACCCAGTCCGAGTGTGCTCCATTAATAACCACCCTTTGTTTCCTATCCCTGAGCCAGCTCTTAACCCACTTACACATATTTTCCCCTATACCCATTATTCTCATTTTATGTATAATAATAATAATAATAATAATCTTTATTTTTATATAGCGCTAACATATTCCGCAGCGCTTTACATTTTTGCACACATTATCATCACTGTCCCCGATGGGGCTCACAATCTAAATTCCCTATCAGTATGTCTTTGGAATGTGGGAGGAAACCGGAGTACCCGGAGGAAACCCACGCAAACACGGAGAGAACATACAAACTCTTTGTATCAACCTTTTGTGTGGCACCGTATCAAAAGCTTTTGAAAAGTCCATATACATTATGCCCACTGGGTTCCCTTGGTCCTGTCCGGAACTTACCTCTTCATAGAAGCTGATCAAATTAGTCTGACATGAACGGTCCCTAGTAAACCCGTGCTGATACTGTGTCATGAGGTTATTCCTCTTCAGATACTCCAGTATAGCATCCCTTAGAATGCCTTCCAGGATTTTACCCACAGTAGAGGTTAAGCTTACTGGCCTAAAATTACCGAGTTCAGTTTTTGTCCCCTTTTTGAATATTGGCACCACATTTGCTATACGCCAGTCCTGTGGTACAGACCCTGTTATTATGGAGTCTTTAAAGATTAAAAATAAGGCTACTATATACCTCATTTTCTCCTGCCACAGGTAACTCTCCATCTCAGGCCACATAACCAGTTTGCATTCAGACACAGTCTCTATCACTGACAGGTCATGCTATTCTCACCACAGGCTTTCTTGGGGCGTAAAAGCTACCAATAGCTTCAGGTCACTGTAGGGCGTCACTCAAAGTGCTTACAAGGTCATTGATTTAATGTATTTCTCCACTCAATAATTTTGATAACCATTCAAGTCTCTCCATTTTAGCAGACTGAGCTCTGTCGCTCACTTCTCTTAATAATCTATGTACTGTATGACTGGTCTGGCTTAATATAGCCAGGAAAAATAAAATGTCACTTTAACTAGCATAGATTTGATTCCGGCTGACCCATTCCATGTTCTGCGCCACTGTAAGAAATGTTTTATCTCCCCACAACTCCATTTCTTTCAGGATTAAAAAGGCTAAAAAGCTTATTATTCGTTGCCATACCTATTATTCATTTAGTTATAGTAACAATAAAACAAAAGAATAAGCTCCAAAATATATAAAATATTCTTGTGCCTTTTTGTGTCTTTCAGACGACAAACTGTTGAGGAAAAAAATTCTGAGGCCAGGTCGTGGTGAAGACTCAATACCACTCCCTGGGCAACAAGTAACTGTCTATCTTATGGGAATTTTGGAAGATGGAAGTCTGGTGGAAAAAGATCCTAAATTGTCCTTTGTTCTGGATGAAGGTGATGTTATACAGGTAAAGCTGTAAAAAATTCAACAACTCCTGTTTATAACCAATCAATGAACCGATCTGTATGCTCACAGAAAATGATAACTCCAGACAGACTCCCATTTATCCATAATGTGCTCCATTGGGACTGATAAAGGGGTTGTCCACTACTTGAACAACCACTTTTAATGCAGCTTTTCCCCATGTAAATAAAAAAAATGCATCAAAGCCATTCCTGGGATGTCGATGCTGGTTTTCTCGGCACTCAAATAACCTTGTTATACCATGGGAATGCTGCAGGTAATGAGCAACCACTGATGGACAGCACAGGCCACACTTTCTTTGGCTCATGTGGCATAGCAATGCCACACAAGCATCGGGCACCTACATTCCTGGTACAGCGCTGGTGCAGGAGGTGAGTGTAAGGGTTTTTTTTATTGTACAAGGGGTACTATATAATTTAAGAGAAGATTGTCTAAGAAGTAGTCCACTTTTTAAAGGGAACTTGTCACCCCCAAAATCGAAGGTGAGCTAAGCCCACCGGCATCAGGGGCTTAACTACAGCATTCTGTAATGCTGTAGATAAGCCCCCGATGTATCCTGAAAGATGAGGAAAAGAGGTTAGATTACACTCACCCAGGGGCGGTCCCGGTTCTGTTCTGGTCCGATGGGCGTCACGGTCTGGTCCGGGGCCTCTCATCTTCTTACGATGATGTCCTCTTCTTGTCTTCACGCTGCAGCCCCGGTGTACTCTGTCTACCCTGTTGAGGGCAGAGCAAAGTACTGCAGTGCGCAGGCGCCGGGAAAGGTTAGAGAGGCCCGGCACCTGTGCACTCCAGTACTTTGCTCTGCCCTCAACAGGGCAGACAAAGTACGCCTGCGCCAGAGCTGCAGCGTGAAGACAAGAAGAGGATGTGTTGGGAGTCCCCGGACCGGACAGTGATGCCCATCGGACCAGAACAGAACCGGGACCGCCCCGGGTGAGTATAATTTAACCTCTTTTTCTCATCTTTCTTTCTTCACGCTGCAGCCCCGGTGTACACTGTCTACCCTGTTGAGGGCAGAGCAAAGTACTGCAGTGCGCAGGCGCCGGGAAAGGTTAGAGAGGCCCGGCACCTGTGCACTCCAGTACTTTGCTCTGCCCTCAACAGGGCAGACAAAGTACGCCAAAGTACGCCTGCGCCAGAGCTGCAGCGTGAAGACAAGAAGAGGATGAGTTGGGAGGCCCCGGACCGGACAGTGATGCCCATCGGACCAGAACAGAACCGGGACCGCCCCGGGTGAGTATAATTTAACCTCTTTTTCTCATCTTTCAGGATACATCGGGGCTTATCTACAGCATTACAGAATGTTATAGATAAGCCCCTGTTGCCGGTGGGCTTAGCTCACCATTGATTTTGGGGTTGACAGGTTCGCTTTAAGGATTCCTGTATCTTTGGCAAAAATACAGTGGGGAAAATAAGTATTTGATACACTACCAATTTTACAAGTTTTCCCACCTACAAAGAATGGAGAGGTCTGTAACTTTTATCATAGGTACACTTCAAATGTGAGAGACAGAATCTAAAAAAAAAACAGAAAATCACATTGTATGATTTATAAATAGTTAAATTTGATCTTATTGCATGAAATAAGTATTTGATCACCTATCAATCAGCAAGAATTCTGTCTCTCACAGACCTGTTAGTTTTTCTTTAAGAAGCCTCCTACTCTGCACTCATTACCTGTATTAATTTCACCTGTTTTAACTCCCTGTATAAAAGACACCTGTCCACACACTCAGTCAATCACATTCCAGCCTTCCACCATGGCCAAGATCAAAGATCTGTCTAAGAACACCGGGACAAAATTGTAAATCTGCACAAGGCTGGGATGTGCTACAGGAGAATAGGCAAGCAGCTTGTTGAGAATGTGACAACTGTTGGCACAATTATTATAAAATGGAAGAAAAACAAGATGACTGTCAATCTTCCTCGGTTTTGGGCTCCATACAAGATCTCGCTTCGTGGGGTAAGGATGATTCCGTAAAAGGTCAGGAATCAGCCCAGGACTACATGGGAGGACCTGTTCAAAGACCTGAAGAGAGATGGTAACATAGTTTCAAACATTAAAACACACTACACCGTCATAGATAGAAATCCTGCAGGGCACGCAAGGTTCCCCTGCTTGCCAGCACATGTCCAGGCCCATTTGAAATTTGCCAATGACCATCTGGATGATACAGAGTTGACATGGAATAAGGTCATGTGTTCAGATGAGACCAAAATAGAACTTTTTGGTATCAACTCCACTCGCCGTGTTCGGAGGAAGAAGGATGAGTACAACTCCAAGAACACTGTCCCAACCATGAAGCATAGTGGGGAAACATCAAACTTTGGGGGATGCTTTTCTGCAAAGGGAATGATACGACTTCACTTATGAATAGCGAGATTTTGGCCAACAACCTTATTCCTTCAGTGAAAGCATTGAAGATGGATCATGGCTGGGTCTTCGTGCATGACAATGACCGTAAACACACTGCCAGGGTAACTTAGGAGTGGCTCCGTAAGAAGCATTTCAAGGTCCTGCAGTCTCCAGACCTGAACCCAATAGAAACTCTTCTCAGTGTTGCCCAGTGACAGCCCCGAAACCTGAAAGATCTGGAGAAGATCTGTATGGAGGAGTGGGCCAAAATCCCTGCTGCAGTGTGTGAAAACATGTGACCTCTGTAAATTGCAAACAAAGGTTTCTGTACCAAATATTAAGTTCTGTTTTTCTATGGTATCAAATACTTATTTTATGCCATTAAATGGAAATTAATTATGTAAAAATCATACGTGATTTTTTTAAAATTCTGTCTTTCACAGTTGAAGTGTACCTACGATAAAAATTACAGACCTCTCCATTCTTTGTAGGTGGGAAAGCGTGTAACATCGGCAATGTATAAAATACTTATTTCCAAAACTGTATATTTGTGGACTGCTTTTTTGCCGTCAGACATATATAAAACCCTTAAAGACTAACCATTGTGAACTGAGAATAAATGATTTAAATTTACAGACCTTGAACATTTATTACGTACCCTACCGTTCAAAAGTTTAGGGTCACCAGATGTGTATCTAGGGTTTCTGGCACCGGGGCAAGGACATATGCCCCAAGTCAGCCCCATCATTGCCATCTCCTCCCCCACCATCCCCATCATTGCCCTCTCCCCGTCAGCCCCGTCATTGCCCTCTCCTCCACCATCCCCATCATTGCTCTCTCCCCGTCAGCCCCATCATTGCCCTCTCCTCCTCCCCCCCACACACACACCATTCACTTCTCTGCACATTCCCCTGCAGCGCGATACACACACACACACCCACAATACTTAGCCACACACAAATACACACATTCACACACACACATTCACACACATTCACATACACACACATTCACATACACACATTCACATACACACATTCACACACATACATACACACACACACATTCACATACACAGACACACACATACACACTTTCACATACACCTCTCACCTCTCCTCGCGCTCTGCCACAGCATCTCATCGCCTTCCTCTGACACAGCCGGCCACTGAATGATGACGTCATCCAGCGGCGCGTCTGTGTAAGAGGAAGCAGTTAGACAGATCGCTGGGCAGCGGAGCTGCAGGGATTTCTCCCTGCCCGCCGCAGCCACTCTGCAGGGGCTCCTCTCCACCTCTGCACACGTTGGGAGTCGGCGCTCTGCAGCTTCTCTGTGCCGGCTGTCAGCTTGACAGTCGGCACAGAGAACAGCTGACTCCCAGACCGGGGGCGACAGAATGCAGCCGCCGGGGGAGACACTGCGGACCGCCGAATTAGGTGGCCCGGCTGTGCCCCCCTGCCGGCTGCGCACCTGGCACATACCCCGGCTGCCCCCCCCTAGATACGCCACTGAGGGTCACCCAGACAATTTTGTGCTTTCCACGAAAGCTCATACTTTTATTAATCAAATGAGTTGCCAAATTAATGTAAAATTTAGTCCAGACATTGACAAGGTTAGAAAAAAAGATTTTTATTTGAAATAATAATTTTCTCCTTCAAACTTTACTTTCGTTAAAGAATGCTCCCTTTGCAGCAATAACAGCATTGCAGACCTTTGGCATTCTAGCAGTTAATTTGCTGAGGTAATCTGGAGAAATTTTACTCCATGCTTCCAGAAGCCCCTCCCACAAGTTGGCTTGGCTCGATGGGAACTTTTTGGGTACTATACGGTCAAGCTGCTCCCACAACTGCTTAATGCGGTTGAGATCTGGTGATTGCGCTGACCACTCCATTACAGATAGAATACCAGCTGCCTGCTTCTTCCCTAAATAGTTCTTGCATAATTTGGAGGTGTGCTTTGTTGTAGGATGAAATTGGCTCCAATCAAGCGCTGTCCACAGGGTATGGCATGGCGTTGCAAAATGGAGAGATAGCCTTCCTTATTCAATATCCCTTTTACAAATCTCCAACTTTACCAGTACCAAAGCAACCCCAGACCATTACATTACCTCCACCATGCTTGACTGATGGTGTCAGACACTCTTCCAGCATCTTTTCAGTTGTTCTGCGTCTCACAAATGTTCTTCTGTGTGATCCAAACATCTCAAACTTGGATTCCTCTGTCCATAACACTTTTTTCCTATCTTCCTCTGTCCAATGTCTGTGTTCTTTTTCCCATATTAATGTTTTCCTTTTATTAGCCAGTCTCAGATCTGGCTTTTTCTTTGCCAATCTGCCCTGAAGGCCAGCATCCCGGAGTCGCCTCTTCACTGTAGACGTTGACACTGGCGTTTTGCGTGTACTATTTAATGAAGCTGCCAGTTGAGGACCTGTGAGGCGTCGATTTCTCAAACTACAGACTGTAATGTACTTGTCTTGTTGCTCAGTTGTGCAGCGGGGCCTCCCACTTATCTTTCTACTCTGGTTAGAGCCTGTTTGTGCTTTCCTCTGAAGGGAGTAGTACACACCGTTATAGGAAATCTTCAGTTTTTTGACAATTACTAGCATGGAATAGCCTTCATTTCTAAGAACAAGAATAGACTGTCGAGTTTCACATGAAAGTTCTTTTTTTCTGGCCACTTTGAGAGTGTAATTGAACCAACAAATTGCATTACAAACCAGACGTTTGCAGCTAGAATAGTCTTATTCCCCATTAACAATGTATAGAGTGTATTTCTGAATCATTTAATGTTAGCTTCATTGGAAAAAACTGCTTTTCTTTGAAAACTAAGGAAATTTCTAAGTGACCCTAAACTTTTGAACGGTAGTGTAGTTTCTTTAAAAAAATCAGTGCTACAAAAATTAGCTATTTGCATGAACATTTAGGTCTCCATCAGTCCGCTATGAGGTATGCTATAGATTTGCTTACTTTGAAGAGGGTTTCAATCCTCTGAGAACACGTTCTTAATGGCCTGTTGTATTAAAAATTGTGGGAATTAACTGAAAATGCATTGCCTGGTGTCGGTTGCAGAAGAGGCGCAGCTGGGAGTTTAGCACTAACCGGTAACCCTGATTACAACTATGGTGGCACACTGATATTACTGCCATATAGAAGTAGATACCAGTGCTGCAGAACCAGCAGCACTGACTTACAGCTGACATTCTTTCTGATGTAATCGTTCATTTATCCCATGTTTTCCAATTGCCCAGACCAACGTGGCAACTTCTTCCATCCATGACTCGTCTGCAGAGGTTACAACAAACACACATTTGATTTCTCACATTGCCAGCTCCATCCCCATCTATTCTGAACCTGCACAAACATCTCAACCTGCTGATACCCCAATACTGAGCCGCTGCTGCATATGTGTCCTTGTTACTGCACCTGGTGTTTGGCATAACAGCAGTGCTCCTCTTTGTGCCCCACATAATAATGCTTGCCACATAGTAATACATGCCTCCTTTGTGCCGTATAGATGGTAAAATTGTCCCTTAGAAAATATTAATGTCCTGTGCAAATGCCCTAGAAAACGGTGTACACATTTTGCCCCTTTGACGGCCACAATACTCCAACTGCCCCTACTTCTTGCCATGCACAATATATTGTAATTATAATTGTAATTACTGTATTTTTCACTTTGTAAGACGCTCCGGATTAGAAGACGCACCCCAAATTTTGAGGACAAAAATAGGAAAAAAACTTTTAATAAATTTGTGGTGCTTCTTATAATCCATGCGTTTTATTGCTTTCCGGGGGTGGTGGCTGCGGTGAAGAGGGATCCCAGGGTCGCTGCTGGAGGAGGCAGGAGTGGAGTGTTGCTGCAGGCTGGGATGAGGGGGTATGCAGGAGTCCTGTGCTGCAGGGGGGCTCCTGTGCTGCATGGGTGTCTCCGGTGCTGTAGGGGTGTCTCCGGTGCTGCGGGGGGCTCTGCCAACATTTTGTGAAAGGCCAGAGCTCCCCGGCAATTCGTCCATGCTTTCCTGTGCAGTGGATTTCAGAAAAATGGCCACCGGGAGGCAGCGCATGCGCAGATGGAGATCTTGGGACCAAAATCTCGAGAGATGAGATACAGTTAGGGCCAGAAATATTTGGACAGTGACACAAGTTTTGTTATTTTAGCTGTTTACAAAAACATGTTCAGAAATACAATTATGTATATAATATGGGCTGAAAGTGCACACTCCCAGCTGCAATATGATAGTTTCCACATCCAAATCGGAGAAAGGGTTTAGGAATCATAGCTCTGTAATGCATAGCGTCCTCTTTTTCAAGGGACCAAAAGTAATTGGACAATGGACTCTAAGGGCTGCAATTAACTCTGAAGGCGTCTCCCTCGTTAACCTGTAATCAATGAAGTAGTTAAAAGGTCAGGGGTGGATTCCAGGTGTGTGGTTTTGCATTTGGAAGCTGTTGCTGTGAGCAGACAACATGCGGTCAAAGGAACTCTCAATTGAGGTGAAGCAGAACATCCTGAGGCTGAAAAAAAAGAAAAAATCCATCAGAGAGATAGCAGACATTCTTGGAGTAGCAAAATCAACAGTTGGGTACATTCTGAGAAAAAAGGAATTGACTGGTGAGCTTGGGAACTCAAAAAGGCCTGGGCGTCCACGGATGACAACAGTGGTGGATAATCGCCGCATACTTAATTTGGTGAAGAAGAACCCGTTCACAACATCAACTGAAGTCCAGAACACTCTCAGTGAAGTAGGTGTATCTTGTCTCTAAGTCAACAGTAAAGAGAAGACTCCATGACAGTAAATACAAAGGGTTCACATCTAGATACAAACCATTCATCAATACCAAAAATAGACAGGCCAGAGTTAAATTTGCAGAAAAACACCTCAAGAAGCCAGCTCAGTTCTGGAAAAGTATTCTATGGACAGATGAGACAAAGATCAACCTGTACCAGAATGATGGGAAGAAAAAAGTTTGAAGAAGAAAGGGAACGGCACATGATCCAAGGCACACCACATCCTCTGTAAAACATGGTGGAGGCAACGTGATGGCATGGGCATGCATGGCTTTCAATGGCACTGGGTCACTTGTGTTTATTGATGACATAAGAGCAGACAAGAGTAGCCGGATGAATTCTGAAGTGTACCGGGATATACTTTCAGCCCAGATTCAGCCAAATGCTGCAAAGTTGATTGGACGGCGCTTCATAGTACAGATGGACAATGACCCCAAGCATACAGCCAAAGCTACCCAGGAGTTCATGAGTGCCAAAAAGTGGAACATTCTGCAATGGCCAAGTCAATCTCCAGATCTAACCCAATTGAGCATGCATTTCACTTGCTCAAATCCAGACTTAAGACGGAAAGACCCACAAACAAGCAAGACCTGAAGGCTGCGGCTGTAAAGGCCTGGCAAAGCATTAAGAAGGAGGAAACCCAGCGTTTGGTGATGTCCATGGGTTCCAGACTTAAGGCAGTGATTGCCTCCAAAGGATTTACAACAAAATATTGAAAATAAAAATATTTTGTTTGGGTTATGTTTATTTGTCCAATTACTTTTGACCTCCTAAAATGTGGAGTGTTTGGAAAGAAATGTGTACAATTCCTACATTTTCTATCAGATATTTTTGTTCAACCCTTCAAATTAAACATAGTAACATAGTAACATAGTAACATAGTTAGTAAGGCCGAAAAAAGACATTTGTCCATCCAGTTCAGCCTATATTCCATCATAATAAATACCCAGATCTACGTCCTTCTACAGAACCTAATAATTGTATGATACAATATTGTTCTGCTCCAGGAAGACATCCAGGCCTCTCTTGAACCCCTCGACTGAGTTCGCCATCACCACCTCCTCAGGCAAGCAATTCCAGATTCTCACTGCCCTAACAGTAAAGAATCCTCTTCTATGTTGGTGGAAAAACCTTCTCTCTTCCAGACGCAAAGAATGCCCCCTTGTGCCCGTCACCTTCCTTGGTATAAACAGATCCTCAGCGAGATATTTGTATTGTCCCCTTATATACTTATACATGGTTATTAGATCGCCCCTCAGTCGTCTTTTTTCTAGACTAAATAATCCTAATTTCGCTAATCTATCTGGGTATTGTAGTTCTCCCATCCCCTTTATTAATTTTGTTGCCCTCCTTTGTACTCTCTCTAGTTCCATTATATCCTTCCTGAGCACCGGTGCCCAAAACTGGACACAGTACTCCATGTGCGGTCTAACTAGGGATTTGTACAGAGGCAGTATAATGCTCTCATCATGTGTATCCAGACCTCTTTTAATGCACCCCATGATCCTGTTTGCCTTGGCAGCTGCTGCCTGGCACTGGCTGCTCCAGGTAAGTTTATCATTAACTAGGATCCCCAAGTCCTTCTCCCTGTCAGATTTACCCAGTGGTTTCCCGTTCAGTGTGTAATGGTGATATTGATTCCCTCTTCCCATGTGTATAACCTTACATTTATCATTGTTAAACCTCATCTGCCACCTTTCAGCCCAAGTTTCCAACTTATCCAGATCCATCTGTAGCAGAATACTATCTTCTCTTGTATTAACTGCTTTACATAGTTTTGTATCATCTGCAAATATCGATATTTTACTGTGTAAACCTTCTACCAGATCATTAATGAATATGTTGAAGAGAACAGGTCCCAATACCGACCCCTGTGGTACCCCACTGGTCACAGCGACCCAGTTAGAGACTATACCATTTATAACCACCCTCTGCTTTCTATCACTAAGCCAGTTACTAACCCATTTACACACATTTTCCCCCAGACCAAGCATTCTCATTTTGTGTACCAACCTCTTGTGCGGCACGGTATCAAACACTTTGGAAAAATCGAGATATACCACGTCCAATGACTCACCGTGGTCCAGTCTATAGCTTACCTCTTCATAAAAACTGATTAGATTGGTTTGACAGGAGCGATTTCTCATAAACCCATGCTGATATGGAGTTAAACAGTTATTCTCATTGAGATAATCCAGAATAACATCCCTCAGAAACCCTTCAAATATTTTACCAACAATAGAGGTTAGACTTACTGGCCTATAATTTCCAGGTTCACTTTTAGAGCCCTTTTTGAATATTGGCACCACATTTGCTATGCGCCAGTCCTGCGGAACAGACCCTGTCGCTATAGAGTCACTAAAAATAAGAAATAATGGTTTATCTATTACATTACTTAGTTCTCTTAGTACTCGTGGGTGTATGCCATCCGGACCCGGAGATTTATCTATTTTAATCTTATTTAGCCGGTTTCGCACCTCTTCTTGGGTTAGATTGGTGACCCTTAATATAGGGTTTTCATTGTTTCTTGGGATTTCACCTAGCATTTCATTTTCCACCGTGAATACCGTGGAGAAGAAGGTGTTTAATATGTTAGCTTTTTCCTCGTCATCTACAACCATTCTTTCCTCACTATTTTTTAAGGGGCCTACATTTTCAGTTTTTATTCTTTTACTATTGATATAGTTGAAGAACAGTTTGGGATTAGTTTTACTCTCCTTAGCAATGTGCTTCTCTGTTTCCTTTTTGGCAGCTTTAATTAGTTTTTTAGATAAAGTATTTTTCTCCCTATAGTTTTTTAGAGCTTCAATGGTGCCATCCTGCTTTAGTAGTGCAAATGCTTTCTTTTTACTGTTAATTGCCTGTCTTACTTCTTTGTTTAGCCACATTGGGTTTTTCCTATTTCTAGTCCTTTTATTCCCACAAGGTATAAACCGCTTACACTGCCTATTTAGGATGTTCTTAAACATTTCCCATTTATTATCTGTATTCTCATTTCTGAGGATATTGTCCCAGTCTACCAGATTAAGGGCATCTCTAAGCTGTTCAAACTTTGCCTTCCTAAAGTTCAATGTTTTTGTGACTCCCTGACAAGTCCCCCTAGTGAAAGACAGGTGAAACTGCACAATATTGTGGTCGCTATTTCCTAAATGCCCAACCACCTGCAGATTTGTTATTCTGTCAGGTCTATTAGATAGTATTAGGTCTAAAAGTGCTGCTCCTCTGGTTGGATTCTGCACCAATTGTGAAAGATAATTTTTCTTGGTTATTAGCAGAAACCTGTTGCCTTTATGGGTTTCACAGGTTTCTGTTTCCCAGTTAATATCCGGGTAGTTAAAGTCCCCCATAACCAGGACCTCATTATGGGTTGCAGCTTCATCTATCTGCTTTAGAAGTAGACTTTCCATGCTTTCTGTTATATTTGGGGGTTTGTAACAGACCCCAATGAGAATTTTGTTACCATTTTTCCCTCCATGAATTTCAACCCATATGGACTCGACATCCTCATTCCCTTCGCTAATATCCTCCCTTAAAGTGGACTTTAGACAAGACTTTACATAGAGACAAACCCCTCCTCCTCTCCGATTTTTACGATCCTTTCTAAACAGACTGTAACCCTGTAAGTTAACTGCCCAGTCATAGCTTTCATCTAACCATGTCTCGGTTATTCCCACTATGTCAAAGTTACCTGTAGATATTTCTGCTTCTAGTTCTTCCATCTTGTTTGTCAGGCTTCTGGCGTTTGCGAGCATGCAGTTTAGAGGATTTTGTTTTGTTCCAATCTCCTCACTGTGAATTGTTTTAGAAATGTTCTTACCTCCCTTCTGAGTATGTTTTCCTGGGTCGTCTTTGTTCGAGTCTAATGTTTTTCTTCCCGTCCCCTCTTCTTCTAGTTTAACGCCCTCCTGATGAGTGTAGCGAGTCTTCTGGCGAATGTGTGTTTCCCAGGTTTGTTGAGGTGTAGTCCGTTTCTGGCGAGGAGTCCATCATACCAGTAATTCACACCGTGGTCCAGGAATCCAAATCCTTGTTGTCTGCACCATCGTCTTAGCCAGTTGTTTGCATCAAGGATCCTGTTCCATCTCCTGGTGCCATGCCCGTCTACTGGAAGGATAGAAGAAAAAACTACCTGTGCATCCAGTTCCTTTACTTTCTTCCCCAACTCTTCAAAGTCCTTGCAGATTGTCGGTAGGTCCTTCCTTGCCGTGTCATTGGTGCCAACATGTATCAGAAGAAATGGGTGGACGTCCTTGGAGCTGAAGAGCTTTGGTATCCTATCGGTCACATCCTTGATCATCGCACCTGGAAGGCAGCATACTTCTCTTGCAGTTATGTCCGGTCTGCAGATGGCTGCTTCGGTGCCTCTCAGTAGTGAGTCTCCCACCACCACCACTCTTCGTTGCTTCTTGGCTGTACTTTTTGCTGTCACTTGTTGCTGTGTGCCCTTTTCTTTTTTGCTTGCTGGTATTGCTTCATTCTTAGGTGTGCCATCTTCATCCTCTACAAAGATTTGATATCGGTTCTTCAGTTGTGTGGTTGGTGATTTCTCCATGGTCTTCTTGCTTCTTTTGGTCACATGCTTCCACTCATCTGCTTTTGGAGGTTCTCTGACACTTTTTGCACCTTCTGTGACCAGTAGAGATGCTTCTGTTCTGTCTAGAACGTTACAATCTGCACTTGAATTCTGTTGTAGAGGTTTCATTTCAAATCCAATGTGGTGGCATGCAGAGCCCAACTCGCGAAAATTGTGTCACTGTCCAAATATTTCTGGCCCTAACTGTATCAGCGCTGAAATGTCATCTCCCGAGATCTTGGTGCCGAGATCTCTATTTGCACATGCACTGCCTTCCGGAGTCCGTCACATGGGAAAGCATGGACTAACTGCCAGGGGCTCTGTCCTTTCACAAAATGTCGGCAGAGCCCCCAGCAGCACCGGAGACTCCAGCATCACCCTGGGCAGCAGTGGACACCCTGGGTAGCGGCAGCGGTGGCGGACACCCCATCTTCCCAGCCTGCAACGTTAATGGTAAATGGTATATACGCTTTGTAAGATGCACCCCTATTTCCCTCCAAAATTTGGGGAAAATAAAGTGCGTCTTACAAAGCGAAAAATACGGTATGTGACAGAAGCTGTGCATTCATCATCATTATCTGTGATAGTAGGTTCTGACATTAATTGTACAATCCATGCAATATCATCATAAAGGTAGTTCAGGTAGCTGAAATGGTGACTCCCAAAAAGCTATGCTATTTCCAGGAGGTCACCATGAGATCACATGACCTAACTGAGGAGACATATACTATGAATTTCCAGATATAAATGAACAACTATGGTACTACTGGATTATATGTATTGAAGCACTAGTCATAGGATGCATTAAAAATAAAATCACTGGAGTGCTAATTTAACATTCAGAGACATTTGTAGCCACATATAGTTATGAGAGGTCAGGACACAGTTTCTGTGCTTTGTTTGCTCTCCCTTTTCTGTGAATTGTTTATTTAGGACTCTGGACCATAACTGATGCACAAGCATGCATTATCTTGAGAAGCAGATAAAACACCTTAAGGACTCACTCTCATCAGCGTAAATAAAATCAGTCAGATGTTGTTCCTAAAAAGTAGGACGAGTGTTATGCGTGTGTCATGCGGGAACAATGCGATTTTCCTCACCTTTGACATCTGTATAACATGCATATGGCATCCGGATGCAATGCATTTTTAACATCAGCTTTTACATAAAGTAATTCTGTGTCATTTCAACCTATTTTACTAACTAATAAAACAATCTTAATTACAGATAGATGCAAAGATCTCATTGAGGTATATAATCAGTGCAGTGCAGCTTGCTATACATGTATTTAGCTCATAATTAAATAAATAAAAGAAACAAATGGTGTGTGGTCCCCCTTATTTTTCTTCACCAGCTGAGGGAAAGCCGACAGATGGGGGCTGATTAATATCAGCCCACAGCTGTCTACTTAATCTTTAATGGTTATTAACAATGGGTGACCCCCAAAAAATGACATGGTCCTCCCTATATTTAATAACCAGCAATGGCTAGGCAGACAGCTGCGGGCTGATATTAATAGCCTTGGAAGGGGCAATGGATATTCGCTCCCTCCCATACTAAGAACTTCAGCTCTCAGCTGCCCCAGAAATGGCGCATCCATTAGATGCATCAATTCTGGTGCTTAGCCACCGCTCTTCTCACTGGCTCTGGTGTGGTGGCAAGTGGGGTAATAGTATTGGGGTTGATGTCAGCTTTGTAATGTCAGCAGACATCAAGGCCAAGGGTTAGTAGTGTACAGGTATCCATAAAACACCCTCATTATTAATCCCACAGACAAATGTAATAAAGACAAAAGACATAGATTGAGTAAAGTCCTTTAATTGAAATAAAAACACAAAGACCTTTATTTGAAATAAAAACTCCCCAACCCTCTTTTACCCATTTATTAATGTAAAATTAAAAATAAAAAAATACAGTATTCCTCACTTGTCAGCCGATAATTCAATTGTTTCGCGATGAGCCCAACTCAGCTACATTTAGATGCATTGCAGTGTGGTGGTATGATGAAACCGCTCTGCCCTGCATCCAGGAGACACTGAGCTGTGTGTGAGAACGCAGCTACACAACCGAGCGCTGATGTCAATAAGGTGACTGGAGTTCATAGATGAACTTCGGTCAACTCACTCAAATGGTGATGTCAGTGAGTTGACTAATGTCAACACTCAGCACTGGAGCTGGGTTTTCACATGCAGCTCAGTGTCTACTAGATGCAGAGTTGAGCAGTCACATCATGCCACTGCTCAGCAATGCTTCCAGATGTAGCTGAGTTGATTATCGGCAGACAAGTGAGGTTAGTAATGGGGGTGTCTTATAGGTGCCTATCCATTACTAATCCTTGGGCTTGATGTCAGCTGACATTACAATGCTGACATCAACCCCAATACTATTACCCCACTTGCCACCACACCAGGGCAAGTGGGAGAACGGAGGCTAAGCACCAGAATTGGCGCATCTAATGGATGTGCCATTTCTAGGGTGACTGGAGCTGATGTTATTAGTCAGGCAGGGGGCCAATATCCATGGCCCCTTCGTAGGTTATTATTATCAGCCCACAGCTTTCTACCTAGTCTTTGCTGGTATTTAATTATAGGTGGAACCTCACATTATTTATTTATTATTTTTTTGGGGAGTCACCCATTGTTAATAACCAGAAAAGGCTAAGTAGACAACTATTAATAGCCTGGGAAGCTCCATGTTTATTACCCCCTTTCCAGAATATAAACATCAGCCCCCTTCTGTCGGCTTTCCCTCAGCTAGCTAATAAGAATTAGTGGGATCTCATGCCATTATTCTATTTTATTTATTTATTTTTTAACTGTATACATGTACCGTATATACTCGAGTATAAGCCGAGATTTTCAGCCCATTTTTTTGGGCTGAAAGACCCCTCTCGGCTTATACTCGAGTCATATACCGGGAGGTCAGCAGGGGAGGGGAAGCGGGGGCTGTGTAATTATACTTACCTGCTCCCGACGCGGTCCCTGCAGTCCCTGGCTTCCTCGGCTGCAGATTCTCCCTGTACTGAGTGGTCACATGGCACCGCTCATTACAGAAATGAATATGCGGCTTCACCTCCCATAGGGGTGGAGCCGCATATTCATTGCTGTAAATGAGCGGTAACTGTGACCGCTCAATACAGGAAGAAGATGCAGCGCCGGGGAAGCCAGGGACTGCAGGGACCGTAAGTATACGGGGAGCGCAGCACAGTGCAATATTTATCTGCTCCTCGCTCCGGTGCATTTCCATCTGCAGCGTCTCCTGGCTGTGACGCTCAGGTTAGAGGGCGCGGTGACGTAGTCAGTGCGCGCCCTCTGCTGAGTGTCAGTGCGCGCCCTCTGCTGAGCGTCAGTGCTGGAGACGGAGCCGCACGAGGAGCAGGTAAATATTGAAAGCGCCGGCGTCCTGAGCGAAGAGAGGTGAGTATGTGATTTTTTTTTTTTTTTATTGCAGCAGCAGCAGCATTATATATGGCACAGCTTTATAAGGAGCATCTATGGGGCAATAATGAATGGTGCAGAACATTATATATGGGGCACAGCTTTAAAAGGAGCATCTATGGGGCCATAATCAACGGTGCAGAGCAATATATATGGGGCACAGCTTTATAAGGAGCATCTATGGGGCCATATTCAACGGTGCAGAGCATTCTATATGGCACAGCTTTATATGGAGCATCTATGGGGCCATAATGAATGGTGCGGAGCATTAAATGTGGCACAGCTCTATATGGAGCATCTATGGGGCCATAATGAACGGTGCAGAGCATTATATGTGGCACAGATTTATATGGAGCATCTATGGGGCCATAATGAACGGTGCAGAGCATTCTATATGGGGCACAGCTTTCTATGGAGCATCTATGGGGCCATAATGAATGGTGCAGAGCATTAAATGTGGCACATCTTTATATGGAGCATCTATGGGGCCATAATGAACGGTGCAGAGCATTCTATATGGCACAGCTTTATATGGAGCATCTATGGGGCCATAATGAACGGTGCAGAGCATTATATGTGGAACAGCTTTATATGGAGCATCTATGGGGCAACAATGAACGATATGGAGAATTATATGTGGCACAGCTTTATATGGAGCATCTTATGGGGCAATAATGAACGGTGCAGAGCATTATATGTGGCACAGCTTTATATGGAGCATCTATGGGGCAACAATGAACGATATGGAGAATGATATGGGGCACAGCTTTATATGGAGCATCTTATGGGGCCATAATGAACGGTATGGAGCATCTATTTTTATTTTTGAAATTCACCGGTAGCTGCTGCATTTCCTACCCTAGGCTTATACTCGAGTCAATAAGTTTTCCCAGTTTTTTGTGGCAAAATTAGGGGGGGTCGGCTTATACTCGGGTCGGCTTATACTCGAGTATATACGGTACATTAAACTACACACTCACTGCATTAATTATATATGTCACTGACATCTTTCTATTTATCTATTCTATGTATGCATCTAGTCTATCTTTTCTATTCTGATGGGTCGTACTGTGAATTTACTGTACTTGGTTGATGAAATTTCGAGTTTCCGATCAGATGGGTGAGTAAAAATCAGACGGCACAAGCATGGTCCGTCTGCTATGTGATTTTTTTTCTCACATCCATTGACTTGCATTGGTGAGTCTCATTCGATATACACGGCCACTCGCAGAATGCTGTGATTTTTTTCTCAGTCTGATCCGAGCTGAGAAAAAAATTGCAGATAAGCACATAATCATTGACTAACATAAGTCAGAGTGCAATCCGATTTTTTTTTTTTATTGGATAGCACTTGTCTGTCTTAAACATAAATGAGTGTGAGCCCTAAAGGTGTTGTCTGGGCTTTTCATGAAAGTCTGTAGTCACTCTATGTGACTGCAGATTTGTGAACTCTCCTATCGTGTGCAGCGCACGCTGTGAAGATTCTCTGATGTTGGCATCCAGATCAAGCCATATTCTGAATATGGCCTCACTCAATGCCAGTGAATTGAGAGAAGCTGCACATGTCGAGTTGGCATATAGCTGGGAGTATGTATATCGCATATGTACGAGCACATGACTGGTCGATCTCACTGCTAGCACTGGAGAATCCTCACAACACGTCTTGACTGCAGACAACGCATTTACTGGAGCGTAATATTCAGCACAACATTACTTTTTAGCACATAACTGGAGACTTTAAAAAATGCTAACAAAATACTCATACAGACTTCTGGATCATTCCAAATGGTTCACTACTTTCACATTGTTTTAACTGTTAAATGCTTGTATCCCCCATGTCTAACTAAGGTCATGTTTTGTGTACACAGGCTTTAGAGTTGGGTGTTCGATCAATGCAGCTGGGAGAAGTGGCATTTCTACTGACAAATGGCCTTTATGCCTTCGGCCTTCTAGGAAGGTATTTATTTTAATGCACATCACTGAACGCTCACAATAAATTGGGGCTTCCATATGACATTCATTTTGGGCTATAACAAAAGTGTCAGCACCCCATGACATTTGTCATTGCATTTACACCCAGAACTTTGCTCAACTTGCAACATTTCCTTGTTGTAAATATACCCACCAAATTTATCAATGTTTTCCATAATTTAATACACCATTTTTAGTGCCTTCACCAAAATGTAAAAACTGAGTGTTGTGGTTAAACCTTGAATAGGAAGCATGACATATTTATGAATGCATTTCTATATTAAAATTGCAAAAAAGTCACATTTTATCATTAAGGTGCGATAATTGTTACATTTTCAGTTGTGGCCAAAATTTTTAATATTTGCTCACCATTGGAGCTGATGTATTAATGCTGTTTCTCTGTGGATAAGGACAGTTTTGGCAGCACTGATGTAGCCACAATAGTTCTGAAACTATTAACGGCTGCATGATTTTGCAAGAAAAATCACTATTTTACCTGCAGAGAAACACAGGCAGCAGTAATGGCTGTGGGTGAAACAGTTATTTTCTGGCAAAATCATGCACCGTTTTAACAATCAAATTTGGAATCGCAGTGGCAGTAACCCACCACATTTCTGCTGGATATCGATTGCATTGTCTTTCCTATATCAGGCGCCATCAGATCCCAAATGGAACATATAAATTGCAGCCACTTTTTACAGATTTATTGCCATTATTAACCAAAGAAACTGTATTAGATCATGTACTTTATAAAATGTTGCTGTATAAATATTAATGCCACGCAGACTTAAAATACAGAAACACGGATGGCACAAGGGTGAAAATCGTAGGAGTTTTCTGAATGAAAATCAACAATTTTTCATATGCTCGACAGACCCTGTCCTTAGTCCAAATCAAATATGGACAATTCTAACATTATGGGAACCTTTGAGCCTCTCAAGTTATTGTGCTTATGTCTAACAGCCTTTTGCTCCTCAAACCTGGCTAAAGATCTGAAAATAAAAGTAATGAAAGTTTACAAAGCTAGAGAAATCTAAGAAAAGATATCTGAAAGCTTCCTCTTTGCAAATTCCACTGTTCAAAACTTAAAATTGAAAGTGGGCAACAGTTTAAGTGAAGTCTAGATTTAAAAAGGTAAGACAAATCTTTGATAGAACCGCCTAGGTTCACATTAGTGTTTCTGTGCGCAGCGTATCATCTGCATGCGCAAACGCATGCCAAAACACATGCAAAAGCATGCTTACACTGCGCATCATCTTGCTCATGACGCAAACAAAAACTTTGCATGTGCATGGCTTTAAATGCGTTTAGGCATGCGTTTGTGTTTTTTATGCGCATGGTGGAGGCGGTGACATCATTTTCTGGACACGCACAGTCTAAAGTATGCATGCGTTTCGAACGCATGCATACGCATGTCCTTGCGTACCAATGCGTTCCCATAGACAGTCATGCGTTTTTTGACGCAATTGTCCGCATGCGCATTATTTGACGCCTCAAAAAATGCAGCATGTTGCGTTCGCTGGACCCCGCCGTACACCTGAAAATGACACATGCGTACGTATCCGCAAGTGAACGCATGTCCCTGCATACACCATGTTAAAGATATCTACGCATGACGCATGCGGATCGATGTGGATCATATGCTGCACACAGATGCGCTGTGGAAAATATTGACTGACAGTGCACCATTTCACCCATTGAATTTACATGTGTCCTCACCTCCCCCTCTCTTGATTGACAGCAATGGCTTGCCTGCCTGAGCATGCACTTGTGTTGTATTGCTATTGTAAAGAGATAATTTATTGATGCCAATAGGCAGCGTCGGACTGGGGTATCTGGGGCCCACAGGAGCAATTGACCATAGGCAGAGGTGTATATAGGTTTTCAGTTACCTGGGGCAAGAATTCAGTTTGGAGTCTGCCACCCCTCAAAGCACATATGCGATTTGCACACTTAATCACGTGCCGACCAGCCGCTCGCCCTAATTCAATGTTAAGTGAAAAACTGAGAGAAGCAGAAGAGAATCTCGTCACGTAACAGCGTAAGTATGAAAATCACATATGAGTGAAGTGACCATATGATACGTGATAGGACCTGTAAGCAATGCTGAATCATGACAGTGAGTATATTACACACTTTTTGGATTATTATTATTGCACATTTTTATAGCGCCATTTATTCCATGGCGCTTTACATGTGAAAAGGGGGCAAATATAGACAAATACAACGAAACATGAGCAAAAAACAAGGCACACAGGTACATAAGGAGGGAGGACCCTGGTCGCGAGGGCTAACAGTCTGCAGGGGATGGGTGAGAATACACTAGGAGAGGGTAGAGCTGGTTGTGTGGCGGTTTAGTAGGTTGAGATTAGCTGCAGGGCTTCATTTTATAATTAAAAGGTGCATTCACATTTGAGATGAAAGTCTTCAGTCACTATAGGTGGCTGCAGGCTTCTGAATTCCCACAGTGCATGTACTGCACACTTTTAGGATTCTCCCTTGCATAAGTATGCGATTTGTATACTTCTGACCACATTCCAATTAGACTTGTCCGGCCTCGCTCAATTTATTTTCATTGTGTGAAGCCACGCATGTCTAGTCAGCACGTGACCGCATGTATGCAAAACGTCGGCACGAGATAATCTTGACAGCATGCAGTGTGCACTGTGAGAGTTCAGAAGTCTGCAGTCACATAGAATGACTGCAGACTCATCACAAACTTAGGCTACCTCTTTATGCTCCTAGCATAAATAAAAACACGAAAATTAGTATCAGAAATAACATTTACATCCAGTTACCTTATAAATGATCCTGAATATCAATTTATTGCCAGATCAATCAGTTTCTCATAGCAATTTCAAGAATATAAGAGGCCTCCCCATCGGGGAATCGTACCCCGGTCTCCCGTGTGACAGGCAGGGATACTTACTACTATACTAACGAGGATTGGCTAAAACCTTATAAATGATGTTGTCTCTGGAGTCACTCTCTTTCTTTTCTTCTTTATCTTGTCCAGACTCCATGAATTTTCTCATCCATAGTTGTTGCTGCAGACTTCCATCTTCTCTTGTCTTGTGCAGCACATCCCCACACGACACCCTTAAGGAGAGCAGTGTAATTATAATGCTCCTGAATAAAAATATTTGCCCTATGCTGAGCCCCTGAATAAATAATTGCCCCTCACTATATTCCCTGCACAAAATATTACCCCACACTGTCCCTTTTATAGTGTATGCCATACACATTGCCCCTTCCTTTCCATACTGGGCCCCCTCTTCACATTGTCCTCTCACACAAGGTCCCCCCTATAGGACCCATTCTCTAAGCTGTGCCCCCTCATTACACTCCCTATCCTTGGTATACTGTTGCCTACTGGTTGTGCCCTTACACTGTTCCCCCCATGCTATACCCCCTACACACTACTGTCTCTATTCTGTGCCCACTTGCACTTTTTTCCCCATACTGTCTCCTCGCATTATTCCCCTCAATAGTATCCCCACATGTTTCTCCATCCTTCCTCACACACATTTACCTTCTCACTTTCCATACTGCCTGCTCTCACATCTCTCCGACTCCGCATACTGTGTCTGCACCCATCCCATCACTTTTGCTCCCCATATTGTGTCCCAATACATTTTCCCCTCGCTTCTCATACTGTGTCCGTACCCATACCATCACTTACCATACCGTGTCTGCACCCATTCCCCATACATGCCCCCATCTCATACCTTCCTCCTCATATTGTGTCTTCAAATTTCTCCTGCTCCCCATATTGTGTCTGTACCTGTCCCTTCCTTGCTCCCCAAAATTGTGTCCTCAAATCATCCCCGTTACATGAAATCTCCCCCAGCCCTGTTACATTAAATAACCCATCAAAGTAAATACCTCCCACACAGTAAATATCCCCCCACATACAATAAATACCCACCACACACACACAGTAAATACCCCCATACACACAGTAAATACCCCCCACACACAGTAAATACAACCACACACTAAATACAACCACACACACAGTAAATGCACCCCCCAGTAAACACCACTGACACCTAATAAATACTCCCCCACACACACATTAAATACCCACCACACATAGTAAATACCCACACACTAAATACAACCACAAACACACACAGTAAATGCAACCCCAATAAACACCAGCAACACCCAGTAAATACCCACCCAAGATGTAAATACACATCCCCAATATTTTCGGCACTTGCGCCTCTGCAGCGCCGGAGAGTGACGTCAGCAGCGTGATCACATGACATGATGACACTGCTGATGCCTCGGTGACCCAGCATTCAGAGCTTCAACTGTACTCACCTCTGTAAGATGTGAGTACAATTGATCTCTGGGAGCCAGCGAGCTGCAGCTTCTCTGTGCCGGCTGTCAGCTTGACAGCCGGCTCAAAGAACATCTAAATCCCAGTCAGGGGAGCGGCGGAATACAGCTGCAGAGGGAGACACTTCGGACCACCACATTAGGCGGCCCGACTGTGCCCCCTGCTGTCTGCGTGCATGCCCCGGCTGCCCCCAGATACACCTCCAACCCTAGGGGCCCACTCTACAGCTATATGCATATACCTACCTATTGGCCGTTATCCCTGTTATTGTGAAGCAACAACTGTTAAATGCAGGCGGCTCCTGAACATCTACTGTGCACATACTATAAATGAGATGTACAATTACGGTAGTTTGCATTAAAAGATATTATTATATTATTATTATAGTTCTTTGGTTAAAACACACCGATCCATGGGATCCACAGGATAGGTGATATCTTCCCGTCTCCAAGACTTTACACGTGCTGCGCCGATTCTTTGGAATGCACTACCTAGGTTAATACGATTAATCCCCAATCCCCACAGTTTTAAGCGTGCCCTAAAAACTCATTTGTTCAGACTGGCCTACCGCCTCAATGCATTAACCTAACGATCCCTGTGTGGCCTATTTATAAAAAAAAAAAAAAAAAAAGGTTCCTCGCATCATGTTCTCATACGCTTTGTGCAGTTATTAGCCCTCTGTGTCTGTACTGCTACATACTTAGGCAGATAACTGGTTCATGCAGCTTTACATGAACACCTGAGCCTTACACTATAGCTGGTCCGAATAACTAAAGCAATTGTTACCATCCACCTCTCGTGTCTCCCCTTTTCCCCATAGTTTGTAAGCTTGCGAGCAGGGCCCTCACTCCTCCTGGTATCTGTTTTGAACTGTATTTCTGTTATGCTGTAATGTCTATTGTCTGTACAAGTCCCCTCTATAATTTGTAAAGCGCTGCGGAATATGTTGGCGCTATATAAATAAAATTATTATTATTATTATCTTATTGATCCCTTGGGTCCGACCATTGGAAAACTCACTGATCCGAAGAATTGGGAAGTTTTATCACTTCCTCTTCACCCCTCCCTTCATCTCTTTCCTATCCCCAGCCCCCTTAAACTTTGCACCCCTTAAAGAAAACGAATGTTGATTCTTCTATGTATCTTTGTTGTTATTTTGCTTATGCCAACATTCTTAAATAAAGAATTTATAAAAAAAAAAAAAGACACTTTTATCTCCATTTTAAAATGGAGAGGCATGTGGGATGTCTCACCACAGCTCCATTCATTCTCTTTGGGGCATCTAGAAAAAAACGAGCAGCGCTCGCAGCCACTGAGGGAATGAATGGATCAGTGGTCAAGTCAAATATGCTGATCAAGTCTAATGCGGATAAAAGCTCCACATTCTGCGCATCGGTCCAGGTCCCAGCAGTAAGACCCCCACCAATCAAAAAGTTATCACTTATCCTTTGGAGAGGTGATTACTTGTTTTCACCGGAGAACCCCTGCAAGTGCATCTTGTTCCAAGTATTTAATCACTAATGGAAATAAAGAATCTTCTATTTATTAATATTACAGAGAACAAATGACCGCCATACTCCACACAATCCACTATATCAAGACCAATAATACCACATACAAGGGAGAAATACCGCTACACCATGACTGGACTACATAATACCACCACATAGTGACCAAATAATACCACATACTGCACAAGAGAGAAATACCGCCACATCATAACCAGACCACATAGTGATCGAATAATTCCACATACAGGTATAAAAACTGCCACACCATAACCAAACCAAATATTACAACATAGTGAACAAATATTACAATACTGTTCATTAATAAAAAAAAACACAATAGTAGCAACACTGTTATTATACATAGGAGCTTTGTATAGAGTGTATAGTGTAAGTGTAGAGGTAATACAGTGATCACCAGTGACATTATACACAAGAGCTCTGTATATAGTGTCAGTGTACAGGTAATACAGTGACTCACCAATGACAATACACATAGGAGCTCAGTGTATAGTGTACAGGTAATACAGTAATCACCAGTCATATACACAGGAGCTCTGTATATAGTGTGAGTGTACAGGTAATACAGTGAATCACCGATGATAATATACACAGGAGCTCTATATATAGTGTATAGGGTACAGGTAATACAGGGATCACCAGTGCCATTATACATAGGAGCCCTGTATATCGTGTATAGTGTAAGTATACAGGTAACACACTGTCGTATCAGTAACATCTCTATTTGAAGTTCTTCATCTTCGCTTTTCTTCTTCATCTGCCACAGAATGCCATCACTTCTTCCAGCCAGGACTCGTCTCTACAGAAAATAACACACAATCAACAATAGCTGATCCCTTATAGAGCACATTTCCCACTTATTCCCCGATTTATACACTACATCAGATGAAGAAAAAAGGCGACATAGTGCTGCCTTGCAAAGTAGCAGGACCTCCCTTTTTTCCCCCATTCTAAAAAGTATTCTAAAAAGTAAATTATATTACAGCACTAATGTTCCCTAATTGGCCCCTACAGTAAGTATGTCCATCAACTTGCCACCATAAACTAATAATGTAGGTTTCTCATTTTGGCCCATATGTAATAATTAAAGGGCCACTGTCACCCCCCTGCAGCCGTTATAAACTAAAAGAGCCACCTTGTGCAGCAGTAATGCCGCATTCTAACAAGGTGGCTCTTTTAGTTTTGTGTTCAGGTAGTACTAAAATAAAGCAGTTTGAAACTTTGCAAAAATACCTGTCTTTGTCCACGGAGGCGGGTCTGAAGCCTCCTCTGTGAAGCGCCCAACTGCCGTCACTCATCTCTTCTGGGGCGATGGTCGCCGCCCCCTCCGCGCTGTTTTCTTTTCAAATCTGGCGCCGGTGCTGTGTAAATATTTGTGGGGCAGGCGCAGTAAGCTCTGGCGGTCTGACGTCCCAGCCAGGCTTGCAGACTGCGCCTGTGCTGGCAGTGTGGCCACCCACCTCGGTAATCCCTGCCCCGCACTGTGTTATGCATTATGCACAGTGCGAGCCTGGGATTCCTGGGCATGCGCCCAGTGTCAGTTGACACACGCACAGCACAGGCAGCACCTTGTTAGAATGCGGCATTACTGCTGCACAAGGTGGCTCTTTTAGTTTATAACGGCTGCAGGGGGGTGACAGTGGCCCTTTAAGTCTCTAAACCTAACATAGTAACATAGTAACATAGTTAGTAAGGCCGAAAAAAGACATTTGTCCATCCAGTTCAGCCTATATTCCATCATAATAAATCCCCAGATCTACGTCCTTCTACAGAACCTAATAATTGTATGATACAATATTGTTCTCCTCCAGGAAGACATCCAGGCCTCTCTTGAACCCCTCTACTGAGTTCGCCATCACCACCTCCTCAGGCAAGCAATTCCAGATTCTCACTGCCCTAACAGTAAAGAATCCTCTTCTATGTTGGTGGAAAAACCTTCTCTCCTCCAGACGCAAAGAATGCCCCCTTGTGCCCGTCACCTTCCTTGGTATAAACAGATCCTCAGCGAGATATTTGTATTGTCCGCTTATATACTTATACATGGTTATTAGATCGCCCCTCAGTCGTCTTTTTTCTAGACTAAATAATCCTAATTTCGCTAATCTATCTGGGTATTGTAGTTCTCCCATCCCCTTTATTAATTTTGTTGCCCTCCTTTGTACTCTCTCTAGTTCCATTATATCCTTCCTGAGCACCGGTGCCCAAAACTGGACACAGTACTCCATGTGCGGTCTAACTAGGGATTTGTACAGAGGCAGTATAATGCTCTCATCATGTGTATCCAGACCTCTTTTAATGCACCCCATGATCCTGTTTGCCTTGGCAGCTGCTGCCTGGCACTGGCTGCTCCAGGTAAGTTTATCATTAACTAGGATCCCCAAGTCCTTCTCCCTGTCAGATTTACCCAGTGGTTTCCCATTCAGTGTGTAATGGTGATATTGATTACTTCTTCCCATGTGTATAACCTTACATTTATCATTGTTAAACCTCATCTGCCACCTTTCAGCCCAAGTTTCTAATTTATCCAGATCCATCTGTAGCAGAATACTATCTTCTCTTGTATTAACTGCTTTACATAGTTTTGTATCATCTGCAAATATCGATATTTTACTGTGTAAACCTTCTACCAGATCATTAATGAATATGTTGAAGAGAACAGGTCCCAATACTGACCCCTGCGGTACCCCACTGGTCACAGCGACCCAGTTAGAGACTATACCATTTATAACCACCCTCTGCTTTCTATCACTAAGCCAGTTACTAACCCATTTACACACATTTTCCCCCAGACCAAGCATTCTCATTTTGTGTACCAACCTCTTGTGCGGCACGGTATCAAACGCTTTGGAAAAATCGAGATATACCACATCCAATGACTCACCGTGGTCCAGCCTATAGCTTACCTCTTCATAAAAACTGATTAGATTGGTTTGACAGGAGCGATTTCTCATAAACCCATGCTGATATGGTCACTTTAATTAATAATGTACCCCATCCTGTGCGCCTGTGTCCCTAGTGCTGGCCCCTATGTTCCTGGTACTGGCCCCTATGTCCATGATAGTGGCTCCTATGTCCCTGGTGCTGGCCCCTATGACCTGGTCTCCTGTCCCTGGTCCTGGCCTCGCATCCAGAGAAGTTAAAAAAAAAGATTCTTCTTATCTGCCTGTACAGCATCCTCTCCCTTCAGATCCATTGCAGTTATGTTAAAATGACTGCTGATCAATCAGAGTCGGGTGGCTGATGTCAGGGTGCCTGTCGAGGTTACTTTCATGTGCCATCTGCGACGGGCGCACTCTGATAGGTTAACATTTTGCCTTTCTCTCCCCAGCCTCACAGATGGCCCATCAGGTGTTCGCGCCTATGATGACAGAGGGAATACTTTCCCCCAGCTCGATCACATAATAGTATGCTTGGAAATTACACTTACGCTGGGGAGCCGGCATCTCCTCCATGCGCCAAACTTTTAGGGCATGCACATGTGCAGATTTAACATTTGGATATACCAGGTGCTCCCTTATCTCTCCATCCACACCCCTTGTTAAAGTGCCAGAAAAACGCACGTTGTGGCGATTGGGGACTGACGTGCCCTTCTTGCACATGGGTAAGCTCCTATAATGACTTCTTACTCCACAGCGGATTAATATGGCTATTATGGGTTGCCTGTGATATATATACAAATTAAGTGACCTAGACTACCCTCTATGAATTGTTCAACACTAAGGGTACTTGGGAGTAGAGAGATCATAAACTCTCTTTTTGCACTGGCACTTTATCTACATATAGCTATCCCTGGTTCTAGTCTTACTTTGGTACTTTATCCTTGGTATTATTGAATATATAGTACACTACTTCTTGTACAGGCCTAATGATGTTTCAGTAGTTACAAGTTGTTTAATTACTGATGATTATTTGTATTTCATCTGTGTCCAATTGTTGGGCCATATACTTACCCTTATTTGGTTTCGGCTTCTGCCTGTTCATCTTATCTTGTATTTCACCTTTTTTGACCTTGTGTATATTTTAAATTTGGTTTTTGCATATTAATAAATATCCTCAATTTTTAAACAATCCTGTTTTGGTAATCATGGATTGCTCCATTCATTCCCTCTAGTATATAATATAGAACGACCTGACAAAGACAACGGCAACTATGGCACACGCTGCAAACATGTTTTCTCCAGCATTCTTCAAGGTGTGCCGAGTGTCTGGAGAAAATCACTTTCAGCAGAAGACTTCATCAATTATAAGTTCGTGCTGAAAACTTTTAACTTCGCTCTCATCTGGCCAAACAAGTCTACTTCACAACCGTCATCACATCACTAGCCGACAATCCACAATGACTCTTCAAAACTTTCCATTCACTCCTGAGCCCTAAAGTACAGGCCTCAGTCAATCTCGCCATTGACTATCTGGCCACTTATTTCCTAGAAAAAATCAACCATATCCACCAGGACATTTTTGCACAATCCCCTTTGAGTCGCCCCGTGGGCTAGGGGTACTCGGTACCGGGTCTGGTGTTCACAGGGGGGATGTCACGGTGGCTGCGACCCGGTCCGTGGCCCTGGAAGCCTATGTAAAAGGGAAAGGTCTTTAAAGGGATAAAGTTTATGTTCGTGACGCCACTTGTGGTATTCGGTCAGGGTGACCGACGCTGCTTTAAGGGGGCCGCTGGGGTGATGTTATGGCAGCTAGATGGTATACCTTCCCACAGGTGGAGTATATACCCAGGGCTTCCCGGTGTGTAGATGGTGAGTGGTGAATGGTGCAGTGAAGAACGAGGACATATGGTTGCAGTCTCTTTACCTTTACTGAAGACTTCAGCATCCACAGTCCAGGGCACCAGACCACAGGGTAGGCAGAGTCCAGTCGGTTTGGAGGCAAGTCCAGAGTTCCCTTGTCCAGGTGGAAATCAGTAGCATTCCCTTGCACTGCAGTGGTGTAGTCCCTTACTGCCTATGGCTTCACATAATGGTCTCACAGATGCAATGTTTCTTTCTCTCTGTCCCCCGTATAGGATAGGACAAAACCCGTATGACTGGTGCCTGTTTATAGGGTCTCTTAGATAACCCGGCTCTGTGGGGTGACACTGTTCCTCCTGGGTGTATGTGCGGACAGGTAACCTGCAATTAGCTGTCCTGCCGGTCTCTGGAATAAGGCGTAGAGGTCCTTACTCCCTCGGTGTTCCAGCTACCGGGATTCTGCGCCTCAGAAGGAGGCAGGCTGTTCGGGGCTGGTCCCCTTCTGGTATCCTCTCCTTTGCTTTGACTTCCTTCACGCTCACTGCAATACAGTTCTGCCTTCAAAATGTCTCTTTCTGGGAGCTGCAGCTCTGAGGGCATGCACAGCTCCGTTGACCCTCTGTCCTCCTCAGACTACTGTCTGGAACAGGCAAACTTTTCTTACAGACTACCAGTTATATATATATGGGGAGTGACCTAATAAATAGGAGCAAAAGCTCCCCCCGGTGGCCTGGAGTGTGAACGTGTTGCATGTTTGTGATACCCGGATGCAGTTATCCTTCTTTGCCTCCAAACACAGTATCACTCTCCCCTGGAGGAAAGCAATACCACTGTGACTACCAGGACCCTGGGGTGCCACACTTAGAATCTGGATCCCCTTCCTTTTCACACTTCAAGTTCACTTTCCACCATTTGAACCTATCACAGAAGAAGAAGTTACCGGGATTCTTGCTTATTTTTGCCCTGCAATCTGCACCAATGACCCTATTCTCTCGCATCTCCTCTATACTCTTTCATCAGTTGTCATTACCTACCTTACTAAAATTTTTAACCTCTCTATTTCTTCCGGTATCTTTCACTCTTCATTCAAACACACTGTGATAACCCCTTTACTTAAAAAAAGACTAGAACTACACTGCTAATGAGATACCTATCTCTAATCTACTCTTCATTTCTAAACTCATTGAATGCTTGGTCCACTCTCATCTGATCCACTATTTCTCATATCGTTCTCTTCTTGACCCTTCACAATCTGGTTTCCACTCTTTACACTCTAATGAAACTGCCTTTACTAAAGTATCTAACTATCTACTAACAGCTAAATCCAAAAACCTCTACTCCCTCCTGTTTCTCCTGGATCTCTCTGAAGCATTTGACACTCTGGATCACCAGCTCCTCCTCATTATGCTCCACTTTATCGGCCTCAAGGACACCGTTCTCTCCTTGTTCTCCTCTTACCTTTCAAACCGTTCCTTCACTGTATCTTTTCCTGGCTCCTCTTGCCCTACTCTTCCCCTTACTACTGGGGTTCCTCAAGGCTCAATCTTAGGCCCCCTCCTTTTCTCTGTATAAATTGCCCCTATTGGACAAACCATCAGTAGATTTGGTTTCCATTATCATCTCTATGCTGATGATACCCAAATATACACATTTTCTCCTGAAATCAACGCCACCTAAATACAAAATAGCAGGAATTTTCTGTCTGCTGTTTCTAACTTAAGGCCTTCACTCTCTATCTGAAGCTGAATCTCTCCAAAACTGAATTTCACGTGTTTCCTCCCTCTAGATTTCTCCTACGCCTATTCTATTAATCGAGAAGGCATTTAGTGGATTTACCTGTGACCGTTGCTAGGTTTTGAGTGTGTGATAATTCCCTTTCTTCTCCTACTTTGGTTTAACCCCATCCTCCACTCCCCGATGCATTTCTCTGTTGTATATGTGAGTATACAGTATTTGTATGTTTGGTATGTTTTGTTACCCCTGTTCGTATTACCTTGTTAGTCTGGTTGGTGTCTTACAGTACACTACTACTCCCCTCTTCCCTGTGTGGGGGAAGGGTACAGACTGAGGGCAGATTCGTGACACAGAACTTTTCTTTATTCCCTATCTCCAATCACTCACTTGCTCATGTTACCTGTATCTCAAAAAACATCTCCAGATTCTGACCTTTTCTCACCTTTTAAACTGCAAAAATTCTTACTTTCACTCTTATTCATTTTCGTCTGGACTACTGCAACACTTTACTGATCGGCCTTCCTCTAACCAAATTTTCTCCTCTCCAGTCCTTCTTGAATGTGGCATCCAGGGTCATATTTCATTCCAGTTGCTACAGCGATGCCTCCAACTTGTGCCAGTCATTTCACTGGTGGCCCATTCACTGCAGAATACAGTACAAATTTACTTTTCTCTTCCACTAAGCTCTCCACAGTTCTGCACCATCGTATATCTCCTCCCTTATCCCTGTCTATCACCCTACACATGCTCTCCGCCCGCAACTGATTTAAAGGTACCGTCACATTAAGCGACGCTGCAGCGATATAGGCAATGATGCTGATCGCTGCAGCGTCGCTGTTTCGTCGTTGTGTGGTCGCTGGAGAGCTGTCACACAGACAGCTCTCCAGCGACCAACGATGCCGAAGTCACCTGGTAACCAGGGTAAACATCGGGTTACTAAGCGCAGGGCCGCGCTTAGTAACCCGATGTTTACCCTGGTTACCAGTATAAATGTAAAAAGAAACAAACACTACAATACTTACATTCCGGTGTCTGTCGCGTCCCCCGGCGTTCTGCTTCCCTGCACTGTGTAAGCGCCAACCGTAAAGCAGAGCGGTGACATCACCGCTGTGCTCTGCTTTACGGCCAGCCGGCGCTCACATTGCAGGGAAGCAGAACGCCACAGACACCGGAATGTAAGTATGTAGTGTTTGTTTTTTTTTACATTTACAATAGTAACCAGGGTAAATATCGGGTTACTAAGCGCGGCCCTGCGCTTAGTAACCCGATGTTTACCCTGGTTATCAGTGAAGACATCGCTGAATTGGCATCACACATGCCGATTCAGCGATGTCAGCGGGTGATCCAGCGACGAAATAAAGTTCTGGCCTTCTAGCTCCGACCAACGATGTCACAGCAGGATCCTGATCGCTGCTGCGTGTCAAACACAACGATATCGCCATCCAGGACGCTGCAACGTCACAGATCGCTATCGTTATCGTTCTAAAGTCGCTCAGTATGAAGGTACCTTAAGACTAACAACCTCCATAATCCGAACTTCCCAATTCCGTCTCCAAGACTTCCATCATGCTGCACCAGTTTTCTGGAATGCATTACCCCAGACGATCCCACTAATACCTAGCCCCCAAGTTTTTAATCACTTCAATTCACTAACCTAATTCTCCCATTTTCCCTCTTTCTATATTTTACTCAGAATCTGGTGCCTCCTTTTTATCTGTCTTCACATCCTCCATGCACCCAATAGCATTTGGTAACTGTACTTAAACAGATATTGGCCGATGACTGGTTCATGAAATGCCCTATTTATTATGATGGCTGGATCATACGTGGCAAGCACTTTCTACCTAATATGTCCACCATATTTCTTTATAGATTGTAAGCTTGCGAGCAGGGTGCTCACGCCTCATGTAACTGTTGGACTATATGTTACTTTGTAATGTCTTTGCTTAATTGTGAAGTGCAGCAGAATATGTTGGTGCTATAGAAATAATTTTATGATTTATTATTTATTACAGGCCTACAACTAGTTGGCCAATTTTACCAGTATAGCTCTGAGCAGCTTATTTTTGTCTAATCGATAAGGCTGCTGTGCTATTGTGTAGTAAGTGATATCAAAAGACAGGAGAGAGGGCTGTGTGCGCACAAGCTAATTGTAATAATCCGCGTTCCTTTGTGATCATCACGTTTGCCAGGAAACAAGACACATAAATTGACACAGAATACATTTTTCATAGCAACCCAGACACAGAATTTAATTACAGATACCTTTGACTCCTAGAATATGATTTGTAAACATGATGTGGTTAGTTGTAGTAAAAAAAAGATTCAGTCTGCAATCTTCACTTATTCATTGTCTGATCCCCTGGTATGCAATTTGCAGCATAATCCAAATTTCAGATTTTTTTTTGTAAGAGTGACTCTCCTAGCAACACAGTCTGGATTTGAGTTTTGTATGTATCTAGAATGCTGCGTATATCTAGGCTGTTGTTTGTATCAGCACAGCTTATTCTGTATTTATATCCCCTTAGCATACTTTCCTTTTTCCTATAGCCTGTTTTCTCTGGCTTCCCTAATACTGTAGATACTTTCCCCTTCCTCCATCTTGTAAAGATCTGTGTTAAACCCCCTTTTCTGGCAGAAGGAGCTCTGCTGATTGACAATTTTGAAAATCAGGCAACTAGGTAAATTTCAGACTGTCTGCAGCAACAAAATGCTAAAAAAAGACTATATGGAAATTTGCTTAAATTTGCAAGTAGAAAGGAAGTGAATATTAATAAAAAATTATTTGCGATGGTGTACATAGCCTTTCAAGCTCTTATCCTGTAAAGCAAATCTATAAAGTACCCCCAACTACCATGTGCTGTATTGCCACTGGCTTATGGCTAGTAGCTCTTGTATATACTTTTCCCAAAGAACTATATAAAATAGAATTCTCCGGCAGTTTCGGAGGAACAAAATTTTATTTTGTGTCCTATTTCAAAAGGCCATCCCCAACAATACAAATTAATATATTAGTAAAACCAAGAAAAATGCAATCAAGAAAATCTTGGTTGTATTCGCTGGTGTTACCAGGTGCTGCTAAATTCCAAATAACTGAAGACTTTCCATTTATCTATTTTAAACATTTTTATATATCTGGATTTCAAATATATTTGTAATGATCAAGATTCCCAAAAGACATTATAATCCAAGGTTTCCAATCTTGCATTTTTATTGAATTGTTTTTTTTTTATTATCTAAAATGACTGTAAAAAAGTCAATTTCCAAAAATAAAGCTCCCTTTTAATTTGTAGATAAAAAAATATTGCGTCATTTGTGAGATAAATAAATAGTGTGCCTGGGGAAAATTTGGGAAATGTGTGAGGATGTATTCCTCCTCTTTGTCACGTATGTGGCGTACGTGTTCCCCTTTATCTTTTAGAGCAGAACTCTGCAATGATTTGAGATGTGAATGCATACCACACAAATTTTACCAGACGTAGGATGGCATCCTGAATGTTAGAACACTCCCTGGATTTTAACTAGGGAATAATTGTATTTCCCTATCTTACAGATGCTAAAATATCTTTTCTTAAGGAACTACAAAATAATTTTATTTTAAAACAGGGATATATTAAAGCAGTGTTATTTTAAGTACTAGAAAACCACTGTATATATTGACATTCTTAGAGTTGGTTTAATAGTAGAGATGAGCAGGACAATCTGTGGAGAATCAAGTACGAGTAGAATTTCCTGAAACTAACGACAGTGTCAAGCAAATTCAAACTTTTCCCTTTTAATTTGTTGTTTGAAAAAAAACTTGCCTGGCACCATTTCCCACATCGCTGAAGTGTCAAAAACCAGGCTAACGTCATTTTGCGTTGATGCATGGGCCTCCCCATAATGTCCTGCAGCTATGACACCTAATTACTATCATATCTTGTACAGTGGTGGCCAATACCTGGGCCACCACACATCAGCGGATGAGAGTTGAGCACAGTTTGCATGGCATCGTTTCTCCATCTTCAGCGTCATTGAGTAAGTTTTTCTCATGTAGAGTGTAAGATCTTATGGTCAGCGGCGTCCTCTCTCTCTCTAACTCTCTCCTGTAGAGTGTAAGCTGTTATTAGCAGCAGAGTCTTCTTTCTCTCTCTCATTCCTGTAGAGTGTAAGCTCTTATGGTCAGTAGGGTCCTCTCTCTCTCTCTTTCCTGTAGAGCGTAACCTCAGTATTGTTTACTCTCTCATGTAGAGTGGAAGCTCTTATGGTCAGCAGGATCCTCTCTTTCCTGTACAGTGTAAGCTCTTATGGTTAGCAGGGTCCTCTCTGTCTTTCCTGTAGACTATAAGCTCTTATGGTCAGCAAGGTCTTCGCTTTCTTTCCTGTACAGTGTAAGCTCTTATGGTTAGCAGGGTCTTCTATCTCTTTCCTGTAGACTATAAGCTCTTATGGTCAGCAGGGTTCTCTCTCTGTTCTGTAGAGTGTAAGCTCTTATAGTCAGCACAAGCTTTCGAGTATTGAGATGTGCCACATTTATTCGATCCAAATCAAATTTTGGGAGAAAATTCTGCAAAATCAGCAAATTCGAATTTCAAAAGATTCGCTAATTTCTAGTTAATAGCTTATTGAACAGTGACCAATATATTGTGCATTACTAATTTCCCTTTGCCAAGTTAGTAGAGATATGCAATGTAATACTAATCTTTCAAGAAATTGCCTAATAGATACAACATAGCTGCAATAGAATAATGAATGAGCTAATTCAAATGAAGTGGTAAATCATTCTGGAATACATGTAAATAATTGTATAAATTAATGTAATATATTGTTGAATAGATGTATTGGATCTGGAGGAGCGTAACTAGGCGAACACTTGACTCTTTGCTAGAGCCCTTGAAGGTGTGGTTAGACTTGGCTCCAGATGGATGCCAGGTGCTGCTCCAGAACAGACCTCGGACACATGGCAGCTGGCCCCCAAAGGGGCAGGAAGCTGGAACAGACAGAAATAGGTAGACTTGGCTAGTATAGGCAGGCATGGCAAGTATGCTGAAAGACAAGGAAGGTGCAGGCGGGTACGGCTGGTATACAGACTGGCACTGCAGGTGCTGACAGACTGACACGGCAGGTGCAGGCAGGTACAGCTGATATACAGACTGACACAGCAGGTGCAGGTGGGTATGGCTAATATACAAACTGGCATGGCAAGTGCAGGCAGGTACGGTTGGTATACAGACTGGCATGGCAGGTGCAGGTGGATACGGCTAGTACACAGACTGGCACGGCTGGTGTAGGCAGGTACAATTGGTATACAGACTGGCACTGCAGGTGTAAGTAGGTACAGCTGATATACAGACTGGCACGACACGTGCAGGCAGGTACAGCTGGTATACAGACTGGCACAATAGGTGCAAGCAGGTCCTTCTGATAGACAGGATGGGTATACTGGAACATACAACTGAAATACAGGCAGACATGGCAAGAGCATGCAGACAGGACAGGTATACTGAGATACGAGCACTGGGGACCTGAGAACTAGCAAGCATGCAGAAAACTGACTAAACACGTTGCTCAGGCACCTCCCAACAAGTGGAGGTGCCTTAACTAATAATTGTCTTTAAAACGGTGTGCGCTGTCCTTTTAAGAGACTGGGAGCGTGAGCTCATGCCCTAAGTGCAATTCATGGGGATCTGCCAGGCGTACCCAGACCTCAGGAGGCAGAAGCAGGAAGAGGGCGCGTGGGATGAGGGCCACGACGGTGAGTGACTTGGTGTCCCTGCCAGGGAAGATGAGGTTGGAAAGCGTGCAGGGATGCCGACACTATAATAGCCAAAATTTTGATGGAGTGGATGCATTTCATAAAAATGTTGAGAAACCAGTTTATATTTAAAGAGTCACTATTATATAATTATTGTATCTGTGTTGAAGCTTACAAGAAAAGACTTGATCTAAAGATGTATTTGGCCTAGATGCATTTTGTGTGTGAATGGGTTAGTAACTGGCTTAGTGATAGAAAGCAGAGGGTGGTTATAAATGGTATAGTCTCTAACTGGGTCGCTGTGACCAGTGGGGTACCGCAGGGGTCGGTATTGGGACCTGTTCTCTTCAACATATTCATTAATGATCTGGTAGAAGGTTTACACAGTAAAATATCGATATTTGCAGATGATACAAAACTATGTAAAGCAGTTAATACAAGAGAAGATAGTATTCTGCTACAGATGGATCTGGATAAGTTGGAAACTTGGGCTGAAAGGTGGCAGATGAGGTTTAACAATGATAAATGTAAGGTTATACACATGGGAAGAAGGAATCAATATCACCATTACACACTGAATGGGAAACCACTGGGTAAATCTGACAGGGAGAAGGACTTGGGGATCCTAGTTAATGATAAACTTACCTGGAGCAGCCAGTGCCAGGCAGCAGCTGCCAAGGCAAACAGGATCATGGGGTGCATTAAAAGAGGTCTGGATACACATGATGAGAGCATTATACTGCCTCTGTACAAATCCCTAGTTAGACCGCACATGGAGTACTGTGTCCAGTTTTGGGCACCGGTGCTCAGGAAGGATATAATGGAACTAGAGAGAGTACAAAGGAGGGCAACAAAATTAATAAAGGGGATGGGAGAACTACAATACCCAGATAGATTAGCGAAATTAGGATTATTTAGTCTAGAAAAAAGACGACTGAGGGGCGATCTAATAACCATGTATAAGTATATAAGGGGACAATACAAATATCTCGCTGAGGACCTGTTTATACCAAGGAAGGTGACGGGCACAAGGGGGCATTCTTTGCGTCTGGAGGAGAGAAGGTTTTTCCACCAACATAGAAGAGGATTCTTTACTGTTAGGGCAGTGAGAATCTGGAATTGCTTGCCTGAGGAGGTGGTGATGGCGAACTCAGTCGAGGGGTTCAAGAGAGGCCTGGATGTCTTCCTGGAGCAGAACAATATTGTATCATACAATTATTAGGTTCTGTAGAAGGACGTAGATCTGGGGATTTATTATGATGGAATATAGGCTGAACTGGATGGACAATTGTCTTTTTTCGGCCTTACTAACTATGTTACTATGTTACTATGAATAAACATCTGATTCTTATTATGATTTAAGAAGTGTCACTTCTCCCTCTTTTTTATTAGGAACTAGTCTGTCCAAAATGACTCATACATTAATTTTAATACTGGATTATCACTGTAAACATAACACCCAATGTGAAAATTACCTGATTGCAGCCAGGCCGTGGCATCTCATGTACTTATGGGCAAACCCCTGGATGTTCGAGTCTGGTGGGTTCAGCCAAACATTTAAAAAAAAGTTTGGGCTGGGTACCAGAACAGTACCCGAACTCCGACCCCATTCCGATGAATGGAGGGCCCAAACATCTGTTGTTTGCTACGCTTTCATCTGCATGACAGTGGGGCAAACACTTCCTCTGATCAGCAGTAAGATTAATAACGGCGGTCAGAGAGCTGCAGCTCCCACCCTGTCAGATGACAGAGTGAGCCAGCAGCTGTATCGGAGGTAAAAAGCTTACGTCCAGTCACAGCGGCATCAGCTGATGAGAGAGTATAACTCCCATCAACCTGTACCTGTTTTCACTAATAACAGCGAAAGCCTGTGCTATTAATAAATATTTTTTTTTTTAAATGATGTGGGGTCTTTTTATTTTTGGTAACAAGCATGGCAAAACTGATAGCTGTGGGCTACAACCCTCAGCTGTCAGCATTATCATGGCTGGTTATCAAGTATATTGGGGTTCCCCATGCCCTTTTTTTTAAAAATTATTTGAATAAATAATTTATAAAAACAGTGTGGGGTCCCCCCTCATTTTTAACAACCAGCCAAGCTAAAGCAGGGAGCTGTGGGCTGGTATTCTCAGGCTGGTAAGTGGCCATGGATATTGCCCCTTCCTGCATAAAAATATCAGCCCGCAGCCGAATCAGAAAAGGCGCATATATTAGATGCCCCAATTCTGGAGCTTTGCCTGGCTCTTCCCACTTGCCTTGTAGCAGTGGCAAGTGAGGTTCATATTTGTGGGGTTGATATCATCTTTGTATTGTCAGGTGACATCAAGCCCAGCAGTTAGTAATGGAAAGGCATCTATAATTTGAGAAATTTCTTACGGTGAACTGTGGTAAACTCACTTAGCTCAGTGCTGCACCATGAGAAGTCTTCTCACGGTGCTAGTGGTGATCTCACTGAGGTCATCACCGTTCGTCGGGCCAGCTCATAGCGAAGTGAACTGGAAACGCTACCTCAGTAACCTGCGGTAACCTCAATTACATCACCACTAATCACTGAAGCTGCGCTCATGGCAGCTCTTTTTGCTGTGGTTTTCAGCCTGGATGGTTGCATCTTGGCACCGTACAGGTTGAGAACCATGTCTGAGTAGTAGGTGTTTGGTATGGACCCCGAACTGTACTGTTCGGGTTCGCCCATCATTAATCACATGATGTAGTATTGGGTCACGTTCATGCAGTATAGTTTGATGTAGTGTTGTTCCAAAACAATTGTAGACCACTTTATCTCTTTTAGCTAAATAAATGAAAGAATACATTAGAAAGTAGAATTAGTATTTTTCGTTTAGCTTTTTCCTTTACTTTAGATTCACTCCAAATTTGTATCCAGCCTTATGGCGCCTGATTGCTTCCTACAACTGAAACAAAATTAAAATGAAAAACAATTAATGAAATGTGTATAGGAGAAGTTCTGCTACACAGATATTTTCATGCTACCAGCTTACACTATGTTTGAGATGTCTTTACTTGAATACTTTGAAATAAAAAAGTATCTTATATACTCGAGTATAAGCTGACCTGAGAATAAGCCGAGACCCCTAATTTTGCCACAAAAAACTGAGAAAACTTATTGACTCGAGTATAAGCCTAGGGTGGGAAATGCAGCAGCTACTGGTACATTTCAAAAATAAAAATAGATACCAATAAAAGTAAAATTAATTGAGACATCAGCAGGTTAAATGTTTTGAATATAATGTTTCATACAGTTCATGATGGGACCCATAAGGTGCTACATACAAAATACGCTCCATATAATGCTCCATAAAGTTCATTATGGGCCCCATAAGATGCTCCATATAAAAAATATGCCCCATATAATGCTGCACAAAGGTTAATAATGGCCCCATAAGATGCTCCATATTAAAATATGCCCCATATAATGCTACATAAAGGTTGATGGCCCCATAAGATGCCCCATATAATGCTCCATAAAGGCTGATGGCCCCATAAGATGCTCCATAGAATAATAGGCCCCATATGCTGCTGCTGCTATTAAAAAAATTAATAAAAAATGACATACTCACCTTTCGTCGCTAGGGGAGAGGTGCTGGTGTCCTGAGCAGGCGGGGACACCGGCGCGCTATGGGGGCCAGGTGCCGGAGTCACCACTGGCTCAGGCCCCCGGCACTTGTGATATTCACCTGTTCCCATTCCGTCGCCATGCACCGCTGTGTCTTCTGGGTCTCTGCAGTGACTGTTCAGGCAGAGGGCGCACACTAAACACGTCATCGCGCCCTCAGACTTGAACGTCACAGCCAGAGGATGCGGAGGACAGAGCCCGGCGGTGGAATGGGGACAGGTGAATATCGCATGGCTCACCCCCCCATCATACTCACCCCATCCTGGCGCAGTCTCTGCTTCTCCAATGGTTTCTGGCGCCGGCAGCTCTTCCTATGTTCAGCGGTCACATGGTACTGCTCATTAAAGTAATAAATATGCGCTCCATGCCTATGGGAGTGGAGTCACGTCCATATTCATTACTTTAATGAGTGGTGCCATGTGACAGCCGAACACTGGAAGAGCTGCCGGCGCCAGAGATCATCTGAGAAGCAGGGACGTGCAGAGACCTTGCCAGGAGGGGATGAGTATGATGTGACAGTCGCAACACCTTCCGCTCCCCCCTGCCGACCCCCTGGGATAATGACTCGAGTATAAGCCGAGAGGGGCACTTTGAGCCAAAAAAATGGGCTGAAAATCTTGGCTTATACTCAAGTATATACGGTAATACTAAGCATTAGTATTACATATAATTATATAATTATATATACAGGTCCTTCTCAAAAAATTAGCATATAGTGTTAAATTTCATTATTTACCATAATGTAATGATTACAATTAAACTTTCATATATTATAGATTCATTATCCACCAACTGAAATTTGTCAGGTCTTTTATTGTTTTAATACTGATGATTTTGGCATACAACTCCTGATAACCCAAAAAACCTGTCTCAATAAATTAGCATATCAAGAAAAGGTTCTCTAAACGACCTATTACCCTAATCTTCTGAATCAACTAATTAACTCTAAACACATGCAAAAGATACCTGAGGCTTTTATAAACTCCCTGCCTGGTTCATTACTCAAAACCCCCATCATGGGTAAGACTAGCGACCTGACAGATGTCAAGAAGGCCATCATTGACACCCTCAAGCAAGAGGGTAAGACCCAGAAAGAAATTTCTCAACAAATAGGCTGTTCCCAGAGTGCTGTATCAAGGCACCTCAATGGTAAGTCTGTTGGAAGGAAACAATGTGGCAGAAAACGCTGTACAACGAGAAGAGGAGACCGGACCCTGAGGAAGATTGTGGAGAAGGACCGATTCCAGACCTTGGGGAACCTGAGGAAGCAGTGGACTGAGTCTGGTGTGGAAACATCCAGAGCCACCGTGCACAGGCGTGTGCAGGAAATGGGCTACAGGTGCCGCATTCCCCAGGTAAAGCCACTTTTGAGCTACAGAGAAGCAGCACTGGACTGTTGCTAAGTGGTCCCAAGTACTTTTTTCTGATGAAAGCAAATTTTGCATGTCATTCGGAAATCAAGGTGCCAGAGTCTGGAGGAAGACTGGGGAGAAGGAAATGCCAAAATGCCTGAAGTCCAGTGTCAAGTACCCACAGTCAGTGATGGTGTGGGGTGCCATGTCAGCTGCTGGTGTTGGTCCACTGTGTTTCATCAAGGGCAGGGTCAATGCAGCTAGCTATCAGGAGATTTTGGAGCACTTCATGCTTCCATCGGCTGAAATGCTTTATGGAGATGAAGATTTCATTTTTCAGCACGACCTGGCACCTGCTCACAGTGCCAAAACCACTGGTAAATGGTTTACTGACCATGGTATTACTGTGCTCAATTGGCCTGCCAACTCTCCTGACCTGAACCCCATAGAGAATCTGTGGGATATTGTGAAGAGAAAGTTGAGAGACGCAAGACCCAACACTCTGGATGAGCTTAAGGCCGCTATTGAAGCATCCTGGGCCTCCATAACATCTCAGCAGTGTCACAGGCTGATTGCCTCCATGCCACGCCGCATTGAAGCAGTCATTTCTGCCATAGGATTCCCGACCAAGTATTGAGTGCATAACTGAACATTATTATTTGATGTTTTTTTTGTTTGCTATTAAAAAACACTTTTATTTGATTGGATGGGTGAAATATGCTAATTTATTGAGACAGGTTTTTTGGGTTATCAGGAGTTGTATGCCAAAATCATCAGTATTAAAACAATTAAAGACCTGACAAATTTCAGTTGGTGGATAATGAATCTATAATATATGAAAGTTTAATTGTAATCATTACATTATGGTAAATAATGAAATTTAACACTATATGTTAATTTTTTGAGAAGGACCTGTATATCCTATATTGTTACTCTCGTTCGCCTCCAAACTTCCCGATCAGTATGTCCACATTGAACTTTTCCTCCCCCCTCTCCTCCAACTCGCTGTTTGACAACCTACAATCTGGTTTCCCACTCCCTCTTACTACAGATCCTCTGTTCCCTTGGCATCAAGGATCTTGCCCTCTCCTGAATTTCGTCACACCTCACATTTAGTGTCTCCCATTCACATACTACTTCCTCAACCTGTCCTCTCTCTCTGTGTCCCTCAAGGCTCTGTCCTGTGACCCCAATCATCTTTATCTACATCTTTGGCCTAGGATAACTTATAAAGTTCCATGGCTTCCAGTATCACCTAGATGCTGATGACACTCAGATCTACCCATCTGGCCCAGATGTCAACTCTCTGTTGTCCAGAATGCTAGAGTGTCTATCAGCCATATCCTCCTTCTCAACACGCTTCATAAAACTTACAGTAATGTGAACAAAACTGAACTAATCATGTTTGTTCCATCTTTCTTAACTTTCCTAGCACCCTTCCAAATCGACTATCACTTTAAGTGACATAACACTTTCCCTTGTATCGGGGGTCCACTGCCTTGTTGTAACCCTAGCCCTGTTTTCCAAACCACAAATCCAGCCTTTACCACCTGAATTTGTCCCTTCCTCAACCCTCAATCTACTAAAATATTAGGGCATGCCTTAATCTTCCTCATACTGCAAAGTATATCCTACGAGGAACGATTTAAGGATCTGGGAATGTTTTGCTTGCAAAAAAGAAGGCTAAGAGGACACTTAATAGCTGTCTACAAATATCTGAAGGGTTGTCAAAGTGTAGAGGAATGATCCTTATTCTCACTTACACATAGAAACACGAGAAGCAATGGAATTAAAGTGAAAGGGACAAGATAAAGATTAGATATTGGAAAAAACTATTTTGACCGTGATGGTGATCAATGAGTGGAACAAGCTGCCACGAAACATGGTGAGTTCTCCTTCAACGGAAGTCTTCAGACAGAGACAGGACAGACATCTGTCTGAGATGGTTTTGTGAATCCTGCGCTGCATCGAGCAGGAGGTTGGACACGGTAAACCTTGAGGTCCCTTTCAACTCTAGCAGTCTGTGATTCTATGATCTTCCACCTCGGCTACTGCAATATCCTACTCTGTGACCTCCCAGCTAACAGCGTTGCACCTTTGCATCCATCCTTAAGCCTGCTGCCTGAAAAATCAATTTCTTTACTCTTTTGCCTGATATCTCTGCAAATCTCTTCATTGGCTCCTGATTTCCCAAAGGACACAGTTTAAACTACTAACACTCACCTGCAAAATTGTATCCTCCATATTTCTCTGAACCAATCTCCCAATATCTTGCCACACATAATCTCTGGTCCTCACAAGACCTACTTCTTTCCTCCACCCTCATACCTTTCTTACCCAGTTGCCTTCAATACTTCTCCTGAGCGTCCCCAACCTCAGGAATTCTGTGCCCCACATGTACGATTGTCTCCAACGTTTGGAACCTTCAGACAGAACTTGAAAGCCCATCTCTTGAAGAAAGAATACTGTACAGCTTACAATGACCCCACTGTGACTTCGTCACCACTGGAACTGCTGCAACCCCCTAACCTACTGCATCTTCTTCCCCATTTAGACTGTAAGCTTATGAGGGCAAGGGACTCCCTTCTGTACCAATCTGCCATTGTTAGTTTGTTCGCTGTAATTTTATATTTGTATTTTGTATGTAAAACTTTTTCAAATGTACAGCGCCATGGGATCAATAGTGCTCTAAAAATAAATTGTAATGTATATTTTTTTTTATGTAGTGGATTTAATTTTGACTGCTCTTCTCTTTATTATAGGGACCCAGATATTTCATCTGATGCCTCTCTACTCTATAAAGTGACTTTACTTGAAGTCAGAGACAAGCCCAGCCTCATTGCACTCACCACTGCTGACCGCATTACTCATGGCAACCAGAAACGGGAATGTGGAAATTTCCATTTTGAACGTGAAGAATATCGAAGTGCCATGCACTCTTATAGCCAAGCATTGACTATCCTCACACCAACCATTGCAGGTAACTGAAATTAATAGAAATAATCTTTACTACATTCAACAAACATTCTGTTGGGGCCTTAGATATGTATGAATATTGTACAATAATGATAATAATCTTTATATAGCGCCAACATTTTCTGAAGCGCTTTACAATTCAACAGTTCATATACAAGTCATAAGTAACAACATTTAAAGTAATACAATTAAAGCAAAATAACGACGACCCTGCCCGTAAGAGCTTACAATCTACAATGAGGTGTGGGGGAGACACAAAGTACAGGGCCTTATTTACAATGATTGTCCAGCCATCTTGAGGGAACGGGGATGGATAAAGGCTGCATGAGGTAGTCACCAGCCAGTTTTTCTGGTGCTGTTGGGTGCGGTGGAATTTGAAGGAGGGTTATTACAATTCTAAGAGGTCTGTATCTTTGAGACATTTTGTTGCCTCCTTTAGGATGCCCAATATCTTTATACAACAATCTTAAATAGGTTGTCCATTACTTGGACAACCCTTTCTCAATCCCTGTAACATTTATGCTCACCTCTGGTGCCGGATATTAGGTCATGCAATCCCTGCTGCCAATCAGCACTAGCTTTTTTCTCCTACGGACGTAATTGACATCCAGAGGAAGTGAGAGCTGCAGATGCTAACTTCCTCCGGATGTCTGATTTGTTCGAAGCAATGAAGACAATGCTGATTGCCCGCATGGATCGCATGACATAACAATGTCATTCAAGCCTCGGGAGAGCCAGTGCCTACATCGCAAGTTCACTTGAAGAGGTAAGCTATAGACTGGACCACGGTGAGTCATTGGACGTGGTATATCTCGATTTTTCCAAAGCGTTTGATACCGTGCCGCACAAGAGGTTGGTACACAAAATGAGAATGCTTGGTCTGGGGGAAAATGTGTGTAAATGGGTTAGTAACTGGCTTAGTGATAGAAAGCAGAGGGTGGTTATAAATGGTATAGTCTCTAACTGGGTCGCTGTGACCAGTGGGGTACCGCAGGGGTCGGTATTGGGACCTGTTCTCTTCAACATATTCATTAATGATCTGGTAGAAGGTTTACACAGTAAAATATCGATATTTGCAGATGATACAAAACTATGTAAAGCAGTTAATACAAGAGAAGATAGTATTCTGCTACAGATGGATCTGGATAAGTTGGAAACTTGGGCTGAAAGGTGGCAGATGAGGTTTAACAATGATAAATGTAAGGTTATACACATGGGAAGAGGGAATCAATATCACCATTACACACTGAACGGGAAACCACTGGGTAAATCTGACAGGGAGAAGGACTTGGGGATCCTAGTTAATGATAAACTTACCTGGAGCAGCCAGTGCCAGGCAGCAGCTGCCAAGGCAAACAGGATCATGGGGTGCATTAAAAGAGGTCTGGATACACATGATGAGAGCATTATACTGCCTCTGTACAAATCCCTAGTTAGACCGCACATGGAGTACTGTGTCCAGTTTTGGGCACCGGTGCTCAGGAAGGATATAATGGAACTAGAGAGAGTACAAAGGAGGGCAACAAAATTAATAAAGGGGATGGGAGAACTACAATACCCAGATAGATTAGCGAAATTAGGATTATTTAGTCTAGAAAAAAGACGACTGAGGGGCGATCTAATAACCATGTATAAGTATATAAGGGGACAATACAAATATCTCGCTGAGGATCTGTTTATACCAAGGAAGGTGACGGGCACAAGGGGGCATTCTTTGCGTCTGGAGGAGAGAAGGTTTTTCCACCAACATAGAAGAGGATTCTTTACTGTTAGGGCAGTGAGAATCTGGAATTGCTTGCCTGAGGAGGTGGTGATGGCGAACTCAGTCGAGGGGTTCAAGAGAGGCCTGGATGTCTTCCTGGAGCAGAACAATATTGTATCATACAATTATTAGGTTCTGTAGAAGGACGTAGATCTGGGGATTTATTATGATGGAATATAGGCTGAACTGGATGGACAAATGTCTTTTTTCGGCCTTACTAACTATGTTACTATGTTACTATGTTACTTTACAAATTATTTTTTTAACGCAAATTATGATATATTAGAGATAACAACATTTCTACTATTCACATGTATATAAATAATCAAATGATAATTGCTGCTTTTTGAGGTCACAAACAGCTGGCCATACAGATATGTGCAGTGCTGCAGAAGAATTTTGTGCTTCTAGCAGGAGCAATCTGTCATGGCTTGCTTTTGCAGGAAGTTTCCCCTGCGTTATTCTTTGCACATAAGTGGAAAATATGGGTGACTGATGTAAGAACAGCTCAGTTTAATTTGGAAGCACTTTGAAGCTGTGACTGTTCAAGAAGTCAGCATGGCTGGCAATTTTTTGAGGGCCCTTGTGGCTAGCATTGCTTGGAGGCAGTATTGTGCCAGGTACCAGGTACTGGCAGTATTGTGCCAGTGTGGTTGACACTATTTAAAGGGATATATTCACAATGATTGCTCTCAAAATTTGACATACATTCCTCCCAAACGGAAGGTAAAGTACCCAATAGCAAAATATCTCTCACATGTGGTGTGAACAAAGGTATAGATTAATCCACACTATGGTACTAGATAAAAGTTACAGTTTATTTGAATCATATTAAAAACATATATAAAATACATAACTACAAATCAAGAAAGGTGCAGTAAATCCACAAAAAGAGGGACATACAGTAAATGCCATAGGCAAATTCAAAACCCACATATGCACTGTCACCTATACTGGTGGTAACCAACTACAAAGGCCACTATGGGTAAGTAGATGTATGCCAAAATGTAAGGGGCTACAACTAACCTCAATATAATAAAAAGTGTATAAGCAATCCCAAAGGGAAAGTAGCCCAAGGGTAGTAGTGCTCCCAAACATAAGTGGCTATGACGGAAATAACAGCCTGTAGAGGTAAGTATGGATTAATTACCTAGTGGTAAATCAGAAGACACTGCGGGGCGGGATGTCCGGCAGGGCAGCCGCACAGGCGCAGTCAACTAGACTGCAAATGAGGACAGAAGACGGGCAGCGCTCACTGCGCATGCCCAAGGCATGAGAAAAGAGCGCAGGCGCCGGCTCATTTGAAAACAGCACTGAGGAGGCGGCGCCCGGCGCGCACAGGCCCGGAGTGACAGCTGTGCTGCATCTGATTAGCAAGGAAAGACCCGCCTCCGGGAACATTTCAAGGTAAGAGGGGGCACATCTTATAAGTGATTATTTCAGCGTGTGCAGGCATCATAACTAAAAGAGCCACCTTGTCAGAATGCAGCATTTGCGCTGCACAAGGCAGCTCTTTTAGTTGCAAATGCCTGAGGGGGTGACAGGTTTCCTTTAAGAAACACGTTCTTTCTACTTCCAAACAGGTTCTCCAACACCATCACGATGTGATAAAGGCATTGCTCACATGCAAAATTTTAATTTAGCGTGTGATTTATATTATAGCTATCATCTTAAGACACTACTTTCTAAATGCATTTGTAACTTCCAGGAAATGCAAACAGTGATATTACTGCAAAAGAATAATTCTTAAGCATATGTCACTAAACCTAGATAATCTGTTTTATACATTTGTCCAGAAAGGTATGGTGGATTTTAAAAAATGCAGAATACTCAGAAGAGCAGCAATAATAAAATAAGGGCAAAATCTGTACACTTTTGACGAGGTGACAGGTTCTCTTTAACATAGGGAGTTTATTATCCCATTTGCGTTATGTATAATGGTGTGATTGACTAGATATATCTTTCTGCCCATTATCTAAAAACCGCAGCTTTAGTTTCTTCTAATGGTGGCTACTTTCATGTTCTATTTCATGTCAAAGTATTTGCATAAAGAGAAGAGCGATGATACTGTATATTACAAGATGGCTAAATGAGTAAACCGAATGAATAAAAGCAAAACTTGCTATTATTTCAGTGAAATGCATTTATTATCGATTTTGAAACATTTTGCAGCATACAGTACATGGACATGAATGGATGATGTATGTGGACACATCACATCAACTATTCTGTCTATATGACCTGTCTCCAGATGCCTGAAAAATGTAATTTATGGGAATATCTTATCTAATCATGATACTTTTATCAGGTGTAAGTACACTGTGCACCCAGAGTCTGTGTCTATAGGTGCCACTGCCTGGCCATTGCTATTTTCTGCATGCTGGTAAGTAGTCACGTAGCATGCAGAGGGACCTTCATCCATTTTTCTCCAGGATTATGACTCACCATTATCTGTATTACTCAGACCCACTGAGCTCAGAAGAAGAAGAGGAGATGCGTGAACATAGAATCAAATGTCTTAATAACCTGGCAGCCACCCAGCTAAAGCTTCATCACTATGATGACGTCCTCAATTCCTGCAATGCGGTCCTAGAGATGGATATCAACAATGCAAAAGCACTTTATAGGAAAGGCAAGGTAATGTCATCTCAACCCTTTACATATGACTACAAGAAACCATACAAGTAATGTTTTATTTCTCTATGATTAATATTAAGTCTGTATGAGCTCTGGAAAAGTACATTTCAACCTGTTCTCAATAGTAATTATTGGCAACTGTTGAACTTAGTTTTATAATGATGTTCTGTTACTAATGACGGTTGCATTTCAGGCTTCATTTACCATGCAATGTGTAGAAATTAAGTAATACAATATAAGATGATAAAATATGCTAAATATTCATAAACTACAGTATGGTTATCTAAGGCGAATCCAAATAGTTATGGGTTGGTGCCAATACATGAGTCCGAATGGGGTCATCCATTATTCTGCAGAAATGTCAATGACACTTTCTTACAGTGTACCAACAAATCTTTAGTTCCACCTCATTGAGGAAAGATAGTTGAATATTTTCCACTGCAAAAGCTGAAAGTTTGGGTAATTAATTATCTACCTAATGAATTCACCAACACACAGCATGGTCAATGAATAGACCGTAAAGTTGTCTTATCAATGAGATGCCAGGATGTTTTATATGTGTGGCAATACAGATAAAAGATTTTCTTTGGACACAAAGTCTTAAAGTATGGACAATATTCACAATATCAATATTAATTGCCACTTGTGTTTGTTCTCATCAGGTCTTATCAGAAAAAGGTGACTATGAAGAAGCCATGTCTGTCCTCAAATTGGCACTGAAATTGGAACCTACAACAAAGGTAAGGATCTGAAATAAAGAGCTTCAAAAGAAGATGGAAATAAATGACAGCAGACTTTCAAAACAATAAGATAAGGATAGACAAATAGACACTAGTGCCTGGTTATAAAAAGATGATAGCTGTTGATGCTCCTGTAGGAGCCCTACAGTGAGGAAAATAAGTATTTGATACACTGCCGATTTTGCCAGTTTTCCCACCTACAAAGAATGGAGAGGTCTGTAATTTTATAGTAGGTACACTTCAACTGTGAGAGACAGAATCTAAAAATAAAAAAAAAAACAGAAAATCACATTGAATGATTTTTATTTAATTAAATTTCATTTTAGGGCAAGAAATAAGTATCTGATCACCTACCAACCAGCAAGAATTCTGTTTCTCACAGACCTGTTAGTTTTTTCTTTAAGAAGCCCTCCTACTCTGTACTCATTACCTGTATTAATTGCACCTGTTTGAACGTGATACCTGTATAAAAAACACCTGTTCACACACTCAATAAATCACACTCCAACCTCTCCACCATGGCCAAGACCAAAGAGCTGTGTAAGGGCACCAGGGACAAAATTGTAGACCTGCACAAAACTGGGATGGACTGCAGGACAATAGGCAAGCAGCTTGGTGAGAAGGCAGCAACTGTTAGCACAATTATTAGAAAATGGAAGAAACACAAGATGACTGTCAATCTTCCTTGGTCTAGAGCTCCATGCAAAATCTTGCCTTGTGGTGTAAGGATGATTCTGAGAAAGGTCAGGCATCAGCTCAGAACTACACAGGAGGACCTGGTCAATGACCTGAACAGAGCTGAGACCACAGTCTCAAACATTATCATTAGTAACATACTACGACGTCATGGATTAAAATCCTGTAGGGCAAGCAAGGTCCCCCTGCTCACACCAGCACATGTCCAGCCCATTTGAAATTTGTCACTGACCATTTGGATGACCCAAAGGAGGCATGGGAGATGGTCACGTGGTCAGTTGAGACCAAAATAGAACTTTTTGTTATCAATTCCACTCGATGTATTTGCAGGAAGAAGGATGAGTAGAACCCCAAGAACAACGTCCCAACCGTGAATCATTGTGGAGGAAATATTTTACTTTGGGGGTGCTTTTCTGCAAAGGGGATAGAAAAACTGCACCGTATTGAAGGCAGGATGGATGGAGTCATGAATCGCTAGATTTTGGCCAACAACCTCCTTCCCTCAGTAAGAGCATTGAATATGGCTCGTGATTAGGTCTTCCAGTATGACAATGATCAGAAACAGACAGCCAGGGCAACTAAGGAGTGGCTCCGTAAGAAGCATTTCAAGGTCGTGAAGTGGCCTAGCCAGTCTCCAGACCTGAATCCAATAGAACATCTTTGGAGGGAGCTGAAACTCAATGTTGCCCAGCGACAGCCCTGAAACCAGAAAGATCTAGAGAAGGGAGGAGTGGGCCAAATCCCTGCTGCTGTATATGCAAACTTGGTCAAGAACTACAGGAAACGTCTGACCTCTGTAATTGTAAACAACGGTTTCTGTACCAAATGTTGAGTTCCGTTTTTCTATTGTATCAAATACTTATTTAATGCAATAAAATGCAAATTATATAAAAATCATTCAATGTGATTTTCTGGATTTTTTTTAAGATTCTGTCTCTGACAGTTGTACTGTACCTACAATAAAAATTACAGACTTGTCCATTCTTTGCAGGTGGGAAAACTTGTAAAATTGGCAGCATACCAAATACTTATTTTCCCCACTGTATGTGTTGTCTTGATGCAGAAAATAATACCAAAAATAATATGAGCAGGTACCATAGTATAAGAGATTAAAGATTGCAGCGACCAGTAAAGGATGAAGCAATAAAAACTCTGGACCTGATGATGACAGAGTACCCATTTTGGGATAAATAAAAATCTGAATAGTCTCACATAATATGTCAGTGACTGCTTTTCCTATGGAATCAAGCTAAAATAGTCTTGCAGAATTTTGGTAGAGTCTACTGGTTGTAGAATAGGTGTATACAGATCCAAGTGGAGAGTTGTGAGCACAATCCTGGAGTCTCCTAGGGTATCCTGCGTTTGCTTCCAGGGCTCTCCGGACCATAGAGTTCCTGATAATCAAATGTGCAAGTTCCTGGAGTTGGCATATAACATCAGTCACTGATAAGTACGGTGGCCTAAGGGAGCAAAATAATAAAATAATGCATTTCAAAGAATGTTGTTCTTCATCAAGGTAACTGTAACTGTTCAAACCAAGCAAAGGCACTTGGTGCACCCTTGGCGTAAACTGTTCAGTGTGCCTCCCCAACAACTTGTTTTTCATCTATCCCTAGGCTATTTTTTCTTAATTGACAGCAGAGGATGGAAGTAATTAAAAAAACAAGTAGATGGGAAGATGCACTCAAGTGTTTGACCCTAGACCCTGTCAAAACGAAGTTTGTACTCTTTCTGTGAACAGCAGTAGTTTAGATTTTTTTGGTGCTTTTTTTCAAACCTGGAAAAGATTTATACAGATGTGTCGTTATATGAAGTAATAGGGCTCAGTTACAGCACAAGATCATTTCTTCACTTTATTTCACTTTGTGTCATGCTTCCAGTTTCTGCAACCATATGACAAAATAGGCAGAAAGTGTTTCATACCGAGTCATAACAGATTTAGTTTTACTGTCTTGGGCAAACTTAGAACTAAAGACATGATATTTATTTTTAGGCATCTAGATTTTTTGGTTAAAGTCATAGTAACATAGTAACATAGTAACATAGTTAGTAAGGCCGAAAAAAGACATTTGTCCATCCAGTTCAGCCTATATTCCATCATAATAAATACCCAGATCTACGTCCTTCTACAGAACCTAATAATTGTATGATACAATATTGTTCTGCTCCAGGAAGACATCCAGGCCTCTCTTGAACCCCTCGACTGAGTTCGCCATCACCACCTCCTCAGGCAAGCAATTCCAGATTCTCACTGCCCTAACAGTAAAGAATCCTCTTCTATGTTGGTGGAAAAACCTTCTCTCCTCCAGACGCAAAGAATGCCCCCTTGTGCCCGTCACCTTCCTTGGTATAAACAGATCCTCAGCGAGATATTTGTATTGTCCCCTTATATACTTATACATGGTTATTAGATCGCCCCTCAGTCGTCTTTTTTCTAGACTAAATAATCCTAATTTCGCTAATCTATCTGGGTATTGTAGTTCTCCCATCCCCTTTATTAATTTTGTTGCCCTCCTTTGTACTCTCTCTAGTTCCATTATATCCTTCCTGAGCACCGGTGCCCAAAACTGGACACAGTACTCCATGTGCGGTCTAACTAGGGATTTGTACAGAGGCAGTATAATGCTCTCATCATGTGTATCCAGACCTCTTTTAATGCACCCCATGATCCTGTTTGCCTTGGCAGCTGCTGCCTGGCACTGGCTGCTCCAGGTAAGTTTATCATTAACTAGGATCCCCAAGTCCTTCTCCCTGTCAGATTTACCCAGTGGTTTCCCGTTCAGTGTGTAATGGTGTGTAAGTCCTTCAAGAACAGCACATACTGTTCTGACATCTGGTGTCCTCTGAGGAGGGCAGTACTACCTACCATGGCTTCACCATTCTCTGAAACTTATGACATCAGTGATTTGCATGGAAAGATAGTAAATCAAGGAAATAGTTAAAATGGCCCCAGATGTTCTCTCACTTTCAGCCGTTAGTTTTCCATTACATTTATGAAACACGAGATCATTGCAAACTGACATTACAATATAATTCTGATATGGCTCTTAAGCCTGTTCATACATTATCATGGGATTATAAATTTACACTTGATGGAAAATAATACAGCAAGGTTTTACTTAGAGTTTCCACATATTTGCAAAGAATAAGAAAGTAATGCCGTGAGGTAACCTAAATAAAGGTAAAATTTACATCATCGTTCTCCTGAAGATGAATGCTCTTCAAATCAACAAGTCAGTACTGAGCACTGCTACAAAATCACATGCTGATGGTGTTTGTATGCAAGTATTTTATGTTTAGGAATATTATAATTTACGGTATTTGCTTTCTATTTATAGCCATCCATCTATTTGTCTACAGTGTTTGGAAAAACTAAGTACACCCTCTTTAAATTCTATGTTTTATGTTTCAGAACTTAAAAAAACCTCTAGCCTTTACAATGTCTTAAAATTAGGTATAAATGCAACCTCGGGTGAACAACAACACATGACAAACTACACCGTGTCATAATTTATTTAACAAAAACTAGGTCAAATTGCAAAAGTAGTGTGTGAAAAAATAAGCTCATTCATACTGCTTTTATAGGAATTAAGAGGGTAAGAAGCAGCCAGGTGCTTCTAGCCCAATACTCTTGACTTTATTCTTCATCAGCAAGTGTGACCACCTCCGTAAAAGCAGAAGTTTTGGCAGTTTGCTGGTTTGGAGCATTCAGGTCTGTGTTAACACAATAGCAAAAAGAAAATTCATCAGCATTGAACATTAGCAATATCTGCTGCCTATCAGTCAACAAAAGGTTATTAATCCATTTCCAAACTAGCTGGAGGCTATCATTATGCAGTGAGAAAGATTGGTCACAAGTGGAAAACCTTCAAGAATGTTGGAAATCTTTCTAGGAGTGGATGTCCTGACAAATTTATCCCAAAGACAGACAATGCAATGCTGAGACAACTTGCAAAGAATCCAAGAGCCACAGCTCAGACTCTAAAGGTTTCAGCATGTTAAATGCTCATGTTCATTACAGTACAATTAGAAACATCCTGAACAAGTGTGGCTTATTTGTAATGGTTACCAGAGGAAAGCCTCTTCTTTCTAAGATGAACATGTCAGCATGGCTAAAGTTTGCAAGATTGATCCATTCGGTACTGTAAGTGAAATTGGACATCACATACAGTTAGGTCCATATATATTTGGACAGAGACAACATTTTTCTAATTTTGGTTATAGACATTACCACAATTAATTTTAAACAAAACAATTCAGATGCAGTTGAAGTTCAGACTTTCAGCTTTCATTTGAGGGTATCCACATTAAAATTGGATGAAGGGTTTAGGAGTTTAAGCTCCTTAACATGTGCCACCCTGTTCTTAAAGGGACCAAAAGTAATTGGACAATTGACTCCAAGGCTATTTTATGGATAGGTGTGGGCAATCCCTTCGTTATGTCATTCTCAATTAAGCAGATAAAGGGCCTGGAGTTGATTTGAGGTGTGGTGCATGCATTTGGAAGGTTTTGCTGCGAAGTAAACATGCGGTCAAAGAAGCTCTCCATGCTGGTGAAACAAGCCTTCCTTAAGCTGCGAAAACTGAACAAACCCATCCGAGAAATTGCTAAAATTATTAGGAGTGGCAAAATCTACAGTTTGGTACATCCTGACAAAGAAAAAAGCACTGGTGAACTCATCAATGCAAAAAGACCTGGCCACCCACGGAAGACTACAGTGGTGGATGATCGCAGAATAATCTCCATGGTGAAGAGAAACCCCTTCCCAACAGCCAACCAAGTGATCAACACTCTCCAGGAGGTAGGCGTATCAATATTCAAATCTACAATAAAGAGAAGACTGCATGAAAGTAAATACAGAGGGTTCACTGCACGATGCAAGCCACTCATAAGCATCCAGAATAAAAAGGCTAGACTGGACTTTGCTAAAAAAAATCTAAAAAAGCCAGCACAGTCCTGGAAGAACATTCTTTGGACAGATGAAACCAAGATCAACCTCTACCATAATGATGGAAAGAGAAAAGTATGGCGAAGGCGTGGTACAGCTCATGATCCAAAGCATACCACATCATCTGTAAAACACAGCAGAGGCAGTGTGATGGCTTGGGCATGCATGGCTGCCAGTAGCACTGGGTCATTAGTGATTATTGATGATGTGACACAGGACAGAAGCAGCCGAATGAATTCTGAGGTATTCAGAGACATACTGTGTGCTCAGATCCAGCCAATGCAGCCAAACTGATTGGTCGTTGTTTCATACTACAGATGGACAATGACCCAAAACATAAAGCCAAAGCAACCCAGGAGTTTGTTAAAGCAAAGAAGTGGAATTTTCTTGAATGGCCAAGTCAGTCACCTGATCTCAACCCAATTGAGCATGCATTTCACTTGTTAAAGACTAAACTTCAGACAGAAAGGCCCACAAGCAAACAGCAACTGAAAACCACTGCAGTGAAGGCCTGGCAGAGGATCAAAAAGGAGGAAACACAGCGTCTGGTGATGTCCATGCGTTCAAGACTTCAGGCAGTCATTGCCAACAAAGGGTTTTCAACCAAGTACTAAAAATGAACACTTTATTTAAAATTATTGAATCTGTCCAAATACTTTTGGTCCCTTTAAAAGCAGGGTGGCACATGTTAAGGAGATGAAACTCCTAAACCCTTCATCCAATATTAATGTGGATACCCTCAAATGAAAGCTGAAAGTCTGAACTTCAACTGCATCTGAATTGTTTGGTTTAAAATTAATTGTGGTAATGTCTATAACCAAAATTAGAAAAATGTTGTCTCTGTCCAAATTTATATGGACCTAACTGTATCAAGCACATCTGGAACATCAATTGTGACCTGTTAGCAGTATACCTTGATGATTTTCCCAAGTGCATTTAGTGTAGGAGAACAATCTTCAGACAATAAATAATAATATACTGTAAGTGATAGCAGTCAAGGCATTTGTGTGTGTATTTCTGTGTGTGACGCTCATAACTTGTTAATGAATGAATCAAGATATTTTGAAAAAAATGTTTCCATCTTTTCATCATTTGGATATCTTTAACATGTGTATCCATCTTGTGATTTCCATAATTCCACGACTTTTCCTTCTGCGTGTTACAATCTCAATGTTGAGGAGTGTTTGTGTATATATACACTGCTCAAAAAATAAAGGGAACACTCAAAGAAACAGAATATATCTCAAAGTAAATCAAACTTCTGTGAAATCAAACTGTCCACTTAGGAAGCAACACTGTTTGACAATCAATTTCACATGCTGTTGTGCAAATGGAATAGACAACAGATGGAAATTATTGGCAATTATCAAGACACACTCAATAACTCAAAGGAGTGGTTCTGCAGGTGGGGTCCACAGACCACATCTCAGCACCAATGCTTTCTGGCTGATGTTTTGGTCACTTTTGAATGTTGGTTGTGCTTTCACACTTGTGGTAGCATGAGCCGGACTCTACAACCCACACAAGTGGCTCAGATAGTGCAGCTCATCCAGGATGGCACATCAATGTGAACTGTGGCAAGAAGGTTTTCTGTGTCTGTCAGCGTAATGTCCAGAGGCTGGAGGCGCTACCATTAGACAGGCCAGTAGACCAGGAGACGTGGAGGGGGCCGTAGTAGTGCAACAACCCAGCAGCAGGACCGCTACCTCAGCCTTTGTACAAGGAGGAGTAGGAGGAGCAATGCCAGAGCCCTGCAAAATGACCTCCAGCAGGCCACTAATGTGCATGTGTCTGCACAAATGGTTAGAAACCAGCTCCATGAAGATGGTCTTAGTGCCCGACGTCCACAGATGGGGGTTGTGCTCACAGCCCAACACTGTGCAAGACGATTGAACACCAGGATTGGCAAATTCGCCACTGGCGTCCTGTGCTCTTCACAGATGAAAGCAGGTTCACACTGAGCACATGTGACAGATGTGACAGAGTCTGGAGACACCGTGGAGAGCGATCTGCTGCCTGCAACATCCTTCAGCATGACCGGTTTGGCAGTGGGTCAGTAATGGTGTGGGGTGGCATTTCTTTGGAGGGCCGCACAGCCCTCCATGTGCTCGCCAGAGGTAGCCTGACTGCCATTAGATACCGAGATGAGATCCTCAGACCCCTTGTAAGACCATATGCTGGTGCGGTTAGCCCTGGGTTCCTCCTAATGCAGGACAATGCCAGACTTCATGTGGCTGGAGTGTTTCAGCAGTTCCTGCAAGATGAAGGCATTGAAGCTATGGACTGGCCCGTCCATTCCCCAGACCTGAATCCGATTGAACACATCTGGGACATCATGTCTTGCACCATCCACCAACATCCCGTAGCACCACTGACTGTCCAGGAGTTGGTGGATGCTTTAGTCCAGGTCTGGGAGGAGATCCCTCAAGAGACCATCTACCGCCTCATCAGGAGCATGCCCAGGTGTTGTAGGGAGGTCATACAGGCACATGAAGGCAATACACACATAACTGAACATCATTTCTTTGTGTTCAGGCATTTCCACTGAAGTTGAATCAGCCTGTAATTTGATTTTCCACTTTGATTTTGAGTATCATTTCAAATCCAGACCTCCATGGGATATTCATTTTGATTTACATTGATCATTTTTGTTTTATTGCTATCAATACATTCCACTATGTAATGAGTAAAGATTTGCAACTGAAATATTTAATTCAGTGATATCTAGGATGTGATATGTTAGTGTTCTCTTTATTTTTTTTGAGCAGTGTATATGTATGTATATATGTATGTATATATATATACAGTATATATACTAGATGGAGGCCCAATGCTATCGCATCGGGAGGGTGGTACTGTCACGATGGGGGCAGGCATGTGGCACTGTTGTTGCCTAATGACATCCTGTGATAACCTAATGACTTTTGCATCAGGGGACTCATGTGCTTGACGCCTACGCTTAGATGCATTGTTTTTGTCCCAGCGATGCTGTTGCTCTTCAAGAGTCTCATTTGCCCTTTGTTGTCTTCCACGTTTTGCCTTTGCTGCTTTCCTTTCATTGTCATTGGCGTACTTTTTATGAGGAGTCATGTTGGCGTTGATATTTGCTTTTTAAAGGGGTTTTCCACAAACAAAAGTTCATTTTAAAACTTGTCTGTGTCTGACTGTGTACCGAACATACCACAGCTCCTGGGCAGAGGAGGAAGCAAAAGACAATACTAAAATATTATAGTAGATAATCTATTATAGGTAAAATATTTTTTTTAAACAGTCAGTGAAATATTTTACCTCACAAAATGAATCCACTGTGATCCCTTGCTGCAATGTCAGTATTATCTTTTGCTTCCTCCCCTGCCCAAGAGATGTGGTATGCTCCGTACACGGTCAGACACAGTCAAATTTTAAAATGAACGTTCGTTCATGGGAAAACCCCTTTAATGTGACCGGCTTTCTCTGCCTGTAGACACGTCGCGCATCTGCTGCCAGGATCAGCCGAATGATTCACTGCACCTGCACGTAATTAGCGCAGTAGCAGTGCCACAGACAGATAGTGGTAGTGGCATTAAAACTGCGCATGCACTACTCCTGTACAAAGATGGCGACAGTCAGTGAATCATTTGGCTGATCCCGGCGGCCTGTTCGCCACGGTGTTCCGCTGGTGGTACCGTGCAAGTGGCTGCGTGCGTGTGAGAGTGTAAGTGTGAGTGTTTGAGTTTAAGAGTGTGAGTGTGTGAGGTGCGTACGGCATATAGAGTGTGTGTGTGGTGCGACTGTGTTCCGCTGGTGGTACCGCGCAATAGGTTGGTACCAACAGCAGTTTCCATATTGAGACATCCATCACTTGGGTGTCCCAATATGGTAGTCGGTGAACTTCCTCCGCTTGGAATTCTGGGATACGGTGACATCTGGACAGAACAGGAAATTAAAACATTACAAGGAAATTATATAAATAGATATTGAATAAAAATAGGACTACTTTAATATTGAAAGCACTTTTCTTGTTTTGATACATATTATTATTATTATTTATTTATATAGCACCATTAATTCCATGGTGCTGTACATGAGAAGGGGTTACATCAAAATACAAATATCACTTACAGTAAACAAACTAACAATGACAGACTGGTACAGAGGGAAAAGTACCCTTCCCCCGCGGGCATACATTCTACAGGATTATGGGGAAGGAGACAGTAGGTTGAGGGTTGCAGTAGCTCCGATGGTGTTGAGGCGGCTGTGTGAAATGGAAAGAAGATGGGCACCACTTAATAAAATACAATTACACCATACAGCTGGTGCTACTCAATGCGCAACCAGAGTTATAAATAGTAATGAAAAAGAGCGCAAAATATAGTGCACACAAGGCAATAATAAATAGAAAGAGGCTTTATTACAACAACAATGCCAAGACAGACAAAAAATACAATTAAAAGCAATTAAAATCATGATGGAGCGACATGCAAGACAATGAAAGGCTAGTAAAATAGGAAATGTGCAAAATTACAAAAATCTTCAAAAATTATTATAAAGGCAGTCAATATTGTGAATACATGATAAATCTGGTATAAAAGGAGCAATGAAAGGATTTCCAGGGAGAATTATGTCAAATGTCCATGGCTGGAAAAAATATATATATTGGGTGTCTAACAGGCTATGTGATATAATAATGAAATGTTCAAATAAGTGTAGTAAGCCAACTGATCAATCTCCCTGAGAATCAAATCATATATAAATACCCACCTGACAATTGTCATATATACAAAATATAAACATGCATGAATCAATGTATTAAGTCATAGATCACCAGAGTGGAGATAGTCCATCAGAGGCTCAAACACACATGCAAACACTCAGAATGTGTTTGTAACAAAATACTAAGGTAGAAATAAGTCAAAAAAGGATCACATGTGTGAACAAGCCCCCATAGTGAGCTGACAGTCACCAAGTTTCTCAACAAAGACCACAAAAATATCAAAACATACTTACTAAGTCAGCATGCCCTAGCTCTGCCCTGATATAATAATGAAATGTTCAAATAACTGTAGTAAGCCAATGGATCAATCTCCTTTAGAACCGAATCATATATCATTACAGGTTATAAGCTTTCTTAAAGAGGTGGGTTTTCTCCCCCCCCAAAAAAAAGGTGGGTTTTCAGGTTTCTTTTGAAGGATTCAAATGTGGTGGATAACCGGACGTGTTGGGGCACAGAATTCCAGAGGATGGGTGATATTCGGGGGAAGTCTTGGAGTCGATCGGGTGAGGAGCGAATAAGCGTGGAGGAGAGAAGGAGGTCTTGGGAGGGCCGGAGATTACGTGAGGGAAGATATTGAGAGATAAGTTTAGAAATATGCAGAGGAGAAAGGTAATGGATGGCTTTGTAGGTCAGTGTTAGTAGCTTAAACTGGATACGCAGGGAAATTGGGAGCCAGTGAAGGGATTTGCAAAGAGGGGAAGCAGGAGTGTAGCGAGGAGAGAGATTAATTAGTCTGGCAGCAGAGTTAAGGACAGACTGGAGGGGTGAGAGAGTGTTAGAAGGTAGGCCACAAAGGAGAATGTTGCAGTAGTCGAGGCGGGAGATGATTAGGGCATGAACAAGCATTTTGGTAGAGTGAGGGTTGAGGAAAGGATGGACTCTGGAAATATTTTTGAGCTGGAGGCGACAGGAGGTGGTGAGAGCTTGGATGTGCGGTTTGAAGGACAGGGCAGAGTCAAGGGTTACTCCGAGGCAGCAGATTTTGGGGACAGGGGAAAGTGTGATTTCATTTATTTTGATAGATAGATCAGGTAGGGAAGATATGCGAGATGGAGGAAAGATAAATAGTTCAGATTTGTCCACAATGATCTAGAGGAAGCAAGAGGAGAAAAAGGAGGATATGGCTGATAGACACTCTGGGATTCTGGAGAGCAGAGAGGTGACATCTGCGCCAGAGAGGTAGATCTGAGTGTCATCAGCATATAGATGGTACTAGAAGCCATAGGACCTTATAAGTTGTCATAGGCCAAGTGTATAGATTGAGAAGAGTAAGAGTCCTAGGACAGAGCCTTGAAGGACACCAACAGAGAGGGGGCAAGATGAAGAGGTAGTATGGGGGTAGGAAACGCTAAATGTGCAGTTGGTAAGGTAGGAGGAGATCCAAGATAGGGCAAGGTCTTTGACACCAAAGGAAGAGAGGATCTGTAGTAGGAGGCAGTGGTCAACTGTGTCGAAGGCAGAGGACAGATCTAGAAGGAGGAGTATAGAGAATTGTCTGTTAGATTTGGCTGTAAGGAAGTAGTTAGTAATTTTGGTAAGGGCAGTCTCATATCTAAATACTAATCTATAATGTAAAGTTTATTTTTAATAATTAGCATAAAATTTGTATTGGTTAATTTTTAAACCCTGTATAACAAAGAATTACAAGCTAGGTTGCTGATAATCAAGACATGTAGAGCAGCCTACAAACTGTCCCCCTTGACACATCTTATAATCTGTCAATATCATCTCCTTCGTAATTTCCAGTCCTTGAGCTCGCTCTCTCCCACCCTTCAAGCATTCAAAATTTACTCATAAAACTACCCCTTTTGAAAAACAGTTTCTACCCTCACTACTGTATCTACCCCTTTCCATTGTAGACTGGAAGTTCTTGCAAGCGAGGGCCGCTCTCTTTCTATACCATTCTGTGTCCATGCATTCTCTGTTCTAGAGCTGTTTTCTTTTTCCATCAACAAACACTCTGAGCTTGATTCATTGTGACTGGCATTGTACACACCACGCCAGAAATGTTGATCCAGTCAGGGACTGGAGTAGCACTTCTGGAGTGAGTCACACCACTAAAATAGTTTGGTAATCCCCGCGTGTTTTGCGACTATCTACCACTACAAAACATGCAGCCGCGGGGACTCGAATATATTATCCGAGAACGCCCAAGATACTCGGATAACACGTTAACTGAGCACATTTGCTCATCACTAATTATGACGCTGTTAGCAGTCGAGTTTCCTCTGCTGCACAGGGGAAATCTCGATCCGTGTCTGCTGCGGTCTCCCATTCTGCATCAGCCGCAGTGGAGCCTGCTCAGCGGAGACGTCGCTCCCAGCGTCTCGATGAGACTGGTACTGTGCAAAGGGTTACTACTGCCTCTCCAGGCTCTGCTATTGTACCCTGCACTGATCTGCAGCGAGCAGGTTTTTCTGAGACTAAGTCCTGCTTTGCACACACTGAGCATGCCCAGGGCAAGATCTCTCAATGGAGATCTAAGGTCACATGCTCAGGTACTGCTGCAACTCCATTGGTCCTTCTTTGAAAACTCCTGAATGTGCTGCAGCTATATAAGCTTTGCATGACCGCACGGCCATGCGCTAGTATACGTTTGTAAACGTGTGTGTGTTGTGAGTGAAAGTCGTTCTTTAAAATCCCCTCCCTATTGGAGGACTGTTCACGGAAGGTGGATGATTGCTATCTAGCGCCCGACTTAGCCACCAGCACATTACACACCATATAGCGTCTAATTGCTGTGACCACTAGTGCGGCGCCGTGCGCTTTCACAGCGCTTTCCTGACCCAAGCCTGGGTGGTTAGTGGCGTCCGCCAGTGCGGCACCGCATGCACTCTCGTGCATCTTTAATTATTTTTTTGGTTACGCTGACACCCCATTAGCGGTGTTGAGCGCAAGTAGTCTAGACGGACTCCGATGCCAAGTCTTGGGACTGAGCTCGGTGACTCCTTGCTTGCGCTCTTGTGTGCGGTACTGCGACCCTATGACTTAACAGGGTTCGCTTCCTTCACACAGGGTGAAGTTAACCCGTGTGTGTATTCACATTGTACCGCCATATAGTGCCGCCATTTACTTAGCAGCAGGTTCTTTCCTGCACGGTGGATCCCGGGTGGCGAACGCACCAATCTTACTTAATAAATATATTCGGTGCGTTCCGCCAACCCTAACAGACACCTACATATTACATCTCCTCAAGATTTTATGATATCCCATTCTAAATCCATAGGCATTAATATAGAGTCAGTTCCCTTTAGCTGCTAAAACAGCCTCCACTCTTCTAAGATGGCTTTCTACAGGGTGGGCCATTTATATGGATACACCTGGGTGGGCCATTTATAAAGTTGCATTCAAAATGGCCGACTTCAAAATGGCCACTATGGTCACCACCCATCTTGAAAAGTTTTCCCCCTCCCATATACTAATGTGCCCCAAACAGGAAGTTGATATCACCAACCATTCCCATTTTATTTAGGTGTATCCATATACATGGCCCACCCAGGTGTATCCATATAAATGGCTCACCCTGTACTATGTTTTGGAGTGTGACTTTGGCAATTTTTGGCAAACTTCCAGAAAAGCATTTGTCTGGTCAGACACTGATGTTGGACGAGAGGGTCCAGATAGCAATGTTCATTCTAGTTCATTTTAGTAGAATTGACGTCAATCTCAAACAGCCATGTTTCATGGACACTAATACTGGAACAGAAAGAAGTCATCTCCAAACTGATGACACAAAATTGGAAGCAAAAAAAATTGTCCACAATATCTTATATGTCAAAGCTTTACAATTTCCTTTCACTGGAGCTAAGGATCCTTGGCCAACCACTGTAAAACAATCTAATAGCATTAGTTGGTCCATCAGATTTTACAGTTGGCAGGTAATGTTCTCCCGACATGCAGTATTAATATTAAATGTTAAAGAGAATTTTTACATGAATCGTCACGATTATTTATTTCTCCCCACTGGCAACAAATGTCCCCAAAGATGAGATAATGACACCTTCGACCAGATATCGGAGTAGTACGTGGGCAAATGCTTATTTCTTCAGAATAATACTGGGGTTTCATGGCAACTTTGGCCAAGACACTTGTTACTCATTTAAAGCTTGCTAAGAGTCGCTGTCACATGGCAACACAATACAAGCGAATGGGGTCGCATCAGTGTTATCCCAAGGGTACAGAGATCGCAAGCGTCAAGTCACAAAAAGTCCCTCCCTGTCATATGTTTTGCAACTTGCTTGACACATCACAATATCCTCGGAGTTGCAATGTGACCACATTCACTTGTATTGCGCTGAAATGTAACAGCAACACATAGTGAACTTTGGCGGCACAACATTTATTGCAGCCAAAGTTTCCATGTAACCCTAGTCTTATTCTGCATACAGATACAGTTATAAAATGAATATCAGAAAAATTACCAATCAGTTTGGAATTAGGCCAGAGCTACAAGGCGACACATGTCTTGCCACAGTAAATGTCAGCACAAAAAAATAAAAATCTTGTGCAGCTTCTCTACAAATTGTTGTTGTTCAATTGTGAGCTTTGTATAAAAAAGGGTGAAATTGGCAATAAGTCAAACACAAGTCTATGCCAAGTGAGTTTCATGCGATTTACGAAAATCCAACACATACAACTCTTGAATGGCAGGATGTCAAAGGTCACATTGCAACATCATAGGAAATCATTCAATACAATCAGTGCGGCTCTACATGTCACCGCATATTATTAAAAGGAACCAGTCATGCTGAAGGTGGTATCTATCCTGCAGGCATGATGTTATTGCGCGGGAGGAGCTGATCAGATTGATACACATTTTTATAGGAAAAGTTTCAGTAAAACTTCTATGTATAAAAACATCAGGAATGTCAATGAATAAAACATGAGTACAGTGTAAGGTCCTCATCAGTGTTTGATAGTATTCCCTGAGAGACCGTGCATGCGCAGCTACCGTAGTTGTCAGTTACTGAATATGACTGCCCACTGGAATCATATGGAGAAAAACATCAGGTATTTAAATTAATAAAATACAAGTTTTTTTTTTATTTTTATTTTTTAGCGACCATCAGGTTTATCTCAAGCCATTGCGACTTGATGGATGAACGATCTGTAGGAAGATCGATCTTGTCCAAGCCTAGATAGGTCCACCATGGTCTTTTCTGCCATTATCTTGATAGTATGAAGCCATCGGGTTGCTGGTCTTCCTCTTTGCTTTGTTCCTTCTTTTCTTCTGACTATGATGCCCTTCTCCAGTGATTGCTCTCTTCAGAAGATTTGTCCAAAGCAGGCAAGTTGTAGCTTGGCGATTCTTGCTTTGAGTGACATGTTTGGCTTCATTTGTTCCAAAATTGATTCATTTGTTCTTCTTGCCATTCATGGTATTGATAACATACTTCTCCAGTAGTACATTTCAAAGGGTTCGATTCTTCTTCTGTCTTGTTTCTTTATCGTACAGGTATCGCTTCCATAAGTTACCATAGAAAAGACCAAACTATTTACGAACTGTGTCTTCATCACCAATGAAAAGTTTGAAGACCTTGTCTGATGACTTCATTGTTTTCCATCATTTTCCAACAAACCTATATATCAATTTGGTCAGCTTCTCTTTCTCTATACCATGTTGTCCACAGATTGGATTGCTTGTACAATGTGACAAGTTCACTTTAAGGATCTCTAAAGGTACCGTCACACATAACGATATCGTTAATGATATCGTTGCTTTTTGTGATATAGCAACGATATCGTTAAGGAAATCGTTATGTGTGACAGTGACCAACGATCAGGCCCCTGCTGGGAGATCGTTGGTCGCTGAGGAAAGTCCAGAACTTTATTTCGTCGCTGGATCTCCCGCTGACATCGCTGGATCGGCGTGTGTGACGCCGATCCAGCGATGTCTTAACTGGTAACCAGGGTAAACATCGGGTTACTAAGCGCAGGGCCGCGCTTAGTAACCCGATGTTTACCCTGGTTACCAGCGTAAACGTTAAAAAAACAAACACTACATACTTACCTTCAGCTGTCTGTCCCCGGCGCTCTGCTTCTCTGCACTCCTCCTGCATCCTGTGTCAGCGCCGGCCAGCCGGAAAGCACAGCGGTGACGTCACCGCTCTGCTTTCAGACTGACCGGCGCTGACAGTGCAGAGGAAAGCAGAGCGCCGGAGGACAGACAGCTGAAGGTAACTGTTACGCCCACAGGGCAAGGGGAAATATAGTGGACTCACTAGACCACTGATGGAGCAGTGGCAGCTGTATACCCGGTACACAAGAGACAGGAGAATGGCTTCAAAATGCAAAGGTATTTAATTAAATGAAGTTTTAAACAAACAGAAAGAGGTGCCTGAGAGAAGAACCCTCTGGACCACAACACTGAACCACGTAGTGGAGCACCGGGCAAGGTGTACCCCTATACAGGGATTCCCCCGTCACAACACCAGATGGCCTAAATGCCGCAGTACCCGGACCAGAGGGACGACCCGTACAGACCATATAAACAAGACAGTGGAATTCAAGCTCTATCAGTGAAGAGGATCCTGGAAGCTCTGTGTAGTTTCGGAAAGGCTGACCCAGCCGGCAGCAATATCAGGATAGTTCTGCGAGGAGCAGCTCAGTCTGCCTTGAGTGGAAACCGGGGAGTCCAGAAGGATCCAGAATAGGAAACTGCCAGCGGAGGATACTGAGGAGACAGAGGGATTAGAAAACCAAAAGTAAACTACACTTTGCAGAGCAGAGCACAGCAGAGTGTGGACTGAGCAGAGGGCCATAAACAATAGAATGAACACATTGTCCAGGCACCTCCCATAATGGGAGGATTCCTTTTATGCACAGAGCATCATAGCACAGAGAGCCTTAATAGAGAACAGGTGTTCTGCTGTTTTAAGTATGTGCAGGAAGCGGGGCGCGCCTCCTAAGAGCATTTCCAGGAGACCTGCCAAGAGGATGCAGGTTCTTAGCAGAGAAAGGAGCCGCTGATCGTCTGGAGCCACGGACAGGGTGAGTAGTACCAGTGGAGCTGTGTGAAAGGTGCCGGTCTCCCTTCACAGCAGAGACCGAACCTGCAGCTGAGGGCATGATAGTAAGTATGTAGTGTTTGTTTTTTTAACGTTTACGCTGGTAACCATGGTAAACATCGGGTTACTAAGCGCGGCCCTGCGCTTAGTAACCCGATGTTTACCCTGGTTACCGGGGACCTCGGGATCGCTGGTCGCTGGAGAGCTGTCTGTGTGACAGCTCTCCAGCGACCAAACAGCGACGCTGCAGCGATCAACATCGTTGTCGGTATCGCTGCAGCGTCGCTCAGTGTGAAGGTACCTTAAGAACATGAAACATGTTTATTTGGCAAGTTACAGCATGAGAGCATTCTTAGGTGGTCACAGACACTGGTATATCCCCTACAGCGGTACTGAAGAATTGTGAACAATATAATTAAATTCAATGAGTCATCTGCTCCACACACAGAAATGCAGGGTCCTCCAGAACATAAATTGCTCTTAGTAGATCTCTTCTTTATATAAGGGCAGGTTCACACAATTTTTTTCTGACTTGACCTTTGTGGGTAGAGGTGTGCAATTCATTTTTTTCAGGAGCAACCTATAATCATTTATAAGACCATTTACAGTTCTCTATGTTAGAGAATTGCAATGTATCTGTAAAAATCAGATGCTATACTGTGTCTCCGTAAAGCATCCAATTTATTTTATGCACCCATAGACCGTTTTTTTGCACAAACAGCACTCGGACTGACAATACAGTCGTGTGAACAAGCCCTAACGGAGAGGTTTCTAAATGCCATTATTGGTGCTGTCTTGCTAAGGATCTATGACCTTTATGCTAATTGATCATCATTTTACATTATTCATGTGATTTTAGGCTACTTTCACACTTGCGTTTTTTGAATCCGTCACAATCTGTCCTTTTTTGAGAATGCAGGATCCTGCAAAAAAAATTAGCAGGATCCTGCATTTTCCCATAGACTTGTATTAGCAACGGATTGTGACAGATGGCTATCCGTTTCATCCAGCGTGCACTGGATCCGTCGCAAAATAGTGGTCCGTCGTGCGAAGAAAACGTTCATAGGAAAGTTTTTTCTGCACGTCGGAAAATCGGTCAGCAACGCATCCTGCGCTGTCCGTCGACGGATATAATGGGAGTCTACGGACGCCGCATCCGTCGCTGACCATCACACACTGGAATCCAGCGACGGATCCCGTTTTTCCCCTCTGAGCATGCCCGGAAGAATTTTCAGATCCGGAAAAAGTCTCTCTCTCGACCCCGGACATTTAAATCCCGGAATTTGTGTACGACGCATCCGTCATTACACTGGATCCGTCGCACAAGTTTTTCCCTATTTTCGTGACGTCCGTCGATACGTCATTTTGCTGCACCACGACAGACAGCAAAAAACGCAAGTGTGAAAGAAGCCTTAGAGGACTTGAAGGGGTTTTCCGCTACTATGATAGCCTTTTGTATAGGAGCTGCAGTACATGGTAGCTGCCACTAAACAGGTATGGTGCTACAGTGGCACTGGTTACAGTTACTCTGTACATTGGTTACATCCAGATGCTGTCAGAGATAACAACAGCTGATCAGTGGGGGTGCTGGATGTCAGGGCCCCCACCAATCTAATGTTGTTGACCTAAAGTATCCAATGTAGTGGACAACCCTTTGAACGCTTTCAAGACTTTTGACGTACCCAAAAATTATGGTCGGATAGGGGTTCCGGACCTTTGAGGTTTGGGCACGTCATGAGGACTGACCGCTTAAAAGTTGATTTTAATCAATAGATCTTTGAATAATAATAAGTTCCACAATTGGATGTGTTTAAATAAAATGTTCCTGTGCTGAGATAATTTTATAAATGTGACCCTGCTGTGTGCTGTGTAATGGCTGTGTCTGACCGTACAGGGACATGGTCTGATCGAACCACATCTCCTGGGCAAGGAAAATAAAAAAAAGTATACAGACATTACAGCAGGGTATGGCACATTATTATTATTCTTTCTTTCTTTGAAGTAAAACATTTCTTAAAACCAGGCAGGGAAATATTTTATCTCATAAAAAGAATCAGCTGTGATCCCATACTGTCCTGTCTGTATAGTCTTTTGCTTCCTCCCCTGCCCAGGAGCTGTAGTATGATCAGACCATGTTCCTGTACGGTCAGACACAGTCATTACACAGAACACAGCAGGGACACATTTATAAGATTATCTCAGCACAGGAACATTTGATTTAAACACATCCGATTATTATTATTAATCCAAGATCTATTGATTAAAATCAACTTTCGTTTGTGGGAAAACCCATTTAAGTTATAGCCGAGACCCAGCTGTCACTGCCAGGAGCGCTGCCTGCTCCGCCCGGACCATTTATACCCTTAAATGCTGCAATCAATATCAATCGCAGCATTTACAAAGGTGTGAGAAGGGGCCCACCTTTCCCTTCCAATCAGCGCCCCTGTGACGTCATCACGTTGTTATGGCACCCAGATCAGCCAGCTATGGCAAGCCTATTAGAACTTGTCAGGGGCACGGTCTGAGAGGCTTCTGTCAGTGCAGCACTGAAAGGTATAAAGCTTTGCAATGCTGGGGCATGAAAATGCATTATAGCAGCTATCAGAGTGCTTAAAGTAAAAGTCCCATGGAGGGACTAAATAAAGTTAAAAAAAGCTTTAAAAAAATTAAATATATTATTTAAAAAATCACCATAAGTCACAATAAAAAACTAAAGAAAATGATTTTTTTTATCGTTTTCCCACCTACAAATAATGGAGAAGTCTATAATTTTTATCATAGGTACACGTCAACTGTGAGAGACAAAATAAAAAAATAAAAACACAGAAATTCAAATTGTATGATTTCTACATAATTAAATTGCATTTTATTGCATGAAATAAGTATTTGATCACCTACCAACCAGCAAGAATTCTGGCTCTCACAGACCTGTTAGTTTGTCTTTACAAAGCCGTCCTACTCTGTACTCATTACCTGTATTAGTTGCACCTGTTTGAACTCGTTACCTGTATAACAGTCACCTGTGCACACACGCACAATCCAACCTCTCCACCATGGCCAAGACCAATGAGCTGCCTAAGGACACCTGGGACAAAATTGTAGACCTGCACAAGTCTGGAATAGGCTACAGGACAATAGGCAATCAACTTAGTGAGAAGGCAACAGTTGGCACAATTATTAGAAAATGGAAGAAACACAAGATGACTGCCAATTTTTCTTGGTCTGGGGGTTCATGGAGGATTTTGCCTCTTGGGGTAAGGATAATTCGGGGAAAGGTCAGGAATCAGCCCACGACTAAAAGTGAGGATGTGGTCAATTATGTGAAGAGATCGGAGACCATAGTCTCAAACATTACCATTAGTAACACACTACGCCGACATGCATTAAAATCCAGCAGGGAAAGCAAAGTCCCCGTGCTCACACCAGCACCTGTCCAGGCCTGTTTGAATTTCACCAATGACCATCTGAATGATACAGAGGAGGCATGGGAGAAGGTCATGTGAGGACAAAATAGAACTTTTTGGTATCAATTCCACTTGCCGTGTTTGGACAAAGAATAGGATGAATACAACCCCAAGAACACCGTCCCAGCAGTGAAGCATGGTGGGGGGAAACCTCATACTTTCGGGTGCTTTTCTGAAAAGGGAACAGGACTATTGCACTATATTAAAGGGAGGATAGATGGGATCATTGCAAGATTTTGGCCAACAATCTCCTCCCCTCAGTAAGAGCATTGAAGGTGGTCATGGCAGTGTCTTCCAGCATGAAAATGACCTGATGTCACGTGTGTGTCACGTCCTCCTGGGACGTCTTGGGTTAGAAGATCACTACATATTGTGCATCATAGATATGCCATTTAGCCTGTGTGTTTGTGTCCCTTATTAAATGGACCTGGTTTTCTTTGGTGCTGAAGAGGTTATCGACCCTTTCTATGCTTGTCAGAAACTTGCAGCTCCATTTCAGATGCTTCTGATCTGGTAATTACCTCTCCCTTTAAAACCTAGCCAGACCCTATCTGCATTGCCAGTGAAAGCTTTGTTTCCTAGCTCCTGTGCTGAATTAGAGATCATTGTTGCTACTGGAGATTGTTGCATGCTGTTTTTGGATGTATGCTTTCCTCATTGTCCTATTTCCATTTGGATGGTTAATTCCTATCCTTCCTTATATATCACTCTACTTTTGGTGAGTGTTTGTATGTTTGTTGCTTTCTGTTATCCCTGTTTTGTATTTGTGTCTTGTTTACCTTACATTTCTGTCCCATACCTCATGGGGTGGGAGTAAGGTCGGAGACTCAGGCCTCTCTACCTTCAAGAGTACCCCCAAGAGAGGGATATTTAGGGTCCCAGTTCCAGGAACAGTTTGAGGGTCCACTTTCTTTCTGAAGACCGTCATAGCATGGCACTTGGAACACACAGCAAGGGCAACTAAGGAGGGCTACATAAAAAAACATTCAAGGTCCTGGAGTGGCCTAGCCAATCTCCAGACCTGTACCTAATAGAAAATCTTTGGAGGAAGCTGAAACTCAGTGTTGCCCAACGACAGCCCTGAAACCTGAAAGATCTGGAGATCTGTATGGAGGAGTGGGCCAAAATCCCTGCTGCACTGTGTGAAAACTTATTCAAGAACTACAGGAAATGTCTGACCTCTGTAATTGTAAACAAAGGTTTTTGTTCCAAATATTAAGTTCTGTTTTCTGTTGTATCAAAAACTTATTTTATGCAATAAAATTCAAATTGCTTAAGTAAAAATCATAAAATGTGATTTTCTGGATTTTGTTTTTTTAGATTCTGTCTCTCACAGTTGAAGTGTATCTACGATAAAAATTACAGACCTCTCAATTCTTTGTCGGTGGGAAAACTTGCAAAATCATCAGTGTATCAAATATTTTCCCCACTGTATTTATATATGTATATACACACATATTTGCTATCACCCGCATCCTGAACTACCCAACCTAGTTAACCTGAATTAGTTAACCCCTTAAGTGGACATCATAAAAAAATTAAAAAAACTTAGCAAAAAAAAATGCTTTTTCATCATAATGCCAAACCAAAAGTGGAATAAAATGCGATCAAAAAGTCATACGTAAATAAGAGCGGTATCTCTGAAAACGTAATCTTGTCCCGCAAAAAATAAGCTGCAATACAGCTTAGTCAGCGGAGAAATAAAATAAGTTATTTCTGTTAGCTCTCAGACTATAGTGATGCAAAAACAATTATTTTCTCTATAAAATAGTTTTTATTGTGTAAAAGTGGCAAAACATAAAAAATAGATGTGGTATCGCTATAATCGTACGGACCGGAACAATAAAGCTGTCTTATCACTTTTATCACACTGTGAACAGCATAAAAACAAAACACTTCCTGAATTGCTGGATTTTGTTCATGCTGCCTCGCAAAATTTGGAATAGATAACGATAAAAATAAATCATGTGCCTGAAAAGTTCTTAAATGTGGCTTTGAGCACTTTGAGCGGTGCTGTTTTTGAAATCGTTTCACTTTTGAGCATTTGCTGTCATATAGGGCCATCAAAATCACTTCAAAATGGTTGTTGTCCCTAAGAAACATTGGTTTTGTAAATTGTGTTAGAAAAATGAGAAATTGCTGGTAGAATGTCAACCTTTCTGATTTCCTAACAAAAAAATATATGTTTCAAAATGATGCGGTTTAAGGACATAAAAATTAAAAGTTTAAAAATGGCAACATTTCCAATTTTTCTGTCAAATTTTCAGTAGTTTTATAAATAAACACAAAAATTAATATCGACCTACATTTACAACTAATATGAAGTGCAACATGACACGATAAAACAGTGTCAGAATAAGTGCGATATGTTGAAGCTTCCAGAGTTATTACCTCATGATACTGGTCAGAATTGAAAAACAACGACCTAGGCTGGGGGGTGAAGGGGTTAAATATGGATAACTCATTTATAAGAACGACCACCAATATTTTATAAATGGGGGACCCTCAGAAGTCAGCGAAATAGCGGATCTGTGTCCTGTTTTTCACACAAACATTGTTACAGTTGTTTCATGACTTTGTTTTTTGTTACTTAAACAGTTTCCGGCAGTGTTCTTAGAATTTCTTCCATAGACAGCTACAGTTAATGTACATTTTTAATTCTGTGTTTTTTTTCTGCATTTAAACAATTAAAGGAATTGCCCACAATTTTTTATATTAAAAAATTGGCTACTGATTTTCTGAAAATAAAAAAAACCCATAAACATACAGTATATTCATCTACAGGACCCTTAGTAATCCTTGGTACTGAGGCCCATGTACCCCCAAGTCTTTCTTGTTTTCTCTTTTAGCAAAGGACATCATATGACCACTGATTGGTTGCAGCTATCACAGTCTATTGAAACCAGAAGAGGCAGTCTCTTAAACTACTTTCGCACATCAGGTTTTTGCCGTCAGGCACAATCCGGAGAATTTTGAAAAAAAATGATCCTGCAAAAGTTGCTGCTGGACCCATTTTTTTCTCATAGACTTGTTTTAGCGCCGGATTGTGCCGCATGGCCTCATGTTTCATCCATTTTTTGCCGGATCCATCAAAAATCCATTTTCTGGCGGCCGGAGAAAACGGACATAGGAACCTTTTTCGTGTCCGTCGAAAAAATGGACAGCGATGGATCCAGCGATAAACAGGTGAAACGATGGAATCCGGCGACGGATTCAGGTTTTTTAAACAAATCATGCATTCTGGAGCCTCTCTCTCTCTCTCATCCAAAATAGCTGTCAGATCAACAAATTTGGATCCATTGAAAAAAACGGATCCGTAGCATCAGTTTTTCACAATTTACGACAGATCCGTTTTTTTCAAAATTCGGTAGATTGTGCCTAACGGCAAAAACCTGATGTGTGAAAGTAGCCTTAACTCTCTCTTCTGGCTCAGAGGACACTTGACTGCAACAGTTGTCATGTGCTGTCGACATAAGAGGATGCAAGAAGACTGGTAGGGGGCATGGGCAGCAGGAATGAGAAATGGGAAGGGTCAGTAGGTGAGCATAAATTTTTCTCTATTATGAAACACCATGGATCCATTTCTAAAATAAATACTGTAGTTTATAATAACTTTGCTTTTTTCCAAAACCCATTAAAATTGTGTAATTAATAGATTACCTTACCACAAATCTTAGGAAGCACAAAAATGGGGATTGAAAACCTCAACCAAAAGTACAAAAATCATTGTAGAGACATTCAAAACCTTAGTGGATAAATCTATTATGATTAGGTTTATTAATAATATGTAGGTAATATTTATTTAATGTGTGGTGGTAATATTTGTTTCTGGTATAGATATATTTGGGGGCGGAGACATGCTTTGGTTTTTTTTTCTGTCGTTAAACATTTTTGTGACTTTTTCAAAATGTCGAAAAAAAATTGCAGACTCACATGGAATCACTCCAAGACCGGTTTCACACGTCAGTGGCTCCGGTACGTGAGGTTACAGTTTCCTCACGTACCGGAGACACTGACTCACGTAGACACATTAAAATCAATGTGTCTCTGCACATGTCAGTGTGTTTTCACGGACCGTGTGTCCGTTTGGAAAACACGGAGACATGTCAGTGTTCATGGGAGCGCACGGATTACACGGACCCATTAAAGTCAATGGGTCTGTGTAAAACACATACCGCACACGGATGTTGTCCGTGTGCAGTCCGTGTGCCGTGCAGGAGACAGCGCTACTGTAAGCGCTGTCCCCCCCGCGTGTGGTGCTGAAGCCCCATTCATTTCTTCTCTCCAGCAGCGTTCGCTGGAAAGAAGGAATGAATAATCTTTTTTTTTTAATTATTTTTGTTTTTAAAATAAAGTTGCCGGTAATCTGCCCCCTCCCACCCCCTTGTGCGCCCTTCCCTTTCCCCCCCGCTGGCATTAAAATACTTACCCAGCTCCCTCGGCGCTTACATCCTTTCAGCGTTGCTGCTTGTCCTGTGATGAATATGAACAGTGATGAATATGCGGCTCCACCTCCCATAGGGTACCGGAATTATCTGGACGTGTGAGACTGGCCCAAGATAGGACTAGAGTACATTTGTGACTAATTTTGCAACTTTTTGAAAAGTCACAAATGATGTATCGAGTAAAAACCTCTGGAAATCCTAAACTCGGCCTATAGTGCTGAAGTAAAAAAAATAAAAACAGAAAAGAACCTACAAAGAACTACAATAATGTGCATAGTAGATGAATTAAAAAATGTAAAATAATTAAGGTAGAAAGATATTCAGAGCAAACAAATACCCATGCCACTGTAACAACAAGGAAAATAATATATCAAAATTTGAGGAGTCAAATGAGTACATATGTAAAGATGCTAAAAAAAAGTATTAACCAGGTATAATTAGTAAATAGTGAATTGGAACTATGAAAACAGCAAAACGTGGCTGGGAATCTCTAACCTTCTGGGGTCCCCAGGGCAGCTTTTAATTTACCAGAGCTGGGGGGGACGTCATCTGTGCATCCTCCTCATCTCTAGTTGGGACTTTTTGTTTCGTCATTCACAGTCGGAGCCGCCAGAACTTTCTCATCTCTATGTAGATTCAGTTCATGACACTTGGCTTTTTTGTGTCTGTAAGGCCGTGTTCACATGTTGTAGAAATACTGTATTTTTTTTGTTTTCTGTAGATGTCCTCACCAAACTACACAACAACAATCTTCTCCCCCATAATTAATGCCTTTTTGCTGCAGATGTGAAGCCGCGTTTTTAATGTGGTTTTTTTTGGGACAGAAAAGCTTGGATTCTGCACTTAATAAACTGCAGCTTTTTCTTGCGTTCTTTAGGATATGTGCACACGTTGCGGATTTTGCTGTGGATCCGCAGCGGATTGCCGCTGCGGATTTGCAGCAGTTTTCTCTGAGTTTGCGGATTAGGCTTAGGAATTTTTGGTGCGGATTCTGCATCTCTTGGCAGAAAATGCAGGTGCGGATATTTCGCATTTTTTGTGCGTTTTTGTTGCAGATTTGCTGCGGAGTTTTTGCAGATTTACTGCGTTTTTTTACCCCTGCGGATTTCTAGAATGGAATGGGTACAAAAACGCTGCAGAGCCACAAAAAAGAAGTGACATGCTACTTCTTTTAATCCGCAGCGTTTCCGCACTGACTTTTCCGCACCATTAGCACAGCATTTTTTTTTCTCATTGATTTACATTGTACTGTACACGGTCCGCAAAAAATCAATGACATCTGCACAGATGCATTTATTTTAATGCATCTACATGTGTCAGTGGCTCCGGTACATGAGGAAACTGTCACCTCACGTACCGGAGCCACTGACGTGTGAAACCGGCCTTAGGCCAGTCTCACACGTCCAGATTTTTTTCCGGTACCGGAATTATCCGTGTCCGTGTGCCCCTACATTTTTGTGGCACATCAGTGTGGCACACTGGGTACCACACGCACCGTGCTGGGTACCACACGTACCAGCATCTGGTGCTGAAGCCGTGATTCATATCTTCCCTGCAGCAGCGTTTGCTGCAGGGAAGATATGAATAATAGTGTTTAAAATAAAGATCTATGTGCCCCCCATCCTCCCACCCCCTGTGCGTCCCCCCGCTGTTCTGAAAATACATAGCGCCCCTGTCATGTGATCACTGGGCGTCGATGGGTTGTCATGACAGTCGGGGGTCTGCAGAAGATCGGCGTTCAAAAGTCAAGATTTCTGCTATACATAGCAGGGCTGAGGTATTAGGCTACGTGCACACGTTGCTGAAAGTCCTGCGGATTTTTCCGGACTGATTTTGGTAAATCCGCAGGTAAACCGCACTGCGGATTACCTTTGGAATTAGCGCAGATTTACCACGGTTTTTTTGCGTTTTTTTCTGCGGATTTCACCTGCGGTTTTACACCTGTGGATTCCTATTATGGAGCAGGTGTAAACCGCTGCAAAATCCGCACAAAGAATTGACATGCTGCGGAATAAACAATGCTACGTTTCCACGCGTTTTTTTCCGCAGCACGTGCACTGTGGATTTTGTTTTCCATAGGTTTACATGGTACTGTTAGCTCATGGAAAACAGCTGCGAATCCGCAGCATCAAAACCGCTGTGGATTCGCAGCAACATTCACAACGTGTGCACATTCCCTTATAGCTGAAGCCCTGCTACGTGTAGCACAGGCGATCAGATCATCGCAGCTTCAAGTCTCCTAAGGAAACTATTGAAACCAGTAAAAAGTTTTTTTTTTAAAGTTTTAAAAAATGAAAAAAACACACAAAAGTTCAAATCATCCACCTTTTGCCCCACTCAAAATAAAACAATTAAAAAAAAAATTTAAATACACATATTTGTATCGCTCCGTTCAGAAATGTCCGATCTATGAAAATATAAAGTAAATTAATCCAATCGGTAAACTGCGTAATGAGAATAAAAATCAAAATGCCAGAATTACATTTTTTTTTTTGGTCATCACAACATTGCAGTAAAATGCAACAGGTGATCAAAACATCGTATGTATCCCAAAATGGAATCAACAAAAATGTCAGCTCGGCACACAAAATATAAGTCCTCACCCAGCCCCAGATAACGAAAAATGGGTCTCAGAAAATGGTGACATCAGCAATTTTTTTTCCTTACAAATTTAGGATTTTTTTTTTCACCCCTTAGATTAAAAAAGAACTTATGCATGTTTGGTATCTGCATACTCGTACTGACCTGGGAAATCATACTGCCAGATCAATTTTCGCATTTAGTGAACATGGTAAATAAAAAAACTCAAAAAAACAATTATGGGATTACACTTTTTTTGCAATTTCACCGCACTTGGAGGATTTTTCCAGTAAGATATATTCTAAAATTAATGATGTCATTCAAGAGTACAACACGTCCTGCAAATAACAAGCCCTTATCTACTATATAATTGTCTAAAGGTCACTTCCGTCTTTCTGTCTGTCCTTAAGTCTGTCCCTCTTTCTGTCAGGCCGGTTTCACACGTTAGTGGCTCCGGTACGTGAGGTGACAGTTTCCTCACGTACCGGAGCCACTGACACACGTAGACGCATTAAAATCAAGGCATCTGTGCAGATGTCATTGAATTTTTGCGGACTGTGTCTCCGTGTGCCAAACACGGAGACATGTCAGTGTTCGTGGGAGCGCACGTATTACACGGACCCAATAAAGTCCGTGTGCAGTCCGTGTGCCGTGCAGGAGTCAGCGCTCCAGTAAGCGCTGTCCCCCCCACATGGTGCTGAAGCAGCGATTCATATCTTCTGTGCAGCAGCGTTTGCTGTAAAGAAGATATGAATAATCCATTTTTTTTGTGGTTTTTCGTGTATAAAATAAAGGTCCATGTCCCCACCCCTGTGTGCCCCCCCCCCCCCCGCTGTTCTGAAAATAGGGGTGGAGCCGCATATTCATTACTGTAAATGAGCGGCCCCACGTGACCGCATACAGTAGAAGGTGCACCACACACACAGGCGACAAGACTATAAGGGCTCCCTCGGAAGGTGAATATATGTTTATTTTTTATTTTTTAACCTGTGACATACGTGGCTGGGCAATATACTACGTGACTGGGCAATATACTACGTGGCTGGGCAATATACTACGTGGCTCTGTGCTGTATACTACGTCGCTGTGCAATATACTACGTGGCTCTGTGCTGTATACTACGTCACTGGGCAATATCCTACGTAACTGGGCAATATACTACGTGGCTGGGCAATATACTACGTGGCTGGGCAATATACTACGTGGCTGGGCAATATACTACGTGGCTGGGCAATATACTACGTGGCTCTGTGCAATATACTACGTGGCTAGGCAATATACTACGTGACTGGGCAATATACTACGTGACTGGGCAATATACTACGTGGCTGGGCAATATACTACGTGATTGGGCAATATACTACGTGGGCTGTGCAATATACTACGTGGACATGCATATTCTAGAATACCTGATGCGTTAGAATCAGGCCACCATCTAGTATGTCTATATTGACGGAAAAATAAAACACTTATGACTCAAAGCAAAAATCAAAAGTGCAAAAAATATAAAATTGCAAGGTGGTGAAGGGGTTAAATCCCTGCTCCAGCCAACTGGAGAGCACCACAACCTACTTGCTGCTGGAATCTGTCAGATATAGCTTAGTGTTTCCCTTGCTAGGTGTGTATCTTTTTCTCCTGTTTTGTTTAGTGTTTTCCCAGAGGCGTAGCTAAGGGTTCAGCTCAGGGGGGGGGGGGGCGAAAAATCTGAGTGGGCCCCTAACCGGTAACCCTGATTACAACTCAGGTGGCGCACTCTAGTCGTGGGTATTGGGGAAGATCAGCAGATGACAGAGCTGTAACTGACAAAAATCTCTATGCAATGGCCAAAACTGATATTACCACCACATGGTGACCATATACTGGTAGATACCAGTGCTGCAGAATGTACAAAAGTTTACAATACAGTTACAGATAATAACTTACAGGTGACGTTTTTTCTGATAGTCGTTCACTTTGACATCTTACTCAGACCGACATGACAACTTCTCCAGTACTTGTATGCACAGATTAGAACAGACACATCTGACTTCTCACATTTCCAGCACCATCTCCATCTATTCCCAACCTGTACAAATGCCTCGACGTGCTGTCACCCCAATACTGAGCCGCTGCTGCCGTATGTCCGTATTACTGCACCTGATACCCCAATACTGAGCCACTGCTGCCGTATGTGTCCCTATTACTGCCCCTGATACCCCAATACTGAGCCGCTGCTGCCGTATGTGTCCCTATTACTGCCCCTGATACCCCAATACTGAGCCGCTGCTGCCGTATGTGTCCCTATTACTGCACCTGATACCCCAATACTGAGCCGCTGCTGCCGTATGTGTCCCTATTACTGCACCTGATACCCCAATACTGAGCCGCTGCTGCTGTATGTGTCCCTATTACTGCACTTGATACCCCAATACTGAGCCGCTGCTGCCGTATGTGTCCCTATTACTGCACCTGATACCCCAATACTGAGCCGCTGCTGCCGTATGTGTCCCTATTACTGCACCTGATACCCCAATACTGAGCCGCTGCTGCCGTATGTGTCCCTATTACTGCACCTGATACCCCAATACTGAGCCGCTGCTGCCGTATGTGTCCCTATTACTGCACCTGATACCCCAATACTGAGCCGCTGCTGCCGTATGTGTCCCTATTACTGCACCTGATACCCCAATACTAAGCCGCTGCTGCCGTATGTGTCCCTATTACTGCACCTGATACCCCAATACTAAGCCGCTGCTGCCGTATGTGTCCCTATTACTGCACCTGATACCCCAATACTAAGCCGCTGCTGCCGTATGTGTCCCTATTACTGCACCTGATACCCCAATACTAAGCCGCTGCTGCCGTATGTGTCCCTATTACTGCCCCTGATACCCCAATACTGAGCCGCTGCTGTATGTGACCCTATTACTGCACCTGATACCCCAATACTGAGCCTCTGCTGCCGTATGTGTCCCTATTACTGCACCTGCTGTGTGGTACAAGCACAGGGATCCTCTTTCTGCCTCATACTAATGCCACCACTGTGCCCTATACATAGAATGTCTCTTTTGTGCCCTCACAGTAGCTCCCACACTGTATATAGACCCCAGTTTATGACAGCCCCCTCAGTAACTACCTCACTTTATATAGGCCCTGATACTTTATGATGGCCCCCACAGTAGCCTTTAAACTGTACTGTATAATGGCCCTCGCATTAGCTCCAAAAAGGATCTCAGTAGAACCAAAATGTCGCTGAGCCCCAATAGGCTATTACAACACTTTTTTTTAATTTTGTCAATGGTGTTCCGTTTTCATTTTTTTGCAGCTATACATTTTTACAGTTATCTATACACAGTATACATATATATGAAGGGAAAGGGACATATTGTAATCTGTGCTGCCCTGCAGCCGGGGTCACATCTGTCAGTGCAGGGCATGATATTGACTACTACTCATGTCAGTCTCTATCTGGGGCAAAAAGAGATTTATGGCGGCTGCATTGAAGTCTTTAACATATGGTGATGCTCCAGTGATTTCAATTGACAGATACCAATCTGTTTAGTTCAACTAGCCGCTATAAAACTACTGTGCTTCAGATAGAAAGACCCCAAACACAAGATAATACATCATCCAGGACTTGTCAGAAGGTGATCAGCTTCCTACCCCCTCCTCACTGCACAGACCACCCCGTCCGGGTGCAGGCACAAGCCTGAGCTCCTACTTACAGCACCAGAGTCCTGCACTGTGAGGTCTCCCCTTCAGACACAGCGTGCAATGTGGGCGAGTCTGCAGTTTGACCCCTGCAGCAGAGGTACAGTTCCGGCCAGCAATCAGCATCCCGGTCTATAGAACAGACAGCTGTAGTGCAGGGAGATCATGTCTCTGCACTACAGTGCAGCTTACATCTAGTTAGCATTGGGAGTAGCTCCAGGGGGCCCCTGCAAGCAGTGGGCCCGGGGCGACCGCACCCTCTGCCCCCCTGGTAGCTACGCTACAGTTTTCCTGTTTTGACTCTGGCTTGTTTCTAACTATTCTTGCAGATCTTGATGTGACCTCTTGGCTCTGATCTTGCTTGGCGACCATTGCTACCTCTAGACCGCAGCCCTTCTATAGTAGCATTCCATTGGGTTCTATTGTAAAAACAGATCCCTGTACAGGGGTTAAAGGGTATTGGGATTTCTCTGGAGTCTGCCAGACAGAGTGGCTTGTGACAAGTCTGTCAAAGGCAGCCTTTAGGCTATGTGCACACGTTTTGCTGCGGATCCGCAGCGGATCTGCAGCTGCGGGTCTGCAGCAACTTTCCATGCGTTTACAGTACAATGTAAACCTATGGAAAATGCAATCCGCAGTGCCAATGCTGCGGAAAAGAAACGTGCGGAAACGCTGCGGGTTACATTCCGCAGCATGTCAATTCTTTGTGCGGATTCCACAGCGGTTTACACCTGCTCCACAATAGGAATCCGCAGGTGTAAAACCGCAGGTGGAATCCGCACAAAATCCGCATAAAAACCCGCTGTAAATCCGCAGGTAAAACGCAGTGCCTTTTACCTGCAGATTTCTAAAATTCGCTGCGGAAAAATCCACAGAGCACCTTTCTACATGTGCACATACCCTTAGGCTATGTTCACACTTTGCGGATTCCACTGCGGATTTTTCCGCAGCAGAATTCCAAAATCCGCAGTGAAAACCCGCTGCGGTTTTTACTGCGGATTTATCGCGGTTTTTACTGCGTTTTCTTCTGCGGATTTTCATCTGCAGTTTTCTATTGGAGCAGGTGAAAATCCGCAGAAAAGAAGTGACATGCTGCGGAATGTAATCCGCAGCGTTTCCGCGCGGATTTTTTTGCAGCATGTGCACAGCGTTTTTTGTTTCCCATAGGTTTACATTGTAATGTAAACTCATGGGAAACTGCTGCGGATCCGCAGCGGTCAAATCCGCTGCGGATCCGCAGCAAAATCCGCAAAGTGTGAACATAGCCTTAGAGCCTGTGGCCTCAGGCAGACGTAACAGATGTGTCATTTACTGGGCTGCTTGGTATAGTTTTGATTGAATACCTATTTTGTCTGATGTAGCAGAGCTAAGACTTCTGGGCGTGTGTAAGGGTACCGTCACACAGTGGCATTTTGATCGCTACGACGGCACGATCCGTGACGCTCCAGCATCGTAACAATATCGCTCCAGCGTCGTAGACTGCTGTCACACTTTGCAATGTACGACGCTGGAGCGATAATTTCATGACGTATGTGCGATGTAGAAGCCGTTGGTTACTATGCGCACATCGTATACGATATATGTTACACCATGCGATCATGCCGCCACAGCGGGACACTAGACGACGAAAGAAAGTTTCAAACGATCTGCTACGACGTACGATTCTCAGCGGGGTCCCTGATCGCAGGAGCGTGTCAGACACAGCGAGATCGCTGGAACGTCACGGATATATCGCTGGAACGTCACAAATCGTGCTGTCGTAGCGATCAAAATGCCACTGTGTGACGGTACCCTAACCCCGCCACACCGCTGACTGGCTGTTTTCTGTGTACATTGTGAATTGTCAGCAAACTACCAATCAGTGGTAGAGGCGGGGTTACACAGACTAGCTTGACTGGCCTGCACGTGAGACCTAATAAAGAAAAAAAGAAAAAAAAGCAGCATCCATACCAGGTGAATTGTGTCCAAGAAACGGTCTTTATTCAGCCATAAAAATTGTTTTATGGCTGAATAAAGACCGTTTCTTGGACACAATTCACCTGGTATGGATGCTGCTTTTTTTTTTTCTTTATTTGTGATTTCGGGCCCGATTGGATCCTGGGACCCTTGAGCGTGCATCCTGCATCTGAGTGCTGGTGGTTGACTTTTTCTATGTGGCTGCACGTGAGACCTAGTCAGGCAGTCATAATCTCCTGCTAACAAAACACTGATATTATTGAAATGACAACACACGGTGTAATAAGTGACACATTGCTGGAATCAGTCTCTCTGCATCTACAGATTAAATTGCAAGAACCTGATGACAGATTCCATTTAAGAGACTTTTACAAATTGTGATGATCACATAAATGATCATGCAGATGAATATTCTTTCTTCTTCATTTTCCGTTGTAAACCTGCCCGGCGAATAAGAAATGATAGTTCGCTCATCTATTGCTACAAATTTGTGAAACATTACAGTGCATGTAATCCAGGGGCATTGCTACGAGGTTAAGAAAAATAACATTTTTTGCAAATGTTAAACTCATTTGCCAGCACAACATCCCTTCATGCAGACTATAATGTAAACTGTATGTAGAGGGGGATTCAATGATTGCAAGAATGATTTTTGTACAAAACCATTACGGTAATTGCATCTCGTAAGGGTAGTAAACGAGCACTGATTAGCAATATCATTGATTGACACTTGCTGCAAGCGATTTATCTACCAATGTAAAAGGAGTGCTTGAGACGGGGAAATTAGATTGCAAGATCCATGTAAGCGCATTTTGTTAACAGCAATGGTTTACATCACTAGTATATGCGAACAGTAAGAAAATATATAATATGACATACTCATAGCTTTCAGAAGCTAAAGTGCTGTCCTGGAGGCCTACTGATTCCTTGCGTTCTGTTTCATGAGGATGAACAGCTGAGAACTTTAATTATTGCCTGGTAAACATATTTAATTATTGCCTTTGTTGTACTTTAAACATCATATTTTTGCAAGAAACCAAAAGCTTAATTTGTTACTCTTTGGATTCTTTCAAAAAACAGTAACCTAATAAGTGTGACGTTGACTTAACGGCACAAACCATATGCATGGTTATACTTAGTCTAAAGGTACCTTCACACTGAACAACTTTCCAACGATAACGACAACGATCCGTGACGTTGCAGCGTCCTGGATAGCGATCTCGTTGTGTTTGACACGCAGCAGTGATCTGGATCCCGCTGTGACATCGCTGGTCGTAGCTAGAAGTCCGGAACTTTATTTGGTCGTCAGGTCGGCGTGATTCGTCATGTTTGACAGCGAAAGCAATGATGCCTGCAATGGTTTTCAATGGAGCTAACAACCAGCGAGAACGATAAGTACGTCACTGGATCGCTCCTGCATCGTTCTGCTGTTGCCGGTGTTTGACGTCTCCTAGCGACCTAAACAGCGACGCTGCAGTGATCGGCTCGTTGTCTATATCGCTGCAACGTCGCTAAATGTGACGGTACCTTTAGCATTGTGTGAATTCCTATAGATCAGATTTATCAGAAACACAGCATTGCACTTGTACAGGTGGAGCTACGGGCAGTAGATAGGATGGATCTGGTCCAAATAAACATTTTATGCTGCAAACAATAGTGTGATAGAGCATAAGAATGTTCAGGACCAATATGTTAGGTACCAGGATTCTCCCACTGCACGGGATGGATCCCAGGCCTCGTCTGCCTCTGCAGTCTCCCATCCAGGCCCAGCCACAGGGATTGTTGCTTAGCACAGACTTTGGTTCCAGTGTCCTGCACTGCTTCATTGTGTCTATGTGGTTATTGGCTCTCCAGCTAAGTCTATGGTAACCAGTGGTATACAGAGTCAGTCCTACCCTCTGGAGTCTAAGTCCAGAAATCATCTTACCAAGCATGTCCATGATGTGGCGCCTTTTCATTGGTACTGGGACGCTGACTGCTCTGGTGATGTGGCAGGTCTGGATTGACCCACGGGCGACGTCCCGTCCGTCTCGGCGTGAGTGTTTAGGGTGGAGCCTATCACATACAAGGGTGTGTGTGTATGTGTATGTACTGTATGTGTGTATATATGTATATATGTACGTGTGTGTGTATATACGCTACCACTCTGTTTGCACGTGTGTGTGCCGCACTTTACCAGTGATTGTGTGTCTAGATAGGCAGTGTAGGGTGGGTAATCTCCACTTGGCTTAGCATCTGTCTCCAGTCAGTGAGTTACAGAGCAAGCCCAACCACTAGCCTAGACTTTCCTAGGAGAGCGATAGCGTTCCACACCTAGTTTGCCATTCGCTTCTATCTCTGCAAGTTTAACAGGGTATTGCACTTTTCTTATTGTTCTGTGTCACTCGGTGGTAAGCTGAGCTCGGTAGTTATATTTTCTGTGCCACTCCTTGGTTAGCTGAGTTTGGTACTTATATTTCCTGTGCCGCTCCTTGGTTAGCTGAGCTCGGTAGTTATATTTTCTGTGCCGCTCCTTGGTTAGCTGAGTTTGGTACTTATATTTCCTGTGCCGCTCCTTGGTTAGCTGAGCTCGGTAGTTATATTTTCTGTGCCGCTCCTTGGTTAGCTGAGTTTGGTACTTATATTTTCTGTGCCGCTCCTTGGTTAGCTGAGTTTGGTACTTATATTTTCTGTGCCGCTCCTTGGTTAGCTGAGCTCGGTAGTTATATTTTCTGTGCCACTCGGTGGTTAGCTGAGCTCGGTACTTACGGTATATTTTCTGTGCCGCTCCTTGGTTAGCTGCGTTTGGTACTTATACTTTCTGTGCCACTCGGTGGTTAGCCGAGATTGGTACTTATATTTTTTAGTGCTGCTCGGTGGTTAGCTGAGCTTGGTACTCTGCGTCCCGTTCATTCTGTGTGATTTTAACGCAGAACATTTGATAGTTTTTTTATCCGTCATTTGTTCACACTAGCAGCAGGTTAACAACTCTGCATGGTGGACCCAGGGTTGCAATTGCACTTTATTATTAATTTTATTTGGTGCAATCCGCCAACCTTAACACAATATGCCTAAAAGGTTCTGTCTTTTCTTGCCATGCAAGCAGTATCACGAAAATATATATATATCAGTCTTTCCATGCTGATCTGAAAGACACTTCTAATGTTAAAGCCAGAGTTTTGTCATGGAAATATTTTAGAGATCTATTAAGCAATTGGGTAGATCACTCGAACAAGCAATAGTCTCTGGACATTATGATTTTTGTGCTGCCGAACACACTATGACTAATACAATGAATGTTTCCTTTAAGGCAATCCATGCAGAGCTTTCTAGGCTGGTAAGGAGACAAAAAGGACAGCCTGAAGTCACCAAATCCCCGGTGAGAACTAAACCCAAAGCTCATCTTAAGCTTAGAGATGACTTAAATCCGCTTATTCGTCACAGCGCTAAACAGAGGGTGAGTTCTGTCTCCACTGTAATACATAACCTTCCGCTTAATGTTATACTCTTGTATTTAAAAATGACCGAAGATATAGGTGTCACTACAAATATTATACAGATCAAATGAGCCATAGAGCTTAGATGCACTCTTACATCCAAAGAGTTCCAAAAATTAGAATAAATCAAAAACAAGTACTTGTGAATCCCTCTAATGAATGACAATAATCTAAGATTAAAAAAAAAAATTACAGATTTCCCTGTAGGACATGACAACGAGTAAAACTGTATAAAAATGACTAAGATATAAACAATATCACAAAAAATAATTTCACGGGGCTTCAATAAATAGAAATGGAACATTACATTTATATTTATTGATTTCATGAGGACTCTGGAAATAATTATTCTAGACTATGTATGTGTATATATCTACTATAAAATTGTCTAAGGGTCACTTCCGTCTCTCTGTCCTTCTGTCACGGTTATTCATTCGCTGATTGGTCTCGCCAGCTGCCTGTCATGGCTGCCGCGACCAATCAGCGACGGGCACAGTCCGGAAGAAAATGGCCGATCCTTACTCCCCGCAGTCAGTGCCTGTCGCCCGCATACTCCCCTCCGGTCACCGCTAACACAGGGTTAATGCCGGCGGAAACGGACCGCGTTATGCCGTGGGTAACGCACTCTGTTACCGCCGCTATTAACCATGTGTGTCCCCAACTTTTTACTATTGACGCTGCCTATGCGGCATCAATAGTAAAAAATGTAATGTTAAAAATAATAATAAAAAAGAAAACCTGCTATACTCACTCTCTGTAGTGCGCTGAGCCGCTCGCGCTGGCCGCCATCTTTCGTTGCAGGTTCCGGTGGCAAAGATGGTATGGAAGAAGGACCTGCCATGACGTCACGGTCATGTGACCGTGACACCATGACAGGCCCTGCGCTCCTGTGCGAGAAGGACCTGCCATGACGTCACGGTCATGTGACCGCGACGTCATCACAGGTCCTGCGCTCATACCAACCCTGGGACCGGCAGCTGCCGTGGACTACAAGGTGCCCTCGGAAAGGTGAGTATATGTTTATTTTTTATTTTTTAAACTGTGACAAACCTGGCTGGGCAATATACTACAAAGCTGGGCAATACACTACGTGACTGGGCAATATACTACGTGGCCCTGTGCTGTATACTACTTCACTGTGCAATATACTATGTGGCTCTGTGCTGTATACTACGTCACTGGGCAATATACTGCGTAACTGGGCAATATACTACGTGACTGGCCAATATACTACGTGGCTCTGTGCTGTATACTACGTCGCTGTGCAATATACTACGTGGCTCTGTTCTGTATACTATGTCACTGGGCAATATACTACGTAACTGGGCAAAATACTACGTGGCTCTGTGCTGTATACTACGTCGCTGTGCAATATACTACGTGGCTCTGTTCTGTATACTACGTCACTGGGCAATATACTACGTGGCTGCGCAATATACTACGTCACTAGGCAATATACTACATAACTGGGCAATATACTATGTGGCTGTGCAATATACTATGTCACTGGGCAATATACTACGTGGCTGGGCAGTACACTATGTGACTGGGCAATATACTACGTGACTGCAATATACTACGTGGCAGGGCAATATACTACATGGTTGGGCAATATACTACGTCACTGGGCAATATACTACGTGGCTGGGCAATATACTACATGGTTGGGCAATATACTACGTGGTTGGGCAATATACTACGTAGCTGGGCAATATACTACGTGACTGGGCAATATACTACGTGACTGGGCAATATACTACGTCACTGGGCAATATACTACGTGGCTGGGCAATATACTACATGGTTGGGCAATATACTACGTGGCTGGTCAATATACTACGTCACTGGGCAATATACTACGTGGCTGGGCAATATACTTTGTGGCTGGGCAATATACTATGTGGTTGGGCAATATACTACGTGACTGGGCAATATACTACGTCACTGGTCAATAGACTATGTGGCTGGGCAATATACTACGTGGTTGGGCAATATACTACATGGCTGGTCAATATACTATGTCACTGGGCAATATACTTCGTGGCTGGGCAATATACTACGTGGTTGGCAATATACTACGTGGCTGGGCAATATACTTCGTGGCTGGGCAATATACTTTGTGGCTGTGCAATATACTACGTGGGCTGTGCAATATACTACATGGCTGTGCAATATACTACGTGGACATGCATATTCTAGAATACCCAATGCGTTAGAATCGGGCCACCATCTAGTGTATATATATTTATATACTTCTAATTGTTCAATGTTGTATTACACTTTTGTTGACCCTAGTTCTTTTTTTCTGTGCATGAGAGCTTGTCCTTTTTCATACATTGGCACATTTCAGCTGTATAGAGAAATAACTTTTGGCTTTTGTGCCCGAGGAGACAGGGATGAGCTGCACAGACAAAAATTGAGGACTTGGGTTATTATTTTTGGGATTATAAAACCTCATTTCTGCCAGGATACTTTATTGTATAAATGCTTGGCTTCGTGAATAGATGCATGATGAAAGCATCAAAGCATATCAGAAGCCAGAATCAGAAAGTGGTGCCATAACCTATCGATATACCACCACTTTCTGACATTGAATAGACCCTAATAATTAGAAAAGTATTTTTGACTCATTAACTCAGTTATTTAGTTTATTGTCACCAAGTGTATATTCATATGTAAATCTCCTTATTCTGCCACTTTTTCTATTTTGCATTGCGTCACTTCATTGCAAAGATATTCACGTTTGTTGCTTTTGGAGCGCACTATCTGAAATCCCATCACGCCATTGTCCCACCCCCTGATGACGCCGCACCTGCGGTGAAACATGTTGGGGGGACAAGTGCTTTAATCATGTTTGTTGTATTCAGCCAATAAGTGCTGACACCCCGGGGTGTCATCCTATTTAAATGACCTAACATAGCCAAAGGACTAATATTATTTTTAGGCAGATTAGGGACAATCTTTTAATTCACACTTTTTGTACTCCCTTAATCTTTTAATTGTATATAATAAAAGGTAATTTTTATGATTTAATAGAGAGGGATTTTTTTTTTGTTTCTCCACAATATGGGAATATATCCTTATAGAGTTACGCAGCACAAAATAGAAAGGAGTGTCAGAAGCCAGGAAGCTCAGGGATTACAACTAGTGATGAGCGAGTATACTCGTTACTCGAGATTTCCCGAGCACACTTGGGGGTCCTCCGAGTATTTTTTAGTGCTCGGAGATTTAGTTTTCATCGCCGCAGCTGAATGATTTTCATCTGTTAGCCAGCTTGATAACATGTGGGGATTCCCTAGCAACCAGGCAACCCCCACATGTACTTATGCTGGCTAGTAGGTGTAAATCATGCAGCTGCATCAACAAAAACTAAATCTCCGAGCACTTACAAATACTCAGAGACCCCCTGAGCATGCTCGGGAAATCTCAAGCAATGAGTATACTCGCTCATCACTAAGGGTATGTTCACATTAGCAGCAAGTTGCATTTTTTTGCGTCCAAAATCATGCCAAAAAAGGACGCATGCGTCACAAAACAATGCGTTTTGCATGCGTTTTTGTTTGCGTTGTGCGTTGCGTCGCCGACGCAGCCCCGCACAACGCAAATGTGATCGTAGCCTAACTACAACATATTTAGCTCAATTTTTGGAGCAAGTGCCAGATCTTCTTTAAAGATTTTGAATATCAAGTATGTATTAAAAGTTATCTCCAAAAGACATTACTATCTCTCACGGTTTTAATCTGGGAAAGGGCCACTGTGGCATGTGCCTCTTGTGCTCAGAGCGCAGGGTGACCACAAGCCACTTTGCTTTAGTTATTAGATAAAGGTTAAGATCAGCAAAATGAGCACATTGGCGGGATAAAGCATAGCCCTGGCTCTGAACTTCTCTGTAATTCCATCTGTAATAGTGACTGACAATGTGCATAATAATTAAACATAAGGTATTTATATAAAAATCTCTGTAGAGGAAACGAGGGTCCCAAAATTCTAACTTTGCAATATACTGAATATATTATTATAGATTTGTGCAGTAACCGCATATTTAGGGTTGTATCAGATCATGTCCTCTGAGATCATGAAAGCAAGTTTTGGAAGAGGTTTTCCTGAACTCACAGGTCAATGCTATTCCATCCTAGGCATTAATATATATCTGATACGTGCAAAGCGTTTGGCTTTAAGCACAAAACTTTAGGCTGTAACTGAAAACCCAGAGCTCTGTGGGCAGCCATATAGTATGTCCAGAATAACATCATGGATTCTCATGATCAGTGAGCTTGGGTCCTACAGTTGTGCTTTTTCTGACCATGGCTAAACATTGAGTGTAGTAATTTGATGTCTTGATTGATTTCTTTAGGTTCTTCCAGCTACTGAGAGTTGTTAGATATTGGTACTGGTCTCCATTGTGTGAAGTAACCATATCAGTCATGTATCATCTTGTCTTCATTCTTATCCTGGTAATTAACCTCTGTATTTCTGTGTCCTCAGGTAACCAACAGAACGGCGCTGATTGGAGCTATGGTGGCAGCACTGCTAGGTTTACTGGCGACTTTCATCCTTGTGCAAGACACCTGAACCTTGAGAATCAGGATAATGTTCAGTTGCATTTTATGGTTACCATTGTCCACATGTGCAGATAATGTATGATGATGGCCTAATTTTACAATATTGACGCTGTCTCTAGAGCCTTCTCAGTGACCACCTCAGCCACCACCAATGGAGCCAACAGGCTATGCTTGCCATACTCATCAGCAGAGGGAGGACTTTGGGGTTGAAATTGAAATTCAGACAAGAAGGCAACTTTCTTTTTATTCATGTTCATGAGAGTGCTGATTGGAAAGGATTATATTCTGTTCTCCATATTCCTAGCACTATAATATTTTATAAGGGTTTTCCTAATTGCTTACAGCGAATATCCACTATTTAACTGTAAGATGTTTTTAGTTCCAAAATTGTGCTCTGATTTTCTTTTCTAATGGATCTTTATAGTGGTCAGGGCTCTCCTATTTTTATATAAAGCTTCAAAGCCCTGGCATAGACACAGAATAATACATAATTCATTGTTAGGATGCAGCCTCCACTAGAGGGAGCCTTAGAGCCTACCGAATACAAATTTGCCATTGACTGCAATGTGCAGCAAAATGCACCAAGCTCTCACTATTAAAGCGGTTATCTAGCCTCAAAATGTAAAACAAACCTGTAAGAATGCAGTAAAATGATAAAATAAATAATTTACTCCAGTTCTCTGTAGATCTCTTTACTTCCTGTTTGGTCCAGATAGATTTCTGACCACAGTGGCAAATTGGTGGCCATCACCGCAGCAGTGATTAGCTACACATGTATGTCTGTATGTAAGAGGGCGTACAGAAACTGGCTCTGTACTAACTGCTTGGTTTAGACTAGGGGTTAATATTAATATTCCAAAGGGACCATATGAGAGACTATGACTGTTGTGGAGGGCCGAACCAATTGGCAAAACTTAATTATGCTCATTGTTACTTTTTTATATTAAATTTTATCACTTCATATTGAGAAGAATTCATTTTGGTGACTCGCTGTTACTGTTAATACATGTTACTGTACGGCCTATTGTAACATGTATCTTACCAGTAGCAGCTACTGAACATCATATAATTTACTACTTTTTATAAAGTTTGTATAAAGCAGCTAATCATACTGCTCCTGTTATTCAGCTCTTATATTTTAATTAACAGCTCCTAACACAATATGATGCCTCAACAGTCCCAACACACAGTATGATGTCCCACCACAGTTCCTCAAACAGTATGATGCCTCCCAATTCCCCCACACAGTATGATGATCCCATAAAGCCCCACACACAGTATGATAACCCAACAAAGCCCACCACGCAGATTGATGTCCCTGCACAGACCCCCCAAGGCACAGTATTATGTTTCCACACATCCCCCTTAAGGCACTGTATGATAATGAGTCGCCCGCCAGGGTCGTAGGGTACTCAGTACCGGGTCCAGTACTTAAGGGGATTTGTCACAGCGGCAACCCAGTCCGTGGCCCTGGGCGCCCATGTAAAAGGGAAAGTCTTTAAAGCAGTTTTAGGAATAAAGTTTGTGTTCGTGACACCACCTGTAGTATTCGGTCAGTGGGGACTGACGCTGCTTTAAGGGGTCCTCTGGGGTGATGTTATGGCAGCTAGATGGTATAACTTCCCACAGGTGAAGTATATTCCCCGGGCTCCAGGTGTGTAGATGGAAGATGGTGCAGTAAAGAACGAGGACACAGGGTTGCAGTCTCTTTACCTAGTTTACTGAAGACTTCAGGCAGCCACAGTCCAGGGTACCAGATCACCAGTTCCAGGGCCTTAGCACATAGGTCCCTCTCGTCAAAGGCTTTGCGCCGGACCTGGTACTCCTCTTCCTTAGCCTCCCATTTACGGGCAAGTTGTTGTTGGTATTCCTCCCAGCTCAGAACCTCTAGGACCTCTCCTTCCTTCTTTTCTGCCGCGGGGAAGCCCATAAGATCTGCCCCAGGGTTCACCCAGCAGTATACAGTCCTTTCCGTGCAGATCTCACCCGGCAGGCTGGTGGGCTGGATCGGGGCCTTCATAAAACTTTCCATCCCCGTGGCTTGGTTCCATTCTCCCAGGATCTGAATCCATCCGGATCCATAACGGGGTGGTGCAGCTAGCGGGCCCACTAGGAGTTCCTCGGCTACCGGTGCAGGGTCGGCTTCCTTACCTGCCGATGCAGTGTCTCCGGTTTCCTCTGTTGGTATAGGGGGCCGTTGGATAGGATGCAGTTCCTGCAGCTTTTCTCCCAGCACCGCCTTCCACATGGTCTGTGTTCAGCTGCATCCGCAGGAGCTGGTCGGTGAGTTCTTCCACTTCGGCTTGCAGGAGTTCGGGGACGGCTGGTGATGGCTTGCCGCGGCTTCCATCCAGGTGGCTGGGGGAGTCCTCGGCTTCCACCCCACGCTCCGGGTCTGAGCTGCTCGCCATGTCGTCTTCCACGTTGCTCTTTGCATCCTCATCTGGTTCACGCCCTCTCCTGCGGGGGCGGAGCTTCTTCTTTCTCTTTCTTACGCCATTCAGGTTCAGGAGGCGGATCTCTGTTGCTGATGGGCATGTCCCCATAGTACAGTAATATTTGGAGTGGGCGGCCATTATTTTCATGCCCCACAGCTAGTTCCCGCCCACGATGGCGCACTTGTCTTTTCCAGCGCTCCTTGTGGCGCTATAATGGTGGCAATTCACAGTCTCTCAATAAATCACAGTTAGGCACAGTCTCTAAGGCACACATGACCTGATTCTCAGGGTCGGTCTATCCTGTTCGTAACGCCAAGATGAGTCGCCCGCCAGGGCCATGGAGTACTCGGTACCGGGTCCAGTACTTAGGGGGACGTGTCACCGCGGCAACCCAGTCCGTGGCCCTGGGCGCCCATGTAAAAGGGAAAGTCTTTAAAGGGGTTTTAGGAATAAAGTTTGTGTTCGTGATGCCACCTGTGGTATTCGGTCAGTGGGGACCGATGCTGCTTTAAGGGGTCCTCTGGGGTGATGTTATGGCAGCTAGATGGTATAACTTCCCACAGGTGAAGTATATCCCCAGGGCTCCCGGTGTTTAGATGGAAGATGTGCAGTAACATAGTAACATAGTCAGTAAGGCCAAAAAAAGACATTTGTCCATCCAGTTCAGCCTATATTCCATCATAATAAATCCCCAGATCTACGTCCTTCTACAGAACCTAATAATTGTATGATACAATATTGTTCTGCTCCAGGAAGACATCCAGGCCTCTCTTGAACCCCTCGACTGAGTTCGCCATCACCACCTCCTCAGGCAAGCAATTCCAGATTTTCACTGCCCTAACAGTAAAGAATCCTCTTCTATGTTGGTGGAAAAACCTTCTCTCCTCCAGACGCAAAGAATGCCCCCTTGTGCCCGTCACCTTCCTTGGTATAAACAGATCCTCAGCGAGATATTTGTATTGTCCCCTTATATACTTATACATGGTTATTAGATCGCCCCTCAGTCGTCTTTTTTCTAGACTAAATAATCCTAATTTCGCTAATCTATCTGGGTATTGTAGTTCTCCCATCCCCTTTATTAATTTTGTTGCCCTCCTTTGTACTCTCTCTAGTTCCATTATATCCTTCCTGAGCACCGGTGCCCAAAACTGGACACAGTACTCCATGTGCGGTCTAACTAGGGATTTGTACAGAGGCAGTATAATGCTCTCATCATGTGTATCCAGACCCCTTTTGTTGCACCCCATGATCCTGTTTGCCTTGGCAGCTGCTGCCTGGCACTGGCTGCTCCAGGTAAGTTTATCATTAACTAGGATCCCCAAGTCCTTCTCCCTGTCAGATTTACCCAGTGGTTTCCCATTCAGTGTGTAATGGTGATATTGATTCCTTCTTCCCATGTGTATAACCTTACATTTATCATTGTTAAACCTCATCTGCCACCTTTCAGCCCAAGTTTCCAACCTATCCAGATCCATCTGTAGCAGAATACTATCTTCTCTTGTATTAACTGCTTTACATAGTTTTGTATCATCTGCAAATATCGATATTTTACTGTGTAAACCTTCTACCAGATCATTAATGAATATGTTGAAGAGAACAGGTCCCAATACTGACCCCTGCGGTACCCCACTGGTCACAGCGACCCAGTTAGAGACTATACCATTTATAACCACCCTCTGCTTTCTATCACTAAGCCAGTTACTAACCCATTTACACACATTTTCCCCCAGACCAAGCATTCTCATTTTGTGTACCAACCTCTTGTGCGGCACGGTATCAAACGCTTTGGAAAAATCGAGATATACCACGTCCAATGACTCACCGTGGTCCAGCCTATAGCTTACCTCTTCATAAAAACTGATTAGATTGGTTTGTAGAGAATGAGGACACAGGGTTGCAGTCTGTTTACCTGGTTTACTGAAGCCTTCAGGCAGCCACAGTCCAGGGTACCAGATCACAGGGTAAGTAGGGTCCGGCCGGCTTGGAAGCGAATCCAGAGTCCCCTTTACCAGGTGAAGCTAAAAGCCTTCCTCTAGCGCGGTGATGTTGTAGTCCCTTACTGCCTATGGCTTCAGATAAAGTCCTCACAGTTCTTCTCTCTGTCCCCATATAGGATAGGACAATATCTGCATGACAGGTAACTCAAGCCTTTTTACAGGGACTCTATCACGCCCCAGGCTCTATGTGTTACTGTTTATCAGGTGTGTGTGGCGGACAGGTAACTTGCAGTTCAGCTGTCCTGCCGGTCTCTGCTGTAAGTCGTAGAGTCCTTTACAACCTCGGTGGTCTGGCTACCGGTTATCTGCGCTTCAGAGGGAGGCAGCCTGCTCTTAGCTGGTCTCCCCCTGATATCACTCTCCTGTGCTTCGCTCTCCTGCACATTCACTGAACAATGTCCTTTCCTTCTGTATGTCTCTTTCACCAGGGGCTGTAGTACCTCTGACTACGGGACCCCCTTCAGACCTTCTGACACTCTATGTCGGTCTGCTCTCTTCTCTGTCTGTAACTTTCTGAACCCTTTCCCTCCAGATCAGAATGCATTTATAGGGGAGTTCACCCTAGACTAGGCTTAGAGCTCCCCCTTCTGGCCTGGAGTGTGAACATGTTGTATGCATTGTGATTACCTGATAAAAGATACCCTTCATCGCTTCCAAACGTAACAATACTCTCCCCGTGAGGAAAGCAATGCTACTGTGATAACCAGGACCCTGAGGCATCACACTAAGCCCACACATCCCCCTTAGGCACTGTATGATGATCCCACACATTCCCCTTAAGGCACTGTATGATAACCCCACACAGTCCTTTTAGGGTACAGTATTATGTCATCACCACACAGCCCACCCTTTAGGGCACTATATTGTGTCCCCCCACATGTAACCTTAGGGTGCAGTGCTATGTCCCCACACAGGCCTCAAGATGAGCACCCTCTCTTCTTCATTTGAACAGTCATTCTGTGTTTTAAGAAAAATTCTTTGCATTTTCTCTCATTACAGGTTGTGAAAATTAAAAATGCAGAGCTAAAGCAACCCATGAAGCTGCAACCCATAATGAGGTTCTTGTTATGGGGGACTTTAACTACCCGGATATTAACTGGGAAACAGAGACCTGCGAAACCCATAAAAGCAACAGGTTTCTGCTAATAACCAAGAAAAAGTATCTTTCACAATTGGTGCAGAATCCAACCAGAAGAGCAGCACTTTTAGACCTAATACTATCTAATAGACCCTGACAGAATAACAAATCTGCAGGTGGTCAGGCATGTAGGAAATAGTGACCACAATATTGTACAGTTTCACTTGTCTTTCACTAGGGAGACTTGTCAGGAAGTCACAAAAACACTGAACTTTAAGAAGGCAAAGTTTGACCAGCTTAGAGATGCCCTTAATCTGGTAGACTGGGACAATATCCTCAGAAATAAGAATACAGATAATAAATGGGAAATGTGTAAGAACATCCTAAATAGGCACTGTAAGTGGTTTATACCTTGTGGGAATAAAAGGACTAGAAATAGGAAAAACCCAATGTGGCTAAACAAAGACGTAAGAGGGGCAATTAACAGTAAAAAGAAAGCATTTAAACTACTAAAGCAGGATGGCACCATTGAAGCTCTAAAAAACTATAGGGAGAAAAATACTTTATCTAAAAAACTAATTACAGCTGCCAAAAAGGAAACCGAGAAGCACATTGTTAAGGAGAGTAAAACTAATCCCAAACTGTTCTTCAACTATATCAACAGTAAAAAAATCAAAAGTGAAAGTGTAGGCCCCTTAAAAAATTGTGAGGAAAGAATGGTTGTAGATTGCGAGGAAAAAGCTAATATATTAAACACCTTCTTCTCCACGGTATTAACCCATTACTTGCCAAATTAAAATTTTTACAAGTACGGGTTTTTCAGAAAAGGGCGTCCTAATATTCAATTAAAAATGACAATGACATGATTTCCTATTTTGAAAACATTCATCTTACAAACACAACACAAAAAATTGGACCTAATTATAAAAATTATAAAATCTTAGTTGCAGGAAGCTAAAGATTAAGCGTCCCAAAAAGAGGACATTGATATATAATGGGTTAAAGGTGGAAAATGAAATGCCAGGAGACAAAGAAAACCCAATATTAAGGATCACCAATCTAACCCAAGAAGAGGTGCGAAACCGGCTAAATAAGATTAAAAGAGATAAATCTCCGGGTCCACATCGCATACACCCACCAGTACTAAGATAACGAAGTTATGTAATAGACAAACTATCTACTATATAATTGTCTAAGGGTCACTTCCGTCTTTCTGTCTGTCCTCCTGTCTGTCCTTCTGTCTTTCTGTCACGGATATTCAATGGTCGCGGCCTCTGTCTGTCATAGAATCCAAGTCGCTGATTGCCCATGATGACCATTGCCACGACCAATCAGCGACAGGCGCAGTCCGGCGGCAACATGGCCGCTCCTTCCTCCCCGCAGTCAGTGCCCGCTCCGTACATCCCCTCCAGTCAGCACTCACACAGGTTTAATGGCAGCGCTAATGGACCGCGTTATGCCGCGGTGTAACGCACTCCATTAACGCTGCTATTAACCCTGTGTGACCAACTTTTTTACTATTGATGCTGCCGATGCAGCCTCAATAGTAAAAAGATCAAATGTTAAAAATAATAAAAAAAAAAATAAATCATCGCGACGCCCCGGTGACCGGTCCATGCATTGCGATCTCGCGAGATGATGACGTAGCGGTCTCGTGAGACCGCTACATCATCATCTCATGAGATCGCAATGCACTCTTGAGACTGGAGCGCGTGAGGAGCATCGGTAAACGCTTCCTGGATCCTGGGGCCAACGGAAGGTGAGTATATAACTATTTTTTATTTTAATTCTTTTTTTAACAGGGATATGATACCCACATTGCTATATACTACGTGGGCTGTGCAATATACTACGCGGGCTGGGCAATATACTACGCGGGCAGGGCAATATATTACGCGGGCTGGGCAATATACTACGCGGGCTGTGCAATATACTACGCGGGCTGTGCAATATACTACGTGGGCTGTGCAATATACTACGTGGGCTGTGCAATAAACTACGTGACTGAGCAATATACTACGCGACTGGGCAATATACTACGTGACTGGGCAATATACTACGTGACTGGGCAACGTGACTGGGCAATATACTACGTGACTGGGCAATATGCTACGTGACTGGGCAATATACTACGTGACTGGGCAATATACTACGTGACTGGGCAATATATTACGTGGCTGGGCAATATACTATGTGGCTAGGCAATATACTACGTGACTGGGCAACATACTACATGGCTGGGCAATATACTATGTGGCTGGGCAATATAGTACGTGACTGGTTAATATAGTACGTGACTGGGCAATATACTATGTGTCTGGGCAATATACCACGTGGCTGGGCAATATACTATATGGCTGGGCAATATAGTACGTGACTGGGCAATATGGTACTGAGCAATATACTACGCGACTGGGCAATATACTACGTGACTGGGCAATATACTACGTGACTGGGCAATATACTACGTGACTGGGCAATATACTACGTGACTGGGCAATATGCTACGTGACTGGGCAATATACTACGTGACTGGGCAATATACTACGTGACTGGGCAATATATTACGTGGCTGAGCAATATACTATGTGGCTAGGCAATATACTACGTGACTGGGCAACATACTACGTGGCTGGGCAATATACTATGTGGCTGGGCAATATAGTACGTGACTGGTTAATATAGTACGTGACTGAGCAATATATTATGTGTCTGGGCAATATACTACGTGGCTGGTCAATATACTATATGGCTGGGCAATATAGTACGTGACTGGGCAATATAGTACGTGACTGGGCAATATGGTACGTGACTGGGCAATATACTACGTGGTTGGGCAATATACTACGTGGCTGGGCAATATATTATGTGGCTGGGCAATATACTATGTGGCTGGGCAATATAATACGTGACTGGGCAATATAGTATGTGACTGGGCAATATACTACGTGACTGGGCAATATACTATGTGGCTGGGCAATATAGTACGTGACAGGGTAATATACCACGTGACTGGGCAATATACTATGTGGCTGGGCAATATACTACGTGGCTGGGCAATATACTATGTGGCTGGGCAATATAGTACGTGACTGGGCAATTGTTATGACCTGGTGGTTAGGAGCACCCGGAATGACCTGATAGTTAAACCTCATACAGGACAAGCTCTGGGATGTGGGAGCTCTGCTGACCGCAAGCCCTAATCCTATCACACACACTAGAAATAGCCGTGGAGCGCTGCTGACCAGACCTAGGCGCCTCGTCACAGCCTAAGAACTATCTAGCCCTAGAGAACGAAAATAAAGCCTACCTTGCCTGAGAGAAATTCCCCAAAGGTAAAGGAAGCCCCCCACATATAATGACTGTGAGTAAAGATGAAAGTCACAAACGCAGAAATGAAACAGGTTTCAGCAAAGGGAGGCCAGACTTACTAAATAGACAGAGGATAGGAAAGGTAACTTTGCGATCAGCACAAAAACCTACAAAAGACCACGCAGAGTGTGCAAAAAGGACCTCCGCACCGACTCACGGTGCGGAGGGGCCACTCTGCATCCCAGAGCTTCCAGCTAGCAAGACAAAATCATGATAACCAGCTGGACAAGAAAACAGTGAACAAATAATGACTATCAGGAACTTAGCTTCTGCAGGAGAAGGCAGGTCACCAGAGAGATCCAGGAGCGAACTGAACCAATGCAAAAACATTGACAGCTGGCATGGAGTAACGATCTGAGAGGAGTTAAATAGAGCAGCCAACCAAAGGATAAACCACGTCACCTGTGTAAGGAACCTCAGAAGCAGCAGCTTCACTCACAGCCACCAGAGGGAGCCCATAGACAGAACTCGCCGAAGTACCATTCACGACCACAGGAGGGAGTTCAACAACAGAACCCACAACAGTACCCCCCCTTGAGGAGGGGTCACCGAACCCTCACCAGAGCCCCCAGGCCGATCAGGATGAGCCAAATGAAAGGCACGAACAAGATCGGCAGCATGAACATCAGAGGCAAAAACCCAGGAATTATCTTCCTGACCATAACCCTTCCACTTGACCAGGTACTGGAGTTTCCGTCTCAAAACACGAGAATCCAAAATCTTCTCCACTACATACTCCCCCTCGACCAACACCAGGGCAGGAGGATCAACGGAGGGAACCATAGGCGCCACGTATCTCCGCAACAACGACCTATGGAACACATTATGGATGGCAAAAGAAGCTGGAAGGTCCAAACGAAATGACACAGGATTAAGAACTTGAGAAATCTTATATGGTCCAATGAAACGAGGCTTAAACTTAGGAGAGGAAATCTTCATAGGAACGTGACGAGATGACAACCAAACCGAATCCCCAACATGAAGTCGGGGACCAACACAACGCCGGCGGTTAGCGAAATGTTGAGCCTTCTCCTGGGACAATGTCAAATTGTCCACCACATGAGTCCAAATCTGCTGCAACCTGTCCACCACCGCATCCACACCAGGACAGTCCGAAGGCTCAACCTGCACTGAAGAGAAACGAGGATGGAAACCAGAATTACAGAAAAAAGGAGAAACTAAAGTAGCCGAGCTGGCCCGATTATTAAGGGCGAACTCAGCCAAAGGCAAGAAAGACACCCAATCAGCCTGATCAGCAGAAACAAAGCATCTCAGATATGTCTCCAAAGTCTGATTAGTTCGTTCGGTTTGGCCATTAGTCTGAGGATGGAAAGCCGAAGAAAAAGAAAAATCAATGCCCATCTTAGCGCAAAAGGACCGCCAAAACCTCGAAACAAACTGGGAACCTCTGTCCAAGACAATGTTCTCTGGAATGCCATGCAAACGAACCACATGCTGGAAAAACAATGGCACCAAATCAGAGGAGGAAGGCAGTTTAGATAAGGGTACCAAATGGACCATCTTAGAGAAGCGATCACAAACCACCCAAATGACCGACATCTTTTGAGAAACAGGGAGATCAGAAATAAAATCCATGGAAATATGCGTCCAGGGCCTCTTCGGGATCGGCAAGGGCAAAAGCAACCCACTGGCACGAGAACAGCAGGGCTTAGCCCGAGCACAAATCCCACAGGACTGCACAAAAGAACGCACATCCCATGACAAAGAAGGCCACCAAAAGGATCTAGCCACCAAATCTCTGGTACCAAAGATTCCAGGATGACCAGCCAATACTGAACAATGAATCTCCGAGATAACTCTACTAGTCCATCTATCAGGGACAAACAGTTTCTCCGTAGGACAACGGTCAGGTCTATCAGCCTGAAACTTTTGCAGCACACGCCGCAAATCAGGGGAAATGGCAGACAAAATTACCCCTTCTTTAAGAATACCCACCGGTTCCGGAACACCCGGAGAGTCAGGCACAAAACTCCTCGACAGGGCGCCAGCCATCACATTCTTAGATCCCGGAAGGTATGAAACCACAAAATCAAAATGGGAGAAAAAGAGCGACCATCGAGCCTGTCTAGGATTCAACCGTTTGGCAGACTCGAGATAAGTCAAATTCTTGTGATCCGTCAAGACCACCACGCGATGTTTAGCTCCTTCAAGCCAATGTCGCCACTCCTCAAATGCCCACTTCATGGCCAACAACTCCCGATTGCCCACATCATAATTGCGCTCAGCAGGCGAGAATTTTCTAGAAAAGAAGGCACAGGGTTTCATCAACGAGCCATCAGAACTCCTTTGCGACAAAACAGCCCCTGCTCCAATTTCAGAAGCATCAACCTCAACCTGAAAAGGGAGCGAAACATCTGGCTGGCACAACACAGGGGCAGAAGCAAAACGACGCCTCAACTCCTGAGAAGTGTTGTTAATTCTGTGGCAGAGCTCCCTCCTGTGGTCACAAGTGGTACTTCGGCTGATTCTCTCTGTGAGCTTCTGTTGGTGGAGGGAAGTGGTACTGCGGCTTCTGAGTTTCCTCCCTCAGGTGATCTGGTGAGGTCGTTAGGTGCTTCTCTACTTAACTCCACCTAATGCTTTGATCCTGGCTTCCTGTCAATGTTCCAGTGTTGGACTTGCTTTTCCCTGGATCATTCCTGTGGCCTGCTGCTCTGCATAGCTAAGTTCTTCTTTGCTATTTGTTTGCTATTTTTTCTGTCCAGCTTGTCTAATTTGTTGCTGGAAGCTCTGGGACGCAAAGGGTGTACCTCCGTGCCGTTAGTTCGGTACGGAGGGTCTTTTTGCCCCCTTTGCGTGGTTTTCTTTAGGGTTTTGTGTAGACCACAAAGTTACCTTTTCTATCCTCGATCTGTTAAGAAAGTCGGGCCTCACTTTGCTGAATCTATTTCATCTCTACGTTTGTCTTTTCATCTTAACTCAGTCATTATATGTGGGGGGCTGCCTTTTCCTTTGGGGTATTTCTCTGAGGCAAGGTAGGCTTATTTTCTATCTTCAGGCTAGTTAGTTTCTCAGGCTGTGCCGAGTTGCATAGGCAGAGTTAGGCGCAATCCACGGCTGCCTCTAGTGTTGTTTGGAGAGGATTAAGGATTGCGGTCTGCAGAGTTCCCACGTCTCAGAGCTCGTTCTATGATTTTGGGTTATTGTCAGATCACTGTATGTGCTCTGACCGCTATGTCCATTGTAGTACTGAATTGCCTTTCATAACAGTACAGGAAGCCAAAAGTACTAATGATTCTCAATAGAGGGAAAAAAGAAGTTCTGAGACCATTTTTTTTTCTTTGCACTGTGTTTTGCCTTTTTTTTCCCCTAGACATTTGGGTGGTTCAGTACACAGGTGTAGCGATGGACATTAGAAGTCTGTCTTCATTTGTGGATCAGCTCTCGGCAAGAGTACAAAAGATTCAAGACACTATTGATCAGAAAGCTATGTTGGAACCAAGAATTCCTATTCCTGATTTGTTTTTTGGAGATAGAACTAAGTTTCTGAGTTTCAAAAATAATTGTAAAATATTTCTGGCCTTGAAACCTCGCTCCTCTGGTGATCCAGTTCAACAGGTTTTGATTGTTATTTCTTTTTTGCGCGGCGACCCTCAGGACTGGGCATTTTCTCTTGCGCCAGGAGATCCTGCATTGAGTAATATCGATGCGTTTTTCCTGGCGCTCGGATTGCTGTACGATGAACCTAATTCAGTGGATCAGGCAGAGAAAAGTTTGCTGGCTCTTTGTCAGGGTCAGGATGAGATAGAGGTATATTGTCAGAAATTTAGAAAGTGGTCCGTGCTCACTCAATGGAATGAATCTGCGCTGGCAGCTATGTTCAGAAAGGGTCTCTCTGAAGCCCTTAAGGATGTCATGGTGGGATTTCCTATGCCTGCTGGTTTGAATGAGTCTATGTCTTTGGCCATTCAGATCGGTCGACGCTTGCGTGAGCGTAAATCTGTGCACCATTTGGCGGTATTACCTGAGCTTAAACCTGAGCCTATGCAGTGCGATAGGACTTTGACCAGAGTTAAACGGCAAGAACACAGACGTCTGAATGGGCTGTGTTTCTACTGTGGTGATTCCACTCATGCTATCTCTGATTGTCCTAAGCGCACTAAGCGGTTCGCTAGGTCTGTCACCATTGGTACGGTACAGTCAAAATTTCTTCTGTCCGTTACCTTGATCTGCTCTTTGTCATCGTATTCTGTCATGGCATTTGTGGATTCAGGTGCTGCCCTGAATTTGATGGACTTGGAGTATGCTAAGCGTTGTGGGTTTCTCTTAGAGCCCTTGCAGTGTCCTATTCCATTGAGAGGAATTGATGCCACGCCTTTGGCCAAGAATAAGCCTCAATACTGGACCCAGCTGACCATGTGCATGGCTCCTGCACATCAGGAGGTTATTCGCTTTCTGGTGTTGCATAATCTGCATGATGTGGTCGTGTTGGGGTTGCCATGGCTACAAGCCCATAATCCAGTATTAGATTGGAAATCCATGTCGGTGTCCAGCTGGGGTTGTCAGGGGGTACATGGTGATGTTCCATTTCTGTCAATTTCGTCATCCACCCCTTCTGAGGTTCCAGAGTTCTTGTCTGATTACCGGGATGTATTTGATGAGCCCAAGTCCGATGCCCTACCTCCGCATAGGGATTGTGATTGTGCTATCAATTTGATTCCTGGTAGTAAATTCCCAAAAGGTCGACTGTTTAATTTATCCGTGCCTGAGCACGCCGCTATGCGCAGTTATGTGAAGGAATCCCTGGAGAAGGGGCATATTCACCCGTCATCGTCACCATTAGGAGCAGGGTTCTTTTTTGTAGCCAAGAAGGATGGTTCACTGAGACCTTGTATAGATTACCGCCTTCTAAATAAGATCACGGTTAAATTTCAGTACCCCTTGCCATTGTTATCTGATTTGTTTGCTCGGATTAAGGGGGCTAGTTGGTTCACCAAGATAGATCTTCGTGGTGCGTATAATCTGGTGCGAATCAGGCGAGGAGATGAATGGAAAACTGCATTTAATACGCCCGAGGGTCATTTTGAGTATCTAGTGATGCCATTCGGACTTGCCAGTGCTCCATTAGTGTTTCAGTCCTTTATGCATGACATCTTCCGAGAGTACCTGGATAAATTCCTGATTGTGTACTTGGATGGCATTTTGATCTTCTCGGATGATTGGGAGTCTCATGTGAAGCAGGTCAGAACAGTTTTTCAGGTCCTGCGTGCTAATTCTTTGTTTGTGAAGGGATCAAAGTGTCTCTTTGGTGTGCAGAAGGTTTCATTTTTGGGGTTCATCTTTTCCCCTTCTACTATCGAGATGGATCCTGTTAAGGTCCAAGCCATCCATGATTGGACTCAGCCGACATCTCTGAAAAGTCTGCAAAAGTTCCTGGGCTTTGCTAATTTTTATCGTCGCTTCATCTGCAATTTTTCTAGTATTGCCAAACCATTGACCGATTTGACCAAGAAGGGTGCTGATTTGGTCAATTGGTCTTCTGCTGCTGTGGAAGCTTTTCAAGACTTGAAGCGTCGTTTTTCTGTGTTGTGTCAACCAGATGTTTCTCTTCCGTTCCAGGTCGAGGTTGATGCTTCTGAGATTGGAGCAGGGGCTGTTTTGTCGCAGAGAGGTTCTGATTGCTCAGTGATGAAACCATGCGCTTTTTTTTCCAGGAAGTTTTCGCCTGCTGAGCGAAATTATGATGTGGGCAACCGAGAGTTGCTGGCCATGAAGTGGGCATTCGAGGAGTGGCGTCATTGGCTTGAAGGAGCTAAGCATCGCGTGGTGGTATTGACTGATCATAAGAACTTGACTTATCTTGAGTCTGCTAAGCGGTTGAATCCTAGACAGGCTCGTTGGTCGCTGTTTTTTGCCCGTTTTGACTTTGTGATTTCGTACCTTCCGGGCTCTAAAAATGTGAAGGCGGATGCTCTGTCTAGGAGTTTTGTGCCCGACTCTCCGGGTTTGTCTGAGCCGGCGGGTATCCTCAAGGAAGGAGTAATTGTGTCTGCCATCTCCCCTGATTTGCGGCGGGTGCTGCAAAAATTTCAGGCTAATAAACCTGATCGTTGTTCATCAGAGAGACTGTTTGTCCCTGATAGGTGGACCAATAAAGTTATCTCTGAGGTTCATTGTTCGGTGTTGGCTGGTCATCCTGGAATCTTTGGTACCAGAGAGTTGGTGGCTAGATCCTTTTGGTGGCCGTCTCTGTCGCGGGATGTGCGTGTTTTTGCGCAGTCCTGTGGGATTTGTGCTCGGGCTAAGCCCTGCTGTTCTCGTGCCAGTGGGTTGCTTTGGCCCTTGCCGGTCCCGAAGAGGCCTTGGACACATATCTCTATGGATTTTATTTCTGATCTTCCCGTTTCTCAAAAGATGTCAGTCATTTGGGTGGTCTGTGATCGCTTTTCTAAGATGGTCCATCTGGTATCCTTGTCTAAATTGCCTTCCTCCTCTGATTTGGTGCCATTGTTCTTCCAGCATGTGGTTCGTTTACATGGCATTCCAGAGAATATCGTTTCTGATAGAGGTTCCCAGTTTGTTTCAAGGTTTTGGCGAGCCTTTTGTGGTAGGATGGGCATTGACTTGTCGTTTTCCTCGGCTTTCCATCCTCAGACTAATGGCCAGACCGAACGAACCAATCAGACCTTGGAAACATATCTGAGATGCTTTGTTTCTGCCGATCAGGATGACTGGGTGTCCTTTTTGCCTTTGGCTGAGTACACCCTTAATAATCGGGCCAGCTCGGCTACCTTGGTTTCGCCATTTTTCTGCAATTCTGGGTTCCATCCTCGTTTCTCTTCAGGACAGGTTGAGTCTTCGGACTGTCCTGGTGTGGATACTGTGGTGGACAGGTTGCAGCAGATTTGGACTCATGTAGTGGACAATTTGACCTTGTCCCAGGAGAAGGCTCAACGTTTCGCTAATCGCAGACGCCGTGTGGGTCCCCGACTTCGTGTTGGGGATCTGGTTTGGTTATCTTCTCGTCATATTCCTATGAAGGTTTCCTCTCCTAAGTTTAAACCTCGTTTCATTGGTCCGTATAGGATTTCTGAGGTTCTTAATCTTGTGTCTTTTCGTCTGACCCTTCCAGATTCTTTTTCCATACATAACGTATTCCATAGGTCATTGTTGCGGAGATACGTGGCACCTATGGTTCCATCTGTTGATCCTCCTGCCCCGGTTTTGGTGGAGGGGGAATTGGAGTATATTGTGGAGAAGATTTTGGATTCTCGTGTTTCTAGACGGAAACTCCAGTATCTGGTTAAATGGAAGGGTTATGCTCAGGAAGATAATTCCTGGGTTTTTGCCTCTGATGTCCATGCTCCCGATCTTGTTCGTGCCTTTCATGTGGCTCATCCTGGTCGGCCTGGGGGCTCTGGCGAGGGTTCGGTGACCCCTCCTCAAGGGGGGGTACTGTTGTGAATTCTGTGGCAGAGCTCCCTCTTGTGGTCACAAGTGGTACTTCGGCTGATTCTCTCTGTGAGCTTCTGTTGGTGGAGGGAAGTGGTACTGCGGCTTCTGAGTTTCCTCCCTCAGGTGATCTGGTGAGGTCGTTAGGTGCTTCTCTACTTAACTCCACCTAATGCTTTGATCCTGGCTTCCTGTCAATGTTCCAGTGTTGGACTTGCTTTTCCCTGGATCATTCCTGTGGCCTGCTGCTCTGCATAGCTAAGTTCTTCTTTGCTATTTGTTTGCTATTTTTTCTGTCCAGCTTGTCTAATTTGTTGCTGGAAGCTCTGGGACGCAAAGGGTGTACCTCCGTGCCGTTAGTTCGGTACGGAGGGTCTTTTTGCCCCCTTTGCGTGGTTTTCTTTAGGGTTTTGTGTAGACCGCAAAGTTACCTTTTCTATCCTCGATCTGTTAAGAAAGTCGGGCCTCACTTTGCTGAATCTATTTCATCTCTACGTTTGTCTTTTCATTTTAACTCACAGTTATTATATGTGGGGGGCTGCCTTTTCCTTTGGGGTATTTCTCTGAGGCAAGGTAGGCTTATTTTCTATCTTCAGGCTAGTTAGTTTCTCAGGCTGTGCCGAGTTGCATAGGCAGAGTTAGGCGCAATCCACGGCTGCCTCTAGTGTTGTTTGGAGAGGATTAGGGATTGCGGTCTGCAGCGTTCCCACGTCTCAGAGCTCGTTCTATGATTTTGGGTTATTGTCAGATCACTGTATGTGCTCTGACCGCTATGTCCATTGTAGTACTGAATTGCCTTTCATAACAGAGAAGCCTCTACAGCCGCAGAGGACCAATTGACCACATCAGCACCTTTCTTGGTCAAATCAGTCAACGGTTTAGCAATACTGGAAAAATTAGCGATGAAGCGACGATAAAAATTAGCAAATCCCAGGAATTTCTGCAAGCTCTTCACAGAAGTCGGCTGAGTCCAATCGTAAATGGCCTGAACTTTAACAGGGTCCATCTCGATAGTAGAAGGGGAAAAAATGAAACCCAAAAATGAAACCTTCTGAACTCCAAAGAGACACTTTGACCCCTTCACAAACAAGGAATTCACACGAAGGACCTGGAACACCATTCTCACCTGCTTCACATGAGACTCCCAATCATCCGAAAAGACCAAAATGTCATCCAAATATACAATCATGAATCTATCCAGGTACTCTCGGAAGATGTCATGCATAAAGGGCTGAAACACAGATGGAGCATTAGAAAGCCCGAATGGCATAACCAGGTACTCAAAATGGCCCTCGGGCGTATTAAATGCCGTTTTCCATTCATCACCCTGTTTAATTCGCACAAGATTATACGCACCACGAAGATCTATGTTGGTGAACCAACTAGCCCCCTTAATCCGAGCAAATAAATCAGACAGCAGCGGCAAAGGATACTGAAATTTGACTGTGATCTTATTAAGAAGGCGGTAATCAATACAAGGTCTCAAAGAACCATCCTTCTTGGCCACAAAAAAGAACCCTGATCCCAATGGTGATGACGACGGACGAATATGACCCTTCTCCAAGGATTCCTTTATATCTCCGCATAGCGGCGTGCTCTGGCACAGATAAATTAAACAGACGGCCCTTAGGAAACTTACTACCAGGAATCAAATTAATAGCACAGTCGCAATCCCTATGAGGAGGTAGGGCACCAGATTTGGGCTCTTCAAATACATCCCGGTAATCTGATAAAAACTTAGGGACTTCAGAAGTAGTGGAAGGCGAAATTGACAGCAATGGAACATCACCATGTACCCCCTGACAACCCCAGCTGGACACAGACATAGATTTCCAATCCAACACTGGATTATGGACCTGTAGCCATGGCAACCCCAAAACGACCACATCATGCAGATTATGCAACACCAAAAAGCGAATATCCTCCTGATGTGCAGGAGCCATGCACATGGTCAATTGAGTCCAGTACTGAGGCTTATTCTTGGCCAAAGGCATAGCATCAATTCCTCTCTATGGAATAGGATACTGCAAGGGCTCCAAGAAAAAAACACAGCGCCTGGCAAACTCCAAGTCCATCAAATTCAGGGCAGCGCCTGAATCCACAAATGCCATTACAGAATAGGACGACAGAGAGCAAATCAGAGTAACGGACAAAAGAAATTTAGACTGTACCGTACCAATGATGGCAGACCTAGCGAACCGCTTAGTGCGCTTAGGACAATCGGAGATAGTATGAGTAGATTCACCACAGTAAAAACACAGCCCATTCCGACGTCTGTGTCCTTGCCGTTCAGCTCTGGTCAAAGTCCTATCACACTGCATAGGCTCAGGCCTATGCTCAGAGAATACCGCCAGATGGTGCACAGCTTTGCGCTCACGCATGCGCCGATCGATCTGAATGACCAAAGACATAGACTAATTCAGACCAGCAGGCGTGGGAAATCCCACCATGACATCCTTAAGGGCTTCAGAAAGACCCTTTCTGAAAATTGCCGCCAGGGCACATTCATTCCACTGAGTAAGCACAGACCACTTTCTAAACTTCTGACAGTACACCTCCGCTTCATCCTGACCCTGACACAAAGCCAGCAAGATTTTCTCTGCCTGATCCACTGAATTTGGTTCATCATAAAGCAATCCAAGCGCCAGAAAAAACTCATCAACATCACGCAATGCAGGATCTCCTGGCGCAAGGGAAAATGCCCCGTCTTGAGGGTCACCACGCAACAAAGAAATAATGATTTTTACCTGTTGAACGGGGTCACCAGAGGAGCGGGGTTTCAAAGCTAGAAACAGTTTACAATTATTTTTGAAATTCAAGAACCTAGATCTATCCCCAGAAAATAAGTCAGGAATAGGAATTCTAGGCTCTAACATAGGATTCTGAACCACAAAATCTTGAATGTTTTGTACCCTTGCAGTGAGATGATCCACACAAGAGGACAGACTTTGAATGTCCATATCTACACCTGTGTCCTGAACCACCCAAAGGTCTAGGGGAAAAGAAAGACAAAACACAGTGCAAAGAAAAAAAAAATGGTCTCAGAAGTTCTCTTATCCCTCTATTGAGATGCATTAATACTTTGGGCCAGCTGTACTTTTATGACCTGGTGGTTAGGAGCACCCGGAATGACCTGATAGTTAAACCTCATACAGGACAAGCTCTGGGATGTGGGAGCTCTGCTGACCACAAGCCCTAATCCTATCACACACACTAGAAATAGTCGTGGAGCGCTCCTGACCAGACCTAGGCACCTCGTCACAGCCTAAGAACTATCTAGCCCTAGAGAACGAAAATAAAGCCTACCTTGCCTCAGAGAAATTCCCCAAAAGTAAAGGAAGCCCCCCACATATAATGACTGTGAGTAAAGATGAAAGTCACAAACGCAGAAATGAAACAGGTTTCAGCAAAGGGAGGCTAGACTTACTAAATAGACAGAGGATAGGAAAGGTAACTTTGTGATCAGCACAAAAACCTACAAAAGACCACGCAGAGTGTGAAAAAAAGACCTCCGCACCGACTCACGGTGCGGAGGGGCCACTCTGCATCCCAGAGCTTCCAGCTAGCAAGACAAAATCATGATAACCAGCTGGACAAGAAAACAGTGAACAAATAATGACTATCAGGAACTTAGCTTCTGCAGGAGAAGGCAGGTCACCAGAGAGATCCAGGAGCGAACTGAACCAATGCAAAAACATTGACAGCTGGCATGGAGTAACGATCTGAGAGGAGTTAAATAGAGCAGCCAACCAAAGGATAAACCACGTCACCTGTGTAAGGAACCTCAGAAGCAGCAGCTTCACTCACAGCCACCAGAGGGAGCCCATAGACAGAACTCGCCGAAGTACCATTCACGACCACAGGAGGGAGTTCGACAACAGAACCCACAACAGGCAATATACTATGTGGCTGGGCAATATACTACGTGGCTGGGCAATATACTACGTGGCTGGGCAATATACTATGTGGCTGGGCAATATAGTACGTGACTGGGCAATATACTACGTCGCTGGGCAATATACTATGTGGCTGGGCAATGTAGTACGTGACTGGGCCATATAGTACGTGACTGGGCAATATACTATGTGGTTGGGCAATATACTACGTGGCTGGGCAATATACTACGTGGGCTGTGCAATATACTACACGGACATGCAAATTCTAGAATACCCGATGCGTTAGAATCGGGCCACCATCTAGTTTCTTATATTTAGGGACTCTATAGCGACGGGGTCTGTTCCACAGGACTGGCGCATAGCAGATGTGGTACCAATATTCAAAAAGGGCTCTAAAAGTGAACCTGGAAATTATAGGTCAGTAAGTCTAACCTCTATTGTTGGTAAAATATTTGAAGGGTTTCTGAGGGATGTTATTCTGGATTATCTCAATGAGAATAACTGTTTAACTCCATATCAGCATGGTTTTATGAGGAATCGCTCCTGTCAAATCAATCTAATCAGTTTTTATGAAGAGGTAAGCTATAGGCTGGACCAAGGTGAGTTATTGGACGTGGTACATCTTGATTTTTCCAAAGAGTTTGATACTGTGCCACACAAGAGGTTGGTACACAAAATGAGAATGCCGGGTCTGGGGGAAAATGTGTGTAAATGGGTAAGTAACTGTCTTAGTGATAGAAAGCAGAGGGTGGTTATAAATGGTATACTCTCTAACTGGGTCGCTGTGACCAGTGGGGTACCGCAGGGGTCGGTGTTGGGACCTATTCTCTTTAACATATTTATTAATGATCTGGTAGAAGGTTTACACAGTAAAATATCAATATTTGCAGATGATACAAAACTATGTAAAGCAGTCAATACAAGAGAAGATAGTATTCTGCTACAGATGGATCTGGATAAGTTGGAAACTTGGGCTGAAAGGTGGCAGATGCAGTTTAACAATGATAAATGTAAAGTTATACACATGGGAAGAAGGAATCAATATCACCATTACACGCTGAACGGGAAACCACTGGGTAAATCTGACATGGAGAAGAACTTGGGGATCCTAGTTAATGATAAACTTACCTGGAGCAGCCAGTGCCAGACAACGGCTGCCAAGGCAAACAGGATCATGGGGTGCATTAAAACAGGTCTGGATACACATGATGAGAGCATTATACTGCCTCTGTACAAGTCCCTGGTTAGACTGCACATGGAGTACTGTGTACAGTTTTGGGCACCGATGCTCAGGAAGGATATAATGGAACTACAGCAAGTACAAAGGAAGGCAACAAAATTAATAAAGGGGATGGGGGAACCGCAATACCCAGAGAGATTAGGAAAATTAGGATTATTTATCTAGAAAAAAGATTACTGAGGGGCCATCTAATAACCATGTATAAGTATATAAGGGGACAATACAAATATCTCTTGAGGATCTGTTTATACCAAGGAAGGTGACTGTCACAAGGGGGCATTCTCTGCATCTGGAAGAGAGAAGGTTTTTCCACCAACATAGGAGAGGATTCTTTACTGTTAGGGCAGTGAGAATCTGGAATTCCTTGCCTAAGGAGGTGGTGATGGTGAACTCAGTCGCGGGGTTCAAGAGAGGCCTGGATGTCTTCCTGGAGTGTAACAATCTTGTATCTTACAGTTATTAGGTTCTTCAGAAGGATGTAGATCTGGGGATTTATTCTGACGAAATATAGGCTGAACTGGATGGACAAATGTCTTTTTTCAGCCTTGTTAACTATGTTGCTAACTATGTATCATTTTAGCTGAAAGAATTTAATTTTTTTAGATTTTTTCATTCCACATTGCATTAATTCCTGTAAAGCACCTGAAGGGTTATCAGCACGGTGGCTCAGTGGTTAGCACTGTTGTTTTCCATCGCTTGTGTCCTACGTTGAAAACCAACCAAGGACAACATCTGCAAGGAGTTTGTATGTTCTCCCCGCGTTTGCGTGAGTTTCCTTCTTGTTTTTTTGCTTTCTCCAACATCCCAAAGACATATGGATATGGATTCTAGATTGTGAGCCCCAATGGGGCAGTGATGATGATGTCTATAAAGCGTTGTGGAATTAATGATGGAACATAACTAAATAAATAAAGTTACTTCAAAACTGAGGTTTGTACAAAACAGATTTTCTAAATTTTAGAATGATTCTAATGTAAACTATACATGGGAAATGTTAGTCATACTCCACAAATTACTTACCAGATATCTGTTGTAAGGGCAAAAAAATAAAGTTTGAAAATTGATAATTTTTCAAAATTTTCCCAAAATTATATTTTCACAAATAAAAACAAATTGTATATACCTAAATTCACCAAAATCAATGTGCCATGAAAAAAAGGCTATCATAATCACTGGGATTGGAAGAAACATTTCAAAGTTCTTACAACATGAAGTGACACGTCAGATTTGAAAAATGGGGCTCTGTCAGGAAGGTGAAAACCGGCTTTGGTGGTAAGGGGTTAAAATGCAAAATTATTTGGGAAAGTAGGAAATGTCCTTCATTCATTTACTTTGACATTTCATTTTACATGTCAAGAAACCAAGGAATCGACTTGAGGGACAAAATAAATTAGTAATGAAATGAGGATTGTTTTGTGTGTGTCATTACTCTATGTTAATAGGGACATTTACAAGGACAAAAGTTTCCAGGGAAAAATCTAATAAACTGGTAACTGACCCTGGAGATTAAAAAAAAGGACAGCTGGCCTCTGACACTTGGTGACGTAAATATAAAGTTTTGGACTTTAATGGCATCTACATAGATAAGATTGTTATCTGTGAAGACATTTGGGCAGGGCAGATGGGCCACATACTGATTCTTCTATCACCTGCAATCCTGTCTATCTTTACAGAGTATAAAAGAAATATTTTCCAACTATAGAGAACATGTACGCTAAGGGACGACATAGGAGTAGGCCTACCTTTATTGTACATGCTCTGGGTAATTGAAATAATCCAGGACATTTGCAGGAGATTGGGGTGAAAATATTAGGAACCACAGTTTAGTTTAGAAGCACAAACTAGATCAGCAATAAATAGGAAAGTATTTTGTAATCCCGCCCAAGATGTTGCACAAGCATCGTAATTACTTGGGCAGCGCATGCTTAGTAAGCTCATGATGATGTTGGGAGAGCTGGACTATGGATATGTGCATGTGCCGCATATCAATATGTGCTGCGTGAGATATTAGTTGGAGAATCAACCCACAAAGTAAAGTGACCTGTCAGTCACTGATGCGGGTCCAATGGTGGGCTCGCAATCAGCGAAAGAGTCTGTAGACCTGTGAGTTCAGGGCCAAGCTTCCTGCACTTGCTTATACTTATTTGCATAAAAAATAAAATAGAGAGTTTTCTACAATGGAATAAAGGATTGTTAAACTGAGGTGTGGATTCATTCAGCCTTACAGTGACCTGACATCAATTTAGGTTATAAAAACCTGTTGACAGGTTCCCTTTAATGGATTTTGTTTTTGTAAAAAATAATATTTGGTTTGTGATGCTAATATTTGAGACCCATCACCTTTTTATTTTTCTCTCATTGGAAAATGCGTAGTGAGCTCTTGTTTTTAGGGTACATACAGTGGGGAAAATAAGTATTTGATACACTTCCGATTTTGCAAGGTTTCCCACCTACAAAGAATGGAGAGGTCTGTAATTTCTATTGTAGGCACACTTCAACTGTGAGAGACAGAATCTAAAACAAATTCAGAAAGACACATTGTATGACTTTTATATAATTAATTTGCATTTTATTGCATGAAATGTAGTATTTGATACAATAGAAAAATAAAACTTACTATTTGATAGAGAAACTTTTGTTTGCAATTACAGAGGTCAGACGTTTCATGTAGTTGTTGATCAAGTTTGCACACAGTGCAGCAGGGATTTTGGCCCACTCCTCCATACAGATCTTCTCCAGATCTCTTTCAAGTTTTGGGGCTGTCACTGGGTAACATTGAGTTTCAGCTCCCTCCAAAGATTTTCTATTGGGTTCAGGTCTGGAGACTGGCTATGCCACTCCAGGAAATTGAAATGCTTCTAACGGAGACATTCTTTAGTTGTCCTGGCTGTGTGTTTCGGGCCATTGTCATGCTGGAAGACCCAGGCACGACCTATCTTTAATGCTCTTACTGAGGGAAGGAGGTTATTGGGCAAAATCTCACGATACATGTCCCCATCCATTATCCTTTCAACATGGTGCTGTCATCCTGTCCCCTTTGCAGAAAAGCACCCCCAAAGTATGTTTCACCCACAATGATTCACTGTAGGGACGGTGTTCCTGGGGTTATAATCATCCTTCTTCCTCCAAACATGGCGAGTGAAGTTGATAGCAAAAAGTTCTATTTTGGTTTCGTCTGACCACATGACCTTCTCCCATGCCTCCCCTGGATCATACAGATGGTCATTGGCGAACTTCAAATGGGCCTGGACATGTGCTGGGGTTAGCAGGGGGACCTTGCATGCCCTGCAGGATTTTAGTCCATGACTGTGTAGTGTGTTACTAATGGTAATGTTCGATAGTGTGGTCCCAGCTCTCTTCAGGTCATTGACCAGGTCCTCCCGTGTAGTTCTGGGCTGATTTCTGTCCTTTCTCAAAATCATCCTTACACCACAAGGCGAGATCTTGCATGGAGCCCCAGACCGAGGAAGATTAAAATCATGTTGTGTTTCTTCCATTTTCTATTAATTGCGCCAACAGTTGTTGCCTTCTCACCGAGCTGCTTGCCTATTGTTCTGTAGCCCATCCTAGCCTTGTGCAGGTCTACAATTTTGTACCTGGTGTCCTTAGACAGCTCTTTGGTCTTGGCCATAGTGGAGAGGTTGGAGTGGGCTTAATTGAATGTGTGGACAGGTGTCTTTACACAGGTAATGAATACAAACAGGTGCAATTAATACAGGTGCAGAGTAGGACGGCTTCTTAAAGAAAAACTAAGAGGTCTGTGAAAGCCAGAATTCTTGCAGGTTGGTAGGTGATCAAATACTTACTTCATGCAATAAAATGCAATCTAATTATTTAACCCCTTTCTGACATCGGACGTACTATCCCGTCGAGGTGGGGTGGGCCCCTATGACCACGGACGGGATAGTACGTCCAGCGCGATCGGCGGCGCTCACGGGGGGAGCGCGGCCGATCGCGGCCGGGTGTTAGCTGCCTATCGCAGCTGACATCCGGCACTATGTACCAGGAGCGGTCACGGACCGCCCCCGGCACATTAACCCCTGGCACACCGCGATCAAAGATGATCGCGATGTGCCGGCGGTGCAGGGAAGCATCGCGCAGGGAGGGGGCTCCCTGCGGGCTTCCCTGAGCCCCCCGCAGCAACGCGATGTGATCGCGTTGCTGCGAGGGTCTTACCTCCCTCCCTGCCTGCTCCAGACCGGGATCCAAAATGGCCACAGATCCGGGTCCTGCAGGGAGGAAGGTGGCTTCACAGAGCCTGCTCAGAGCAGGCACTGTGAAGCAGCCTGCACTGCTATCAGATCGGTGATCTGACAGAGTGCTGTGCAAACTGTCAGATCATCGATCTGTGATGTCCCCCCGGGACAAAGTAAAAAAGTTTAAAAATTTTTTTCCAAATGTGTAAAAAAAATTAAAAAAAATATTCCTAAATAATGAAAAAAATATATATACAGTTAGGTCCATATATATTTGGACAGACACAACATTTTTCTAATTTTGGTTATAGACATTACCACAATGAATTTTAAACAAAACAATTCAGATGCAGTTGAAGTTCAGACTTTCAGCTTTCATTTGAGGGTATCCACATTAAAATTGGATGAAGGGTTTAGGAGTTTCAGCTCTTTAACATGTGCCACCCTGTTTTTAAAGGGACCAAAAGTAATTGGACAATTGACTCCAAGGCTGTTTCATGGACAGGTGTGGGCAATCCCTTCGTTATGTCATTCTCAATTAAGCAGATAAAAGGCCTAGAGTTGATTTGAGGTGTGGTGCTTACATTTGGAAGGTTTTGCTGTGAAGTAAACATGCGGTCAAAGGAGCTCTCCATGCAGGTGAAACAAGCCATCCTTAAGCTGCGAAAACAGAAAAAACCCATCCGAGAAATTGCTACAATATTAGGAGTGGCAAAATCTACAGTTTGGTACATCCTGAGAAAGAAAGAAAGCACTGGTGAACTCATCAATGCAAAAAAACCTGGGCGCCCACGGAAGACAACAGTGGTGGATGATCACAGAATAATCTCCATGGTGAAGAGAAACCCCTTCACAACAGCCAACCAAGTGAACAACACTCTCCAGGAGGTCGGCGTATCAATATCCAAATCTACCATAAAAAGAAGACTGCATGAAAGTAAATACAGAGGGTTCACTGCACGGTGCAAGCCACTCATAAGCATCAAGAATAGAAAGGCTAGACTGGACTTTGCTAAAAAAAAGCATCTAAAAAAGCCAGCACAGTTCTGGAAGAACATTCTTTGGGCAGATGAAACCAAGATCAACCTCTACCAGAATGATGGAAAGAGAAAAGTATGGCGAAGGCGTGGTCCAGCTCATGATCCAAAGCATACCACATCATCTGTAAAACACGGCGGAGGCAGTGTGATGCTTGGGCACGCATGGCTGCCAGTGGCACTGGGTCACTAGTGTTTATTGATGATGTGACACAGGACAGAAGCAGCCGAATGAATTCTGAGGTATTCAGAGACATACTGTGTGCTCAGATCCAGCCAAACTGATTGGTCGTCGTTTCATACTACAGATGGACAATGATCCAAAACATAAAGCCAAAGCAACCCAGGAGTTTATTAAAGCAAAAAAGTGGAATATTCTCAATGGCCAAGTCAGTCACCTGATCTCAACCCAATTGAGCAGCATTTCACTTGTTAAAGACTAAACTTCAGACAGAAAGGCTCACAAACAAACAGCAACTGAAAACCACCGCAGTGAAGGCCTGGCAGATCATCAAAAAGGAGGAAACACAGCGTCTGGTGATGGCTATGAGTTCAAGACTTCAGGCAGTCATTGCCAATAAAGGGTTTTCAACCAAGTACTAGAAATGAACATTTTATTTAAAATTATTGAACCTGTCCAATTACTTTTGGTCCCTTTAAAAATAGGGTGGCACATGTTAAGGAGCTGAAACTCCTAAACCCTTCATCCAATTTTAATGTGGATACCCTCAAATGAAAGCTGAAAGTCTGAACTTAAACTGCATCTGAATTGTTTTGTTTAAAATTCATTGTGGTAATGTCTATAACCAAAATTAGAAAAATGTTTTGTCTGTCCAAATATATATGGACCTAACTGTATTATTCCCATAAATACATTTCTTTATCTAAATAAATAAAAAAAAACAATAAAAGTACATATATTTAGTATCGCCGCGTCCGTAACGGCCCGACCTATAAAACTGGCCCACTAGTTAACCCCTTCAGTAAACACCGTAAGAAAAAAAAAAAAAAACAAGGCAAAAAACAACGCTTTATTATCATACTGCCGAACAAAAAGTGGAATAACACGCGATCAAAAGGACAGATATAAATAACCATAGCACCACTGAAAGCGTCATCTTGTCCCGCAAAAAACAAGCCACCATACAGCATCATCAGCAAAAAAATAAAAAAGTTATAGTCCTGAGAATAAAGCGATGCCAAAATAATTATTTTTTCTATAAAATAGTTTTTATCGTATAAAAGCGCCAAAACATAAAAAAATGATATAAATGAGGTGTCACTGTAATCGTACTGACCCGAAGAATAAAACTGCTTTATCAATTTTACCAAATGCGGAACGGTATAAACGCCTCCCCCAAAAGAAATTCATGAATAGCTGGTTTTTGGTCATTCTGCATCACAAAAATCGGAATAAAAAGTGATAAAAAAATGTGACGTGCCCGAAAATGTTACCAATAAAAACGTCAACTCGTCACGCAAAAAACAAGACCTCACATGACTCTGTGGACCAAAATATGGAAAAATTATAGCTCTCAAAATGTGGTAACGCAAAAAATATTTTTTGCAATAAAAAGCGTCATTCAGTGTGTGACGGCTGCCAATCATAAAAATCCGCTAAAAAACCCACTATAAAAGTAAATCAAACCCCCCTTCATCACCCCCTTAGTTAAGGAAAAATTAAAAAAATGTATTTCCATTTTCCCATTAGGGCTATGGTTAGGGTTAGGGCTGGGGTTAGGGCTAGGGTTAGGGCTAGGGCTTGGGTTAGGGTTAGGGCTAGGGTTAGGGCTACAGTTTGGGTTGGGGCTAAAGTTACAGTTAGGGTTTAGATTACATTTACAGTTGGGAATAGGGTTGGGATTAGGGTTAGGGGTGTGTCAGGGTTAGAGGTGTGGTTAGGGTTACCGTTGGAATTAGGGTTAGGGGAGTGTTTGGATTAGGGTTTCAGTTATAATTGGGGGGTTTCCACTGTTTAGGCACATCAGGGGCTCTCCAAAAGCGACATGGCGTCCGATCTCAATTCCAGCCAATTCTGCGTTGAAAAAGTAAAACAGTGCTTCTTCCCTTCCGAGCTCGCCCGTGTGCCCAAACAGGGGTTTACCCCAACATATGGGGTATCAGCGTACTCAGGACAAATAGGACAACAACTGTTGGGGTCCAATTTCTCCTGTTACCCTTGGGAAAATACAAAACTGGGGGCTAAAAAATAATTTTTGTGGGAAAAAAAAGATTTTTTATTTTTACGGCTCTGCGTTATAAACTGTAGTGAAACACTTGGGGGTTCAAAGTTCTCACAACACATCTAGATAAGTTCCCTGGGGGGTCTAGTTTCCAATATGGGGTCACTTGTGGGGGGTTTCTACTGTTTAGGTACATTAGGGGTTCTGCAAACGCAATGTGACGCCTGCAGACCATTCCATCTAAGTCTGCATTCCAAATGGCACTCCTTCCCTTCCGAGCCCTCCCATGCGCCCAAACAGTGGTTCCCCCCCACATATGGGGTATCAGCGCACTCAGGACAAATTGGACAACAAATTTCGGGTCCAATTTATCCTGTTACCCTCGGGAAAATACAAAACTGGGGGCTAAAAAATAATTTTTGTGGGAAAAAATTTTTGTTTTATTTTTACGGCTCTCCATTATAAACTTCTGTGAAGCCCTTGGTGAGTCAAAGCGCTCACCACACATCTAGATAAGTTCCTTAGGGGGTCTACTTTCCAAAATGGTGTCACTTGTGGGGGGTTTCTACTGTTTAGGTACATTAGGGGCTCTGCAAACACAATGTGACACCTGCAGACCATTCCATCTAAGTCTGCATTCAAATGTCACTCCTTCCCTTCCGAGCCCTCCCATGCGCCCAAACAGTGGTTTCCCCCCACATATAGGGTATCAGCGCACTCAGGACAAATTGGACAACAAATTTTGGGGTCCAATTTCTCCTGTTACCCTCGGGAAAATACAAAACTGGGGGCTAAAAAATAATTTTTGTGAGAAAAATTGTTTGTTTTATTTTTACGGCTCTCCATTATAAACTTCTGTGAAGCCCTTGGTGGGTCAAAGCACTCACCACACATCTAGATAAGTTCCTTAGGGGGTCTACTTTCCAAAATGGTGTCACTTGTGAGGGGTTTCAATGTTTAGGCACATCAGGGGCTCTCCAAACGAAACATGGCGTCCCATCTCAATTCCAGTCAATTTTGCATTGAAAAGTCAAATGGCGCCAAACAGTGGTTTACCCCCACATGTGGGGTATTGGCGTACTCAGGACAAATTGTACAACAATGTTTGCGGTCCATTTTCTCCTGTTACCCTTGGTAAAATAAAACAAATTGGAGCTGAATTAAATTTTTTGTGATAAAAAGTTAAATGTTCATTTTTATTTAAACATTAAAAAAATTCCTGTGAAGCACCAGAAGGGTTAATAAACTTCTTGAATGTGGTTTTGAGCACTTTGAGGGGTGTAGTTTTTAGAATGGTGTCACACTTGGGTATTTTCTATCATATAGACCCCTCAAAATGACTTCAAATGAGATGTGGTCCCTAAAAAAAAATGGTGTTGAAGAAATGAGAAATTGCTGGTCAACTTTTCACCCTTATAACTCCCTAACAAAAAAAAATTTTGGTTCCAAAATTGTGCTGATGTAAAGTAGACATGTGGGAAATGTTACTTATTAAGTATTTTGTGTGACATATCTCTGTGATTTAATTGCATAAAAATTCAAAGTTGGAAAATTGCGAAATTTTCATAATTTTTGCCAAATTTCCGTTTTTTTCACAAATAAACGCAGGTACTATCAAAGAATTTTTACCATTGTCATGAAGTACAATATGTCACGAGAAAACAATGTCAGATTCACTGGGATCCGTTCAAGCGTTCCAGAGTTATAACCTCATAAAGGGACAGTGGTCAGAATTGTAAAAATTGGCCCGGTCATTAACGTGCAAACCACCCTTGGGGGTAAAGGGGTTAAAAATCATACAATGTGATTTTCTGTTTTGTTTTTTTTTATTTTAGATACTGTCAGTGTATCAAATACTTATTTTTTTCCACTGTATGACATTTTGATTGCATTTTTTAGGGAAGACAAAAAATAGCAACTCTGGCTTTTCCATTTTTTCCCCTACTATACATATATTTAAATAATTTTACTTAAATATAACGAAGGAGAATGAAATAAGGTGATTTAATTTTTTTATATATCTAAAAACATTTTTTACTATAATTTTTAGTCCTTCAAGAAGTGAATTGAGCGAGGCAGCACACTTCTGGTCGGAATGTGGCCCGGGAGGGTGCATACTTGCGCTTACATACACTTGGTCTCGCCGCCAGCACCAGAGAATCCTCCGATCACACTCTGTGCACATTGTGAGAATTCACAAGTCTAAAACACTAGGGGGAGCAGCTGCTGAAATTTGCCATGAAAACCTAGAGTACAACTAGCTCACATTATAACTGCAGTAAACTTGGGAAGGATCTGCTCACATGACATCTTCCCTCTCCTCCCCTTCTGGGTGTTTGCAAAAAGATAAGAGAGGATGAAGTTTAGGCAATTTTGTTGGTGACTGCAAAGTGATACTGACAAGTTGACTGTCACCGAGGACGGCCGACAACACCAATTCTGTTAGTGCTGCTCACTCTGTATTATAAAATTTGGTAAGATACATGAAGTGTACCATGTGTGCAATTAGATACACTTAGAGTAATACACCCTGGGATTAGATACAGGGCTACAGGGAGTGCATTATACTATATGGAGACCTATGGGGAGTGCATTATACTGTGTAGAGGCCTATGGACAGTGCATACACTATACACTATATGACCACGCTGCCTCACCACCACTTATTAGTAGTCAGCCAAGGTAAAGCAGACAGGTGGGGGCTTATATTATCAAGGTCCCTGGTTAGTGGAGCTTTCCCAGCCTAAAAATAGCTGCCTGTGGCCTCCCCAGAATTAGCAAATCACATTAGCTGCTCCAATTCTGGTGCTTCGTCTTCGCTCTTCCCGATTGCCCTGGTACCACGGCAATCGGGGAAATGGTAGTTGGGGTTAATGACAGCTGTGGTTTGTCAAAAATCACAGCTGTCATCAAGCCCTGGGGTTAGTAATGGAGATGTGTCTATCAGACACCCCCTTTACTCCCACAATAATGAAAAACACGCAGGCAGAAAAATACATTTTATTTAAAAGACACACTCCCCGACACTGTCCCTTGTTCACCAATTTATTAGAAAACAAAAAGTTTCCACACAGGTCCAGCGTAGGTCCATGACGTTCCCATAACGATCCCCGAATCCAACGTCCAAAGGCTATGGAGTCTCTTTTAGAATGAAGTTACATAAGCTGTATCAGTAGCCACTGCGGATGCTGCTGCGCTGCGCTCTGCGAGACCCAGCGACTGTGATGAGACATGATGCCAGTAATTATAGAGCTCATCAGAGTTCACCAAACTATAATGGTCCCATATAGTGCATCCTGGAATATGCTCCCCCATCCTGGTGTATGTTCACTGTCATGATATATGGCCCCCCCATCCTGGTATATGGCCCTCCTTCCTGGTATATGCTCACTGTCATGTTATATGGCCCTCCATCCTGATATATGGCCTCTCCATCCTGGTATATGCCCACTGTCATGTTATATGGCCCTCCATCCTGGTATATGCTCACTGTCATGGTATATGTCCCTCCATCCTGATATATGGCCCTCCTTCCTGGTATATGCTCACTGTCATGTTATATGGCCCTCCATCCTGATATATGGCCTCTCCATCTTGGTATATGCCCACTGTCATGTTATATGGCCCTCCATCCTGGTATATGCTCACTGTCATGGTATATGTCCCTCCATCCTGGTATATGGCCCCTCCATCCTGGTATATGCTCACTGTCATGGTATATGGCCCTCCATCCTGGTATATGGCCCCTCCATCCTGGTATATGCTCACTGTCATGGTATATGGCCCTCCATCCTGGTATATGGCCCACCATCCTGGTATATGGCCCCTCCATCCTGGTATATGCTCACTGTCATAGTATATGGCCCTCCATCCTGGTATATGGCCCTCCATCCTGGTATATGGCCCTCCTTCCTGGTATATGCCCACTGTCATGGTATATAGCCCTCCATCCTGGTATATGGCCCTCCATCCTGGTATATACTCACTGTCATGTTATATGGCCCTCCATCCTGGTATATGGCCCCTCCATCCTGGTATATGCTCACTGTCATGGTATATGGCCCTCCATCCTGGTATATGCTCACTGTCATGGTATATGGCCCTCTATCCTGGTATATGCTCGCTGTCATGGTATATGGCCCTCCATCCTGGTATATGGCCCCTCCATCCTGGTATATGCTCACTGTCATGGTATATGGCCCTCCATCCTGGTATATGGCCCACCATCCTGGTATATGGCCCCCCCATCCTGGTATATGGCCCTCCTTCCTGGTATATGCTCACTGTCATGTTATATGGCCCTCCATCCTGATATATGGCCTCTCCATCCTGGTATATGCCCACTGTCATGTTATATGGCCCTCCATCCTGGTATATGCTCACTGTCATGGTATATGTCCCTCCATCCTGGTATATGCTCACTGTCATGGTATATGGCCCTCTATCCTGGTATATGCTCACTGTCATGGTATATGGCCCTCCATCCTGGTATATGCCCACTGTCATGTTATATGGCCCTCCATCCTGGTATATGCTCACTGTCATGGTATATGGCCCTCCATCCTGGTATATGCTCACTGTCATGGTATATGGCCCTCTATCCTGGTATATGCTCGCTGTCATGGTATATGGCCCTCCATCCTGGTATATGGCCCCTCCATCCTGGTATATGCTCACTGTCATGGTATATGGCCCTCCATCCTGATATATGGCCTCTCCATCTTGGTATATGCCCACTGTCATGTTATATGGCCCTCCATCCTGGTATATGCTCACTGTCATGGTATATGGCCCTCCATCCTGGTATATGGCCCACCATCCTGGTATATGGCCCCTCCATCCTGGTATATGCTCACTGTCATAGTATATGGCCCTCCATCCTGGTATATGGCCCTCCATCCTGGTATATGGCCCTCCTTCCTGGTATATGCCCACTGTCATGGTATATAGCCCTCCATCCTGGTATATGGCCCTCCATCCTGGTATATACTCACTGTCATGTTATATGGCCCTCCATCCTGGTATATGGCCCCTCCATCCTGGTATATGCTCACTGTCATGGTATATGGCCCTCCATCCTGGTATATGCTCACTGTCATGGTATATGGCCCTCCATCCTGGTATATGGCCCGTCCATCCTGGTATATGCTCACTGTCATGGTATATGGCCCTCAAGCCTGGTATATGGCCCACCATCCTGGTATATGGCCCCTCCATCCTGGTAAATGCTCACTGTCATGGTATATGGCCCCTTCATCCTGGTATATGGAACTTCCATCCAGGTATATGGCCCTCCATCCTGGTATATGCTCACTGTCATGGTATATGGCCCTCCATCCTGGTATATGCTCACTGTCATGGTATATGGCCCTCTATCCTGGTATATGCTCACTGTCATGGTATATGGCCCTCCATCCTGGTATATGGCCCCTCCATCCTGGTATATGCTCATTGTCATAGTATATGGCCCTCCATCCTGGTATATGGCCCTCCATCCTGGTATATGGCCCTTCATCCAGGTATATGCTCACTGTTATGGTATATGACCCCCATCCTGTGTATATGGCCCTCCATCCTGGTATATGGGACTTCCATCTAGGTATATGGCCCTCCACCCTGGTATATGCTCACTGTCATGGTATATGGCCCTCCATCCTGGTATATGGCCCACCATCCTGGTATATGGCCCCTCCATCCTGGTATATGCTCACTGTCATAGTATATGGCCCTCCATCCTGGTATATGGCCCTCCATCCTGGTATATGGCCCTCCTTCCTGGTATATGCCCACTGTCATGGTATATAGCCCTCCATCCTGGTATATGGCCCTCCATCCTGGTATATACTCACTGTCATGTTATATGGCCCTCCATCCTGGTATATGGCCCCTCCATCCTGGTATATGCTCACTGTCATGGTATATGGCCCTCCATCCTGGTATATGCTCACTGTCATGGTATATGGCCCTCTATCCTGGTATATGCTCGCTGTCATGGTATATGGCCCTCCATCCTGGTATATGGCCCCTCCATCCTGGTATATGCTCACTGTCATGGTATATGGCCCTCCATCCTGGTATATGGCCCACCATCCTGGTATATGGCCCCCCCATCCTGGTATATGGCCCTCCTTCCTGGTATATGCTCACTGTCATGTTATATGGCCCTCCATCCTGATATATGGCCTCTCCATCCTGGTATATGCCCACTGTCATGTTATATGGCCCTCCATCCTGGTATATGCTCACTGTCATGGTATATGTCCCTCCATCCTGGTATATGGCCCCTCCATCCTGGTATATGCTCACTGTCATGGTATATGGCCCTCCATCCTGGTATATGGCCCCTCCATCCTGGTATATGCTCACTGTCATGGTATATGGCCCTCCATCCTGGTATATGGCCCACCATCCTGGTATATGGCCCCTCCATCCTGGTATATGCTCACTGTCATAGTATATGGCCCTCCATCCTGGTATATGGCCCTCCATCCTGGTATATGGCCCTCCTTCCTGGTATATGCCCACTGTCATGGTGTATAGCCCTCCATCCTGGTATATGGCCCTCCATCCTGGTATATACTCACTGTCATGTTATATGGCCCTCCATCCTGGTATATGGCCCCTCCATCCTGGTATATGCTCACTGTCATGGTATATGGCCCTCCATCCTGGTATATGCTCACTGTCATGGTATATGGCCCTCCATCCTGGTATATGGCCCCTCCATCCTGGTATATGCTCACTGTCATGGTATATGGCCCTCCATCCTGGTATATGGCCCACCATCCTGGTATATGGCCCCTCCATTCTGGTAAATGCTCACTGTCATGGTATATGGCCCCTCCATCCTGGTATATGGAACTTCCATCCAGGTATATGGCCCTCTATCCTGGTATATGCTCACTGTCATGGTATATGGCCCTCCATCCTGGTATATGGCCCCTCCATCCTGGTATATGCTCACTGTCATAGTATATGGCCCTCCATCCTGGTATATGGCCCTCCATCCTGGTATATGGCCCTTCATCCAGGTATATGCTCACTGTTATGGTATATGACCCCCATCCTGTGTATATGGCCCTCCATCCTGGTATATGGGACTTCCATCTAGGTATATGGCCCTCCACCCTGGTATATGCTCACTGTCATGGTACATGGCCCTCCATCCTGGTATATGGCCCTCCATCCTGGTATGGCCCTCAATCCTGGTATATGCTCACTGTCATGGTATATGACCCCCATCCTGGTATATGGCCCACCATCCTGGTATATGGCCCCTCCATCCTGGTATATGCTCACTGTCATGGTATATGGCCCTCCATCCTGGTATATGGCCCCTCCATCCTGGTATATGCTCACTGTCATGGTATATGGCCCTCCATCCTGGTATATGGCCCACCATCCTGGTATATGGCCCCTCCATCCTGGTATATGCTCACTGTCATAGTATATGGCCCTCCATCCTGGTATATGGCCCTCCATCCTGGTATATGGCCCTCCTTCCTGGTATATGCCCACTGTCATGGTATATAGCCCTCCATCCTGGTATATGGCCCTCCATCCTGGTATATACTCACTGTCATGTTATATGGCCCTCCATCCTGGTATATGGCCCCTCCATACTGGTATATGCTCACTGTCATGGTATATAGCCCTCCATCCTGGTATATGGCCCTCCATCCTGGTATATACTCACTGTCATGTTATATGGCCCTCCATCCTGGTATATGGCCCCTCCATCCTTGTATATGCTCACTGTCATGGTATATGGCCCTCCATCCTGGTATATGCTCACTGTCATGGTATATGGCCCTCTATCCTGGTATATGCTCGCTGTCATGGTATATGGCCCTCCATCCTGGTATATGGCCCCTCCATCCTGGTATATGCTCACTGTCATGGTATATGGCCCTCCATCCTGGTATATGGCCCACCATCCTGGTATATGGCCCCCCATCCTGGTATATGGCCCTCCTTCCTGGTATATGCTCACTGTCATGTTATATGGCCCTCCATCCTGATATATGGCCTCTCCATCCTGGTATATGCCCACTGTCAAGTTATATGGCCCTCCATCCTGGTATATGCTCACTGTCATGGTATATGTCCCTCCATCCTGGTATATGGCCCCTCCATCCTGGTATATGCTCACTGTCATGGTATATGGCCCTCCATCCTGGTATATGGCCCCTCCATCCTGGTATATGCTCACTGTCATGGTATATGGCCCTCCATCCTGGTATATGGCACACCATCCTGGTATATGGCCCCTCCATCCTGGTATATGCTCACTGTCATAGTATATGGCCCTCCATCCTGGTATATGGCCCTCCATCCTGGTATATGGCTCTCCTTCCTGGTATATGCCCACTGTCATGGTATATAGCCCTCCATCCTGGTATATGGCCCTCCATCCTGGTATATACTCACTGTCATGTTATATGGCCCTCCATCCTGGTATATGGCCCCTCCATCCTGGTATATGCTCACTGTCATGGTATATGGCCCTCCATCCTGGTATATGCTCACTGTCATGGTATATGGCCCTCCATCCTGGTATATGGCCCCTCCATCCTGGTATATGCTCACTGTCATGGTATATGGCCCTCCATCCTGGTATATGGCCCACCATCCTGGTATATGGCCCCTCCATCCTGGTAAATGCTCACTGTCATGGTATATGGCCCCTCCATCCTGGTATATGGAACTTCCATCCAGGTATATGGCCCTCTATCCTGGTATATGCTCACTGTCATGGTATATGGCCCTCCATCCTGGTATATGGCCCCTCCATCCTGGTATATGCTCACTGTCATAGTATATGGCCCTCCATCCTGGTACATGGCCCTCCATCCTGGTATATGGCCCTTCATCCAGGTATATGCTCACTGTTGTGGTATATGACCCCCATCCTGTGTATATGGCCCTCCATCCTGGTATATGGGACTTCCATCTAGGTATATGGCCCTCCACCCTGGTATATGCTCACTGTCATGGTATATGGCCCTCCATCCTGGTATATGGCCCTCCATTCTGGTATGGCCCTCAATCCTGGTATATGCTCACTGTCATGGTATATGACCCCCATCCTGGTATATGGCCCACCATCCTGGTATATGGCCCCTCCATCCTGGTATATGCTCACTGTCATGGTATATGGCCCTCCATCCTGGTATATGGCCCCTCCATCCTGGTATATGCTCACTGTCATGGTATATGGCCCTCCATCCTGGTATATGGCCCACCATCCTGGTATATGGCCCCTCCATCCTGGTATATGCTCACTGTCATAGTATATGGCCCTCCATCCTGGTATATGGCCCTCCATCCTGGTATATGGCCCTCCTTCCTGGTATATGCCCACTGTCATGGTATATAGCCCTCCATCCTGGTATATGGCCCTCCATCCTGGTATATACTCACTGTCATGTTATATGGCCCTCCATCCTGGTATATGGCCCCTCCATCCTGGTATATGCTCACTGTCATGGTATATGGCCCTCCATCCTGGTATATGCTCACTGTCATGGTATATGGCCCTCTATCCTGGTATATGCTCACTGTCATGGTATATGGCCCTCCATCCTGGTATATGGCCCCTCCATCCTGGTATATGCTCACTGTCATGGTATATGGCCCTCCATCCTGGTATATGGCCCACCATCCTGGTATATGGCCCCTCCATCCTGGTAAATGCTCACTGTCATGGTATATGGCCCCTCCATCCTGGTATATGGAACTTCCATCCAGGTATATGGCCCTCCATCCTGGTATATGCTCACTGTCATGGTATATGGCCCTCCATTCTGGTATATGCTCACTGTCATGGTATATGGCCCTCTATCCTGGTATATGCTCACTGTCATGGTATATGGCCCTCCATCCTGGTATATGGCCCCTCCATCCTGGTATATGCTCACTGTCATAGTATATGGCCCTCCATCCTGGTATATGGCCCTCCATCCTGGTATATGGCCCTTCATCCAGGTATATGCTCACTGTTATGGTATATGACCCCCATCCTGTGTATATGGGACTTCCATCTAGGTATATGGCCCTCCACCCTGGTATATGCTCACTGTCATGGTATATGGCCCTCCATCCTGGTATATGGCCCTCCATCCTGGTATGGCCCTCAATCCTGGTATATGCTCACTGTCATGGTATATGACCCCCATCATGGTATATGGCCCACCATCCTGGTATATGGCCCCTCCATCCTGGTATATGCTCACTGTCATGGTATATGGCCCTCCATCCTGGTATATGGCCCCTCCATCCTGGTATATGCTCACTGTCATAGTATATGGCCCTCCATCCTGGTATATGGCCCACCATCCTGGTATATGGCCCCTCCATCCTGGTATATGCTCACTGTCATAGTATATGGCCCTCCATCCTGGTATATGGCCCTCCATCCTGGTATATGGCCCTCCTTCCTGGTATATGCCCACTGTCATGGTATATAGCCCTCCATCCTGGTATATGGCCCTCCATCCTGGTATATACTCACTGTCATGTTATATGGCCCTCCATCCTGGTATATGGCCCCTCCATCCTGGTATATGCTCACTGTCATGGTATATGGCCCTCCATCCTGGTATATGCTCACTGTCATGGTATATGGCCCTCTATCCTGGTATATGCTCACTGTCATGGTATATGGCCCTCCATCCTGGTATATGGCCCGTCCATCCTGGTATATGCTCACTGTCATGGTATATGGCCCACCATCCTGGTATATGGCCCCTCCATCCTGGTAAATGCTCACTGTCATGGTATATGGCCCCTCCATCCTGGTATATGGAACTTCCATCCAGGTATATGGCCCTCCATCCTGGTATATGCTCACTGTCATGGTATATGGCCCTCCATCCTGGTATATGCTCACTGTCATGGTATATGGCCCTCTATCCTGGTATATGCTCACTGTCATGGTATATGGCCCTCCATCCTGGTATATGGCCCCTCCATCCTGGTATATGCTCACTGTCATAGTATATGGCCCTCCATCCTGGTATATGGCCCTCCATCCTGGTATATGGCCCTTCATCCAGGTATATGCTCACTGTTATGGTATATGACCCCCATCCTGTGTATATGGCCCTCCATCATGGTATATGGGACTTCCATCTAGGTATATGGCCCTCCACCCTGGTATATGCTCACTGTCATGGTATATGGCCCTCCATCCTGGTATATGGCCCTCCATCCTGGTATGGCCCTCAATCCTGGTATTTGCTCACTGTCATGGTATATGACCCCTCCATCCTGGTATATGGGACTTCCATCCTGGTATATGGCCCTCCATCCTATGTGCATAGCCCTCATCCTGTGTATATGGCCCTTATCCTGTGTATATAGCCACCATACTGGTATATGGACCTTCCATACTGGTATATGGCCCCTCCATCCTAGTATATGTTACCCCATCCTGGTACATATTCCCCCATCCTGGTATATGTCCTTCCATCCAAGTGTATGTCCCTCCTTCCTGGTATATGTTCCCCCATCCCTGTATATGCCCCCATACTGGTATATAGCCCCTTCCTGGTATATGGCCCCCATATATTCAATGCATAGAACAAAGAATAAACGCTTCTACTCACCTTCCTTGCACTCCCACGCAGCGCTGTGTCTTATTCTGTGTGCTCTGAACATCTGCAGCCTGTACTGTAATACTGACAGGCTTTGATCATCGCTCACCTCACCCCGACCCTCTGCTCCACGGCCCCTCCTCCCCCCACAGGCTCCTGTCATTATATGTACTGACTGAGCAGTGTGTGCGACGACAGGGGGGAAAGTGGAGCCTGCAGCACACAGTGCGGGCTACACAAAGATGGCAGCGATCTCCTCCCATAGCTATTACCTGGACAGCCAAGGGGGTGTGCCCAGGTCACAGAAATGCACATTCAAGTCTATAGGTCACTGAAAAACTCAAACAGCACACTGATGATGAAGCGCCCCAGCAGGGCAGCGGGGTACTCGGTACCGGGTCCGGTTTTAAAGGGGATGTCACGGTGGCTGCGACCCGGTCCATGGCCCTGGGCGCCCAATTAAAGGGAAAGGTCTTTAAAGGGATTTGTAATGTCTATTGTTCGTGATGCCACCTCTGGTATTCGGTCAGTAGGGACCAATGCTGCTTAAAGGGGTTCTCTGAGGTGATGTTGTTGCAGCAAGATGGTAACGCTTCCCACAGATGAAGCTGGGTCCCCAGGGCTTCCCAAATGTATGACAAGATGGTGTAAGCTGACGAATAAGTGGAGGACACAGAGTTTGTAGTCTTCTACCCGCTTTACTGATGGTAGCAGTCCTTAGTCCAGGGTACCAGATGTAGGGTAGCTGTAGTCCGTCCGGCTTGGAGGCATTAGGAGATCCCTCTCCCAGGTGAGGTCCGTAAGCCTTTCCTACTTGCGCCAGATGGCGAGGTCCCTGCGGCTTAAAGCTTGCTGACAGGGTCCCCTCTCTCCTGTCCTAAGACAGATATCTGCACAATAGGCAGTTTGAGCCTGTTTATAGGATCTCTTAGATGACCCGGCTCCTAGGGTTACTGCTTCACCTCAGACTTGTTACAGGCAATTGACATATAGTCCTATGCCCTCTGGTTCTGTCGCGCGTCCTGGAGAACAAAACAACCTCGGGCTCCCGGTACCCGGCTTCTGCGCTCTGGCTCTAAGGGTGTCCTTCCACTGTTCCCCTCCTGAGCCCTTTCCTCCACTGTGCTTCTTCCCTCTAAGCTCCTTCACAATTCAACTCCTCTCGTTTTCTCTCTTTTCAGAGGCTGCAGCTCCCTCGTGGCTGCTGGGCCTCTACCTCTGCTCCAGACGTCCTTCTCCTCTCCTCACTCCTCTACAACTCACTACTCACTCATTAGCTCCTCCTCCAGACCAGGATACATATAGCTAAGGAACGCTCCCCTGAATCTGGGTTCAGAGCTCCCCCTCCTGGCCTAGATTCGGATGTGTTGAATGTAAGTGCCTTACCTGATAGAAAGAATCCCCCTTGCCTCCAAGCGTGACATCACCCTCCCCAAGGGAAGGCAACATCACTGCAGCAACCGGTTACCTGGGGTGCTGCACTGACATCCTTGTGCGGTCTGATTGTCACTGTTTGCTAGTGGAAGCTTCAGAAATCACCATCAGATTTTTGTACACAAGAAAAATACAGAAAAATTGTCTCATTTCTCATCTGTATTGTCACCGGTATGCTGTCCGTATGACATCCATTTTTAATCATCCGCATGTCTCACAATTTACAAGATGTGATACAATTTCCTATGTCAGAGAACTGTATCCATAACATTGGTTGCTGCCGTGATTCATCATAAGCACCGTCATCAGAATTCTGACGTAATTCCTAGTTCGTCTAATCAATGATGAGCTGCAGCGGTCCCTACGGCAGAAATATTATCCACTCGCTCCGAATCAGGGGCGTCTTACTCCACCTCTCCCCCACGTCAAGAATGGCGAGAAAATTATTGGCCTTGTTGAATCGGGGTCTCGGTACTTGAGAAAAAACCACAGACCACCCGAATAATAGCTTCCACAAACAGCACTCATCTCACAAATGGGGCAAAGACTGAGGAAAGTGTGTGCTCCCTGCCTAGGAAACAGGCCGGTAACCCAGGCAACGAGCAGTAAACAATAGAATTAATTACCCCTTCATTCTTAGAATTTAATAAGGAGTAAATTGCAAAGTTTCTACTTTTAACAAGCACTCAGCGACTGTAACCATGGTGAACACTGGAAAACCCCTTTACACCATCCGGTCTGTCCAGATACAGCGGACTGTAGTGCAGACTGTCTGTCACACGTCCAGTGCTGCCCTCCAGCGTCCACTAGAGGAATGTCCTGCAAGTGTCGAGGATTCCAGGCAGAAGCTGGAATGGGAGTTACCGACCTAAGCCGTGACGTCAGGGCTCACGTGACAATACCTTTAACCACAAAACTGCCGGCGATAACAGTCGGCTAAGTGACCACGCGTACACGTCGTGGCTGCTCCCATTCGCTGAGCTTACGCTGAGGCTCCACCTCCTAAGGGGCGGGGCTTATGTGTAACACATTGGAAATAGTTGTTGTGTGAAGACGCTGCTGTGGCCCATGTGATGTGGGACAGCCAATCAGTGATCGGCAAACGGTGACCCGCAGCGGACTGAGGAGGAAGTTGTTGCAGGACGAGTCCCGGAGAACCGGAGTCATGACCCGTGAGTATCCGTGACTGCGGGGCCGGTCACGTGTCTGCCTCTGCCCTGAAGGTGCAGCTGGAGAATGACTTTATGGTGGGAGAGCGGGAAGGACGGAGCCTGCGGCCTGTGTGCCACGTCAACAAGGCCTGGAGCCGGGAGTTAGCGGGTGTGCACCGTTATCGGCCCCGGTAGTGATCTCATTCCGCGCCGTCCGCAGTGCGGGATCTTCCTGGCGAGCAGCTGCGGTTATGTGCCGCATTGTGTGTACGGTGTGTATGTGTAATAGATACAGATCCCGTGTCTCAGTGGGTGCACGACTTACCGTACAGCTCCGCCATCCTATGCTTAACCCCTTCACCCCGAAGCCTGCTTTCACCTTCCTTACCGGGCCAGTTTTTACAATTCTGACCACCGTCCCTTTAAGAGGTTATAACTCTGGAACCTTCAATGGATCCCGCTGATTCTTGCCTTGTTTTCTCGTCACATGTTGTACTTCATGTCAGCGGTAGCATTTCTTAGATTTGACTTGTGTTTATTTGTGTAAAAAAAAAAAATGGAAATTTGGTGAAAACTTTAAAAATTTTGTGCTCTTAATCAGAGCGTTGTATCACAAAATAGTTAATAAATAACATTTCCCACATGTCTGCTTCACATCAGCACAAATTTGGAAACATGTTTTTTTGTTAGGAAGTTATAAGGGTTAAAAATTGATCCGCGATTTCTCATTTTTACAACAAAATTTGCAAAACATTTTTTTTTTTTTTTAGGGACCACATCACATTTGAAGTAACTTTGAGGGGTCTATATGACAGAACATACCCAAAAGTGACACTATTCTAAAAACTGCACCCCTCAAGGTTCTCAAAACCACATTTAAGAAGTTTATTAACGCTTCAAGTGCTTCACGGGAATTTTTGGAGTGTAGAAGGAAAAAATAAACATTTACTTTAACAAAAAAATTCCTGTAAACCTTTTTTTATTTTATTTTTTACTTTCACAAGGGTAACAGGATAAAATGGACCATATCATTTGTTTTGCAATTTCTCCTGAGCATGCCGATACCCCATATGTGGGGGAAATCTACTGTTTGGGCGCACGGCGGGGCTCGGAAGGGAAGGAGCGCCATTTCACTTTTGAATGTAAAATTTGCTGGAAAATTGGTGGATGAATGTCATGTTTGGAGAGCCCCTCATGTGCCTTTTTAGCACCAAATTTTGCATTTTCATAAGGGTAACAGGAGAAATTGCTCCATACAATATGTTGTGCAATTTCTCCTGAGCATGCCGATACCCCATATGTGGGGGAAATCTACTGTCTGGGTGCACAGCAGGACTTGGAAGGGAAGCAGCGCCATTTGACTTTTTGAATGGAAAATTTGGAAAATTGGTGGATGAATGTCACGTTTGGAGAGCCCCTGATGTGCCTAAATAGTGGAAACCCCCATAAGTGACACCATTTTGGTAACTAGACCCCTTTGGGACCTAAATGTGTATTGAGCTGTTGTGAATTCTGCTTTTGGGCTCCCTCCGGTGGTTGTAGGTGGTAATGCAGTTGTCTCTGGGCTGCAGTCCTGGACAGGTGTATCTACTGATTGCAGTTCTGACTGGAGTAGGTTTGCAGGACTCATTAGTCCTTGCCAGTTGTCAATGTTTCTTGGGAAGGATTTGATCTATGTCTGGCTTCTCCTGCTTGGCTGCCAATTCAGAAAAGATAAGTGTCTGTTTCTTTTTCTATGGCACACAAGCTGTGTGCTTGTTTTTGATTGTATTCCTGCTCTGAGTGTAGTAGTCTCTGGAGTTGCAGATATACGTTCCACGTCTTTAGTTAGATGGAGGAATTTTTGTATAATCTGCTGTGGATATTTTTGGAAGGGTTTTAATACTGACCGCACAGAACTCTGTCCTATCCTTTCCTATTTTAGCTAGAGTGGCCTATTTGGCTAAATCCTGTTTTCTGACTGTGTGTGTGTCTTTCCTCTCCTACTCACAGCCAATATTTGTGGGGGGCTGCCTGTCCTTTGGGGTTCTGCTCTGAGGCAAGATAGTATTCCTATTTCCATCTATAGGGGTATTTAGTCCTCCGGCTGTGACAAGGTGTCTAGGGTTTGTTAGGTACACCCCATGGCTACTTCTTGTTGCGGTGTTAAGATCAGGGTTTGCGGTCAGTATAGTTACCACCTACTCCAGTGAAAATTTTCATGCTGCTCCAAGGTCACCGGATCATAACATTGAGCGCCTTGAACCCACAGGTGCTTCACAAAAGTTTATAACGTTAAGCCATGAAAATAAAAAAGAAATCACATTTTCCCACAAAAATCTTTTAGCTCCAAATTTTGTATTTTCACAAGGGCAAAAGGAGAAAATGGACCCCAAGGTTTGTGCAATTTATCATAAGTTCACCAATACCCCATATGTGGCCGAAAACGACTTTTGAGGCACAGTGCAAAGCTCACAAGGAAAGTGTTGCCATATTACAGTGTGGATTTTGCTGCACTTGTCTGAGGGTGCCATGTTACATTGACAGAGGCCTAGATGTGCCAGGACAGCCGAATCCCCTATGAGTGACCCCATTTTACAAATTACGATAAACATCTCAATGAATTCATCTTGGGTGCAGTGATTATATTGACACCACAGGTGGGTCTCAATCTTCTATACCATTGGGAAGTGAAGAAATAATAATTTACATTTTTGCCACCAAGATTGTGTGGTAGCCCCAAGTTTTAAATTTTCACGCTGGGAAATTAATAAAAATGGCACCAGAATTTGTCCCACAATTTCTGCTGAATATGGCAATACCCCATATGTGGCTGTACAGTACTGCTTAGCCATACGGAGATACTCGGGACGGACGGAACGCTTTTTGCCTCCTGAAGCCTCAGATTTTCCTAGAATAGTTTGCTGACTCCATATACAGAGCCTCTAAGTGCTAGAAAAGCAGAATTCCCCCCTCAACTGACCCCATTTTGGAAATTATACCCCTTTGGGAATTTATCTACAGATGTAGTGACGATTTTGACTCCATGGGCGTTTTCCAGAAACAGGCAGCAGTGGATGTTGCAGAGTCAAAATTGCAAACGGTCATTGTAGTCACCAGTACATTATGCCCAGCTCATTCTTCTGGAGACACGCACCTGCAAATTGGGCAAGCTCTCATCACTACGGAAATGCCAAACGTGGGCGTTGAATGTTGTTTAGGCACACTGGTGCTGAGAAGGGAGGGGGCATCTGGATTTGGGAGCCGAAATTTGCTGAATTTCTTTTGGGGACCGAGGAGGCATTTAGCTTTTCCAGAGCCTTTGTGCTACCCTTAATGTAGAAGCCCCCTATATTTCCATTAACAGATGATAGATGAGTGAGGACTTGCTTTTTTGTGGATTGAGTTGAAGCTTTTATTGAGACCGTTTTACATAACGTTTGCGTTATGGCATTTGTGCGGCGCTCTACGCTGACCACTTACTTTCGGGTTTCCATCTACCATATATACTCAAGTACGAGCCCAGATTTTCAGCCCAATTTTTTATTTTTTTTTGTTTAGGCTGAAAGTGCCCCTCTCTGCCTACACTCGAGTCATTGTCCTAGGGGTCGGCGGGGTAGCGGCAGGAGTGGCGACTGTCACATCATACTCGCCCCACCTGACGCATCTCTGCACTTCTCTGCTTCTCGGATGGTCTCTGGCGCCAGCAGCTCTTCCTGTGCTGAGCGGTCACGTACCACTCATTAAAGTAATAAATATGGACGTGACTCCACTCCCATAGGTGTGGAGCGCATATTCATTACTTTAATGAGCAGTACCATGTGACCGCTGAACACAGGAACAAGCTGCTGGCACGCAGCAGAGACCATCGGAGAACTAGGGACTTGCAGAGAGCGCGCCAGGAGAGGGTGAGTATGATGGGGGAGGGTGAGCGATGCGATGATATTCACCTGTCCCCGTTCCACCGCCCGCTGTGTCTTTCGCGTCCTCTGGCTGTGACGTTCCGGTCAGAGGGCGCGATGTGTTTAGTGCACGCCCTTTGCCTGAACAGTCACTGCAGAGAGCCGGAAGACACAGCGGCGGTGGAACGGGGACAGGTGAATATTGCAAGTGCCAGGGGCCTGAGCCAGCAGCGACTCCGGCACCTGGCCACCATAGCGCGCTGGTGTCACCGCCTGCTCAGGACACTGGCACTCGGTTGCCCAGCTATGAGAGGTGAGTATGTGTTTTTTTTTTTTTTTTTTAATAGCAGCAGCATATGGGGCAAATTATTATTGTATGGAGCATCTTATGGGGGTCATCAACCTTTATGGAGCAGCATATGGTGCATATTATTCTATGGATCATCTTATGGGGGTCATCAACCTTTATGGAGCAGCATATGGGGCAAATTATTCTATGCAGCATCATACCGGCCATCATTAACCTTTGTGCAGCATTATATGGGGCATATTTTAATATGGAGCATCTTATGGGGCCATTATTAACGTTATGGAGCATTATATTGGGCGCATTTTGTATGGAGCATCTTATGGCGCCCATCATGAACTGTATAGAGCATTGTATGGGGCTCCTGATTCAATATGGATATTCAAAAACATTTAACCTACTGACGTCTCAATTAATTTTACTTTTATTGGTATCTATTTTTATTGTTGAAATTTACCGGTAGCTGCTGCATTTTCCACCCTAGGCTTATACTCGAGTCAATAAGTTTTCCCAGTTTTTTTTGTGGCAAAATTAGGGATCTCAGCTTATACTCGGGTCGGCTTATACTCTAGTATATACGGTAAATCTCCGAGTGAATGACACCTGAATCCCCCCATGGATCCATTCACTATAATGAGGCAGCAGATTTACTCTGGACTCCATCTGACCTCTGTTCAGTAGTGTTCTTCTTTTCAAAAGTGCACAAAACTGGCCGACGGCACTTTTATGCAATCCTAAAAAAGACACCGCTGGATCACACGTCCTATCGCTTCCACAGTACCTCCATCTGCCTCATTATAGGGAATCTTCCTTCTGAATCATGTATTTCAGAGATTTACACGGAAACCCCGGTGTAAGCACTCAACGCAGAGCACAGGATAAGTGTGCACCAAGTCTTACTGCAATCTATGGGAGGCAGAATGAAAAAATCAGCAGCATGTGAATAAGGGTATGTTTCCACGTTCAGGAAATGCTGCGTGTTTGACGCTGCGTAGAGCTGCAGCGTCAAACACGCACCGTCCAGATGTTACAGCATAGTGGAGGGGATTTCATGAAATCCCGTCTCCACTGCCTTAAGACGCATGCGGCAGACCCGCGGAAACGGACATGCGGCACGTTTTTTCAGAACGCAGCATGTCCTTACAATGCTCAAACAACGCAGGTGACCTGCCAGTGACCTCCGGTGCAGATTGTACCTATGTAAAATCCTGACCAAATCCTGATGCCATCCTGAACGTGGACGGACACATAACCTTATTGGTTTTATTTATTTTTTTATGCCGTTCCTCGTGCGGTACAAGTGATTAGGCAATGTTATTCTTCAGGTCAGTGCGATACCAGATTTATATTGGGTTTTTATGTTTGGCTGCTGTCACACATTAAGACGCTTTTGTATTTTGAAAACTAGTTTTTGCATCACCATATTTTGAGAGCTATAATTTTTCCATCTTTCGGCGACAGTCATGTGACTGCTTGTTTTTGCGGGTCGAGCTGACATTTTTATTATTGATACCATTTTTCAGGCACATGACTTTTTTTTTGATCGCTTTCTATCCTGATTTTTGGGAGACAGAATGAACAAAAACAGCAATTCGTGAATTGTTTTTATTTTTTTTATACCTTTCCGTATGTGGTAAAAATTGGTAAGACCGCTTTATTCTTCAGGTCCGTACGATTACAGCAATATCAGTTATATATTTTTTTATGTTTTGGCGCTTTTACACAAAAACTTTAATAGAAAAAATAATAATTTTTGCATTGCTTTATTCTGAGAGCTATAACTTTATTTTTCTGCTGATGGAGCTGTATGGCGGCTTGTTTTTTGTGGGACAAGATGACGTTTTCAGCTGTACCATTTTTATTTACATCTGTCTTTTTGATTGCATTTTACTGCACTTTTTGTTCAGTAATGATAAAGCATTGTTTTTTTACAGTGTTCACTGAAGGACTTAACTGATGGGACAGCTTTATACAGCGGGTTGTTACGGATGTGGCGATACCAAATATGTGTACTTGTTGTTTTTTATTTATTAACGTAAATTTATTTATTGGAAAAAAAAATTCTTTAGGGATTTAAAAAAAAAATATTTTTACACTTTGTAACTTTTTTTTACATTGTCCCAGTATGGGACATTACTTAATATTACATCAGATTGCTGATCTGACACTCTGCACTGCAGAGTATCACATCAGGGTCTAACAGACAGGGAAGGAGGCATGCCAGTGCTTCTTTCAGCAGGCGCTCACAAGCCACCTTCCCTGCAGAACCCGGAAGGCCCTGCAGCCATCTGCCCCTCTGTCGCTACTGGCATCAGAGGGGTTAAAGGGCCGCTATCGGTGCTAGCAGTGATCGTGGGCATTGCTGTGGGGTGTCAGCTGTCACCTACAGCTGACACCCGCACCCGATCGCTGCAGCGCTAAACATGAGGCCGTGCGATCGGTGCGCCGTACTAGTACTGCTGTTTACAGGAGCGCATCTCCCGCAGAGCAGTACTAGTATGGTGCGTGTTGGGAAGGGGTTAAAGGGATTTTCCATCCCTGGCTTAAGAACCAAGAAATACCCCCTTACTGATTCCCCCCCTCTGCCCCCATTTCCTAATTTCTGGGCTCGGGATCAGTAAATTAGGATTATGTTTTTTATTTTAAGGAGAACCTGTCAGCAGGATTGTGCACAGTAACCTATAGACAGTGTCAGGTCGGCGCCGTTATACTGAATAAAATGATACCTTGGTTGATGAAATCCGTCTTGTGGTTGTTGTTTGATCTTTATTTTCAGTTTGTAGTTAATGAGATTCTCGTGCCCTAAGGCGGGGCTGGTGTATGTGGTATCTGATAATATATTCATAATGCAGACTGCTGACAGGTCACTGATCCCTCACTGACTTGCCCACTAGTTTACATAATGAATATCAGCACATACTGAATAAAAAAAAAAAAAAAACCTTATGCAGGTGTCAGCCGTGGCCCCTGCGCTGCAGCATGATTACTGTGCACTTAATCCCTTTTGTTTATTTAATTGAGCAAGGAAAAATGGCGCCTGCGCAGTAGCAGCTATCGGTTTGTATAGAGATCCGATAGCTGCTATTGCGCAGGCATCGGAGGCGCCATCTTGCTGTAGAAGAAATAAAAAGTCCTCCTCCAAGATGGCGCCGCCCGCGTCTGTGCAGTAGCATCTTGGACTTTTTTTTTCTTCTTCTCAAGCAAGGTGGTGCCACCTGCACAGTAGCAGCTATCGGATCACCTCTATACACCAATAGCTGCTACTGCGCAGGTGCCATTTTCAAATTGACTTTTTTTTTTTTTTATTCCTCGCACAATTAAATAAGCAAAAGGGATTAAGTGCACAGTAAACATCGATTATGCTGCGGCGCAGGTGTCACGGCCGGCACCTGCCTGTAGAAACGTTTTTTTTTTTTTTGTTTGTTTTTTGTTTTTCTTCAGTGTGTACAGATATTCATTATATAAACTAAGAGGCAAGGCAGTGAGGGATCAGTGACCTATCAGAAGTCTGCATTATGATAACCTAATCAGAGCACCACATGAAGACCCCCAAAGGCCGCATGGGGCACGGGCATATCATCACTCAAAACTGAAAATAAAGATTAAACAATAACCACAAGATGGATTTCATCAACCAAGGTATCATTGTAATCAGTATAATGGCTCCGAACTGACACTGTCTGTAGGTTACAGTGCACAATTCTGCTGACAGGTTCACTTTAAGTGGATAAATTGCAAATTTTTTTGTATTAGTAATCTGTCATTATAAACATTTATATTTAAAACATGAACTGTAAAAATATATAACTTTTTCCCTTATGCATTGTGGTCTGCCAATTTTATTTGCTGGTATGTAATTTGACAGCGTACATCCCTTCGGCTATGTGCACACGGTCCAGATTTTTCGCATTTGTTTGGCAGTTTTCCTCTGCAAAAACGCTTAAAAAATGCTTACATTAAAGGGAACCGGTCACCTCCAAAATCAATGGTGAGGTAGGCTGCCGTCACACTAGCCAAAACCAGGAGTGGGTGATAAATGCAGAAGTGGTGACGAGTTTCTATGATACTTTTCCTCTAATTGTTCCACTCCTGGTTTTGGCTTACAAATACTGATGTAAAATACTGACCAAATACTGCGAGTGTGACGGCAGCCGTAAGCTCAGTCATCAGGGGCTTATCTACAGTATTCTGTAATGCTGTAGATAAGCCCCCCGATGTCACCTGAAAGAGGAGAAAAAGACGTTAGATTACACTCACCCAGGGGCGGTCCCGCTGCGGTCTGGTCAAATGGGTGTCTCAGGTCCGCTCCGGCGCCTCCCATCTTCCTTCCATGACGTCCTCTTCTGGTGTTCACGCTGCGGCTCCGGCGCAGGCGTACTTTGTTTGCCCTGTTGAGGACATAGCAAAGTACTGCAGTGCGCAGGCGCCGGGCCTCTCTGACCTTTCCAGCGCCTGCGCACTGCAGTACTTTCCTCAATTCTGACGTATGCTCAGTACGAGCTTTATTATTGTGCAATATTTCATTTTGCCATGTTTTCTCCTTGCATTGCACACTTACAGTGCACTTTATTACTGGGTTGTCATTTGTCATCAGAACTGAAGTGCATTGTCACTATGCATTGAAAGCAATCTCGCACAGTGTCAAGGGAGCTTGTATTGAGCACACATTGGAAATGACAACCGATGCATGCTCAGCAGAGCAGGGACTAGCCTAGCCCATGAAACGGAGGTCACTGATGGCTCTTCATTTCAGGGTGGGGACAGAGGCTGTCCACCTCAAGTCCCTGTGTCAACTAGAACAGTTTGTAGGATTCTGTGTCGAAATGGCCTCCATAGTCGAATCAGTGCTCAGAAGTCAGCACTAAACAAAAGGCAAATAAAAAACTGTGTGGCATCTGCAAAGTCCCACAGCCTGCTAAACAGATGGATGCTGGAAAAGTGGCAGAAGGTGGATTTCTCTGATGAATCTTCAGTAGAATTACACCACAGCCGCCGCAAATACTACTGGAGCCCGTATTGATCCAAAATACACCCAGAAAACAGTTAAATTTGGTGGTTGGAAAATCATGGTCTGGGGTTACATTCAGTATGGGGGTGTGCGAAACATTTGCAAGGTGGAAGGCAATATCAATAGCCTAAAATATCAAGGAGTATTAGCTACCTCTTATATTCCAAATCGTAAAAGGCTTCAAATTCTGCAGCAGGATGGTGCTCCATCTCATACATCCATCTCTACCACAAAGTTCCTCCAGGCAAAAATGATCAAGGTGCTCAAGGACTGGCCAGCCCAGTAACCAGACATGAACATAATTGAGCATGTTTGGGGTAGGATGAAAGAGAAAACCAAAGAATCTAGATGAACTCTGGGAGACATGCAAGACTGCATTCTTTGCTATTCCTGATGACTTCATTAAAGGGAACCTGTCACCCCGAAAATCGCGGATGAGGTAAACCCACCGGCATCAGGGGCTTATCTGCAGCATTCTGTAATGCTGTAGATAAGCCCCCGATGTTACCTGAAAAAGGAGAAAAAGACGTTAGATTATACTCACCCAGGGGCGGTCCCGCTGCTGGTCAGGTCGGATGGGCGTCTCCGGTCCGCTCCGGCGCCTCCTATCTACCTTCCATGACGTCCTCTTCTGATCTTCAGCCACGGCTCCGGCGCAGGCGTACTTTGCTCTGCCCTGTTGAGGGCAGACAAAGTACTGCAGTGCGCAGGCGCCGGGCCTCTGACCTTTCCGGCGCCTGCGCACTGCAGTACTATCGTCTGCCCTCAAGAGGGCAGAGCAAAGTACACCTGCGCCGGAGCCGTGGCTGAAGATCAGAAGAGGACGTCATGGAAAGAAGATAGGAGGCGCCGGAGCGGACCGGAGACGCCCATCCGACCTGACCAGCAGCGGGACCGCCCCTGGGTGAGTATAATCTAACGTCTTTTTTTCCTTTTTCAGGTAACATCGGGGGCTTATCTACAGCATTACAGAATGCTGCAGATAAGCCCCTGATGCCGGTGGGATTACCTCACCCGCGATTTTCGGGGTGACAGGTTCCCTTTAATAAATAGTATGAATCATTGTTGAACCACATGGATGCAGTCCTTCAAGCTCATGGAGGTCACACAAAATATTAATTATGACTCAAATAGCACCACAACTTCACTCACCAATGTTACGCAACATATATTTGTATTTTAAGTTAATTATTTGTTTGAATATCACATTACTTTCTGTGGGTGACAACTTTTGTCTTGCCAAAATCTGACCATTCTGTGTCCATTAACTGATCAATATTTCTGCATTGATGCCAATTTATTTTCTTAACCTAAACCACATTTCGGAGGGTTTCAGCTTCAAAACAATAATTTATACAACCAGTGGATGAATTTAATGTCAGGTTATAAGCTTTTATTTACATAACCTGGATAAGCGACATAACTTCTGTCAGGGAGTGTAGATGCTGGCACAACTCGATCGGCTCTGCTACATAGGAGCGATGCATAGATCGCTCCTATGTAGTAGATTTACTGCATTGCTATGAGCATTGACCACAGGTTGGCACTCACAGCAATCCGGCATTAACTACCATAGAGGTCTTCAATAGACCCCTGGTTGTCATGCTGACGCATCGCTGACCCCCGATTATGTGACGGGGGTCAGCCATGCACGCATTTCCAGCCCGATGCGTTGAAGGGCTAGTTAAATGCCGCTGTCAGCATTTGACAGCAGCATTTATTTAGTTAATAGCGGCGGGTGGATTGTGATTCCACCCGCCGCTATTGTGGGCACATGTCAGCTGTTTTGTACAGCTGACATGTCCCAACTTTGATGCGGACTCACCACTGGAGCCCACATCAAAGCGGGGGTTCTAACCTCGGACATACTATCCAGTCCGAGGTCAGAAAGGGGTTCAAGAGCTTGTCCACTACTCGGACAACCCCTTCTCAATCCCTGTTTACCCCTTGTATCAATTTTTTTTTAATTATTAATCAGAAAATGTTACAGTTTGGGAAGAATAAGGGAAGGGGATCCTCATAGAGTTGCAGTCACAGGGCTAACATTATATTGTAAAACAGCCATCATATAAGTTACACGATTGTAACGTGTTAATAGAGAAAGCACAGTCTTATTTTGATATATTATCCAAAACTGAAGATATGACAAACATAACTTAAGATGAATATAATGTCAAAAGATAGAACAATGTGTTAAAAAATATGTATAATCTACAGGGTGGGCCAGGTATATGGATACACCCAAATAAAATGGGAATGGTTGGTGATATCAACTTCCTGTTTGTGACACATTAGTATATGGGAGCGAGGAAACTTTTCAAGATGGGTGGTGACCATGACGGCCATTTTGAAGTTGGCCATTTTGGATCCAACTTTATTTTTTCCAATGGGAAGAGGGTCATGTGACACATCAAACTTGAAAATTTCATAAGAAAAACAATGGTGTGCTTAGTTTTAACGTAACTTTATTCTTTCATGAGTTATTTACAAGTTTATGACCACTTTGAACACATTTTATAAGTGCTGCCCATTATGTTGGATTGTCAATGCACCCCTCTTCTTCTACTCTTGACTCACTGATAGCAACACTGCAGAAGAAATGCTAGCAAAGGCTTCCAGTATCTGTCTTTTCAGATGCTTCAAATGATAAATACTAACCCCTCTGTAACCACATGTGCCCGGTGTGCAACAGCACATCTGAAAAAGACATGGGTCATGCTTAATATGCTTTATATAGCAATATTTTCACAGTCTTATTTGATTCACTAATCTTCTATATACATAATTGTCTAAGGGGTACTGTCTGTCTGTCCTTCTGTCACGGATATTCATTGGTCGCGGCCTCTGTCTATCATGGAAAACCAAGTCGCTGATTGGTCGTGGCTGTTTTGCGGCGACCAATCAGCGACGGGCACAGTCCGGAAGAAAATGGCCGCTCCATACTCCCCGCAGTCAGTGTCCCGGGCGCTCCGCTCCCCGCGCGCTCCATACTCCCCTCCAGTAACCGCTAACACAGGGTTAATGCCGGTGGTAGCGCATTTAGTTACCGCCGCTATTAACCCTGTGTCCCCCAACCTTTTACCATTGATGCTGCCTATGCGGCATCAATAGTAAAAGAAAGTAATGTTAAAAATAGTACAAAAACAAAAAACCTGCTATACTCACCCTCCACTGTCCGCTGAACCGCTCGCGCCTGCCACCATCTTCCTTTTCCAGCGATGCTTTGCGAAATTACCCATAAGACCTAGCGGTCTCGCGAGACCGCTAAGTCATATGGGTAAATTCACAAAGCATCCTGGGAACTCAAGATGGCGGTAGCCGTACGCCCATCTGCACAGGATCCCACGAGGCGGAGAGACGGGACGCTGAGGAGCAGCGACAAGAATGGTGAGTATGTTCAACTACAAGCGGCCCTCGGATCGTTAGGCGAGTATGTTTATTTTTTTTATCCTGTGACATACGTGGCTCGGTAATATACTATGTCACTGGGCAATATACTACGTGCCTCTGTGCTGTATACTACAAGGCTGGGCAATATACTACGTCGCTGTGCTGTATACAACGTGGCGGACAATATACTACGTCACTGGGCAATATACTACGTGGGTCTGTGCTGTATACTACAAGGCTGTGCAATATACTACGTCGCTGTGCAATATACTACGTGGCTCGGCAATATACTACGTGGCTCTGTCCGGTATACTACGTTGCTGGGCAATATATTACGTGGCTGGGCAATATACTACGTGGACATACATATTCTAGAATACCCGATGCGTTAGAATCAGGCCACCATCTAGTCTACTATATAATTGTCTAAGGGTCACTTCCATCTTTCTGTCCTTCTGTCTTTCTGTCACGGATATTCATTGGTCGCGGCCTCTGTCTGTCAAAGAAATCCAAGTCGCTGATTGGTCGTGGCTGTTTTGCCGTGACCAATCAGCGACGGGCACAGTCCGGAAGAAAATGGCCGCTCCTTACTCCCCGCAGTCACTCCCCGGCGCCCACATACTCCCCTCCAGCCACCGCTAACACAGGGTTAATGCCGGCGGTAACGGACCGCGTTATGCCGCGGGTAACGCACTCCGTTACCGCCGCTATTAACCCTGTGTGTCCCCAACTTTTTACTATTGATGCTGCCTATGCTGCATCAATAGTAAAAAATGTAATGTTAAAAATAATAAAAAAGCAAAAAACCTGCTATACTCACCCTCCATTTTCCGCCGAGCCAGCTGCCATCTTCCATTCCCGATGACGCATTGCGAAGTTACCCAGAAGACTTAGCGGCCTCGCGAGACCGCTAAGTCATCTGGGTAATTTCGCAATGCATCCTGGGAACGGAAGATGGCGGTAGCCGCGCGCTACAAGGGGCCCTCGGATCGGAACGTGAGTATGTTAGAACGGATCTTAACCCCTTAGCGACCGCCGATACGCCTTTTAACGGCGGCCGCTAAGGGTACTTAACGGCGCTGTGGAAAAAGTAAATGGCGCCCCCCAGAGTTGGATTTTCTCCGGGGTCTCTGCTGCCGGGGGTAGCCGAGACCCCAGAGAACATGATTCGGGGTTTTTTTTACGATCGCAAAAAAAAAAAAAAAAGCGATCTCTTTTTAATTTCTCTGTCCTCCGATGTGATCGCACATCGGAGGACAGAGAAAAGGGGTCCCAGGTGGCCCCCCAATACTTGCCTATCTCCCCCGGTGCTCCCCGTGGCTCCCGGTGGGCGCCGCCATCTTAAAAATGGCGGGCGCATGCGCAGTGCGCCCGCCGGTTGGCCCCACGAGAATCTTTGGGGTCTCGGCTGCCGGGGGTAGCCGAGACCCCAAAGAGCATGATCGGGGTCGGTTTTACCGACCCCTGTTTTGCGATCGCCGGTAATTAACTGTTTACCGGCGACCGCAAAAAAAAAAAAAAAAGTAAAGTGTAATTCTCTGTCCTCTGATGTGATCGCACATCAGAGGACAGAGAAATAGGGGGATTCGGGGACCCTACAATACTCACCTGCGTCCCTGGATCCTCCTGCTGCTCCTCCTGGCCGCCGGCAAAAGAAAATGGCGGGCGCATGCGCAGTGCGCCCGCCATCTGTCTCCATCTGCTGGCCGGCAGGAGAACAGCAGTTGGGGCTAAAATTAGGGTTAGGGTTAGGGTTGGGGCTAAATTTAGGGTTTGGGTTGGGGCTAAATTTAGGGTTAGGCTTCTTTCACACTTACGTCGGTACGGGGCCGTCGCAATGCGTCGGCCCGACATACCGGCGCACGTTGTGAAAATTGTGCACAACGTGGGCAGCGGCTGTAGTTTTTCAACGCATCCGCTGCCCAATCTACAGTTAGGGCCAGAAATATTTGGACAGTGACACAAGTATTGTTATTTTAGCTGTTTACAAAAACATGTTCAGAAATACAATTATATATATAATATGGGCTGAAAGTGCACACTCCCAGCTGCAATATGATAGTTTCCACATCCAAATCGGAGAAAGGGTTTAGGAATCATAGCTCTGTAATGCGTAGCGTCCTCTTTTTCAAGGGACCAAAAGTAATTGGACAATGGACTCTAAGGGCTGCAATTAACTCTGAAGGCGTCTCCCTCGTTAACCTGTAATCAATGAAGTAGTTAAAAGGTCAGGGGTGGATTCCAGGTGTGTGGTTTTGCATTTGGAAGCTGTTGCTCTGAGCAGACAACATGCGGTCAAAGGAACTCTCAATTGAGGTGAAGCAGAACATCCTGAGGCTGAAAAAAAAGAAAAAATCCATCAGAGAGATAGCAGACATGCTTGGAGTAGCAAAATCAACAGTTGGGTACATTGAGAAAAAAGGAATTGACTGGTGAGCTTGGGAACTCAAAAAGGCCTGGGCGTCCACGGATGACAACAGTGGTGGATGATCGCCGCATACTTAATTTGGTGAAGAAGAACCCGTTCACAACATCAACTGAAGTCCAGAACACTCTCAGTGAAGTAGGTGTATCTGTCTCTAAGTCAACAGTAAAGAGAAGACTCCATGACAGTAAATACAAAGGGTTCACATCTAGATGCAAACCATTCATCAATACCAAAAATAGACAGGCCAGAGTTAAACTTGCAGAAAAACACCTCAAGAAGCCAGCTCAGTTCTGGAAAAGTATTAACATAGTAACATAGTAACATAGTTAGTAAGGCCGAAAAAAGACATTTGTCCATCCAGTTCAGCCTATATTCCATCATAATAAATCCCCAGATCTACGTCCTTCTACAGAACCTAATAATTGTATGATACAATATTGTTCTGCTCCAGGAAGACATCCAGGCCTCTCTTGAACCCCTCGACTGAGTTCGCCATCACCACCTCCTCAGGCAAGCAATTCCAGATTCTCACTGCCCTAACAGTAAAGAATCCTCTTCTATGTTGGTGGAAAAACCTTCTCTCCTCCAGACGCAAAGAATTCCCCCTTGTGCCCGTCACCTTCCTTGGTATAAACAGATCCTCAGCGAGATATTTGTATTGTCCCCTTATATACTTATACATGGTTATTAGATCGCCCCTCAGTCGTCTTTTTTCTAGACTAAATAATCCTAATTTCGCTAATCTATCTGGGTATTGTAGTTCTCCCATCCCCTTTATTAATTTTGTTGCCCTCCTTTGTACTCTCTCTAGTTCCATTATATCCTTCCTGAGCACCGGTGCCCAAAACTGGACACAGTACTCCATGTGCGGTCTAACTAGGGATTTGTACAGAGGCAGTATAATGCTCTCATCATGTGTATCCAGACCTCTTTTAATGCACCCCATGATCCTGTTTGCCTTGGCAGCTGCTGCCTGGCACTGGCTGCTCCAGGTAAGTTTATCATTAACTAGGATCCCCAAGTCCTTCTCCCTGTCAGATTTACCCAGTGGTTTCCCGTTCAGTGTGTAATGGTGATATTGATTCCCTCTTCCCATGTGTATAACCTTACATTTATCATTGTTAAACCTCATCTGCCACCTTTCAGCCCAAGTTTCCAACTTATCCAGATCCATCTGTAGCAGAATACTATCTTCTCTTGTATTAACTGCTTTACATAGTTTTGTATCATCTGCAAATATCGATATTTTACTGTGTAAACCTTCTACCAGATCATTAATGAATATGTTGAAGAGAACAGGTCCCAATACTGACCCCTGCGGTACCCCACTGGTCACAGCGACCCAGTTAGAGACTATACCATTTATAACCACCCTCTGCTTTCTATCACTAAGCCAGTTACTAACCCATTTACACACATTTTCCCCCAGACCAAGCATTCTCATTTTGTGTACCAACCTCTTGTGCGGCACGGTATCAAACGCTTTGGAAAAATCGAGATATACCACGTCCAATGACTCACCGTGGTCCAGTCTATAGCTTACCTCTTCATAAAAACTGATTAGATTGGTTTGACAGGAGCGATTTCTCATAAACCCATGCTGATATGGAGTTAAACAGTTATTCTCATTGAGATAATCCAGAATAACATCCCTCAGAAACCCTTCAAATATTTTACCAACAATAGAGGTTAGACTTACTGGCCTATAATTTCCAGGTTCACTTTTAGAGCCCTTTTTGAATATTGGCACCACATTTGCTATGCGCCAGTCCTGCGGAACAGACCCTGTCGCTATAGAGTCACTAAAAATAAGAAATAATGGTTTATCTATTACATTACTTAGTTCTCTTAGTACTCGTGGGTGTATGCCATCCGGACCCGGAGATTTATCTATTTTAATCTTATTTAGCCGGTTTCGCACCTCTTCTTGGGTTAGATTGGTGACTCTTAATATAGGGTTTTCATTGTTTCTTGGGATTTCACCTAGCATTTCATTTTCCACCGTGAATACCGTGGAGAAGAAGGTGTTTAATATGTTAGCTTTTTCCTCGTCATCTACAACCATTCTTTCCTCACTATTTTTTAAGGGGCCTACATTTTCAGTTTTTATTCTTTTACTATTGATATAGTTGAAGAACAGTTTGGGATTAGTTTTACTCTCCTTAGCAATGTGCTTCTCTGTTTCCTTTTTGGCAGCTTTAATTAGTTTTTTAGATAAAGTATTTTTCTCCCTATAGTTTTTTAGAGCTTCAATGGTGCCATCCTGCTTTAGTAGTGCAAATGCTTTCTTTTTACTGTTAATTGCCTGTCTTACTTCTTTGTTTAGCCACATTGGGTTTTTCCTATTTCTAGTACTTTTATTCCCACAAGGTATAAACCGCTTACACTGCCTATTTAGGATGTTCTTAAACATTTCCCATTTATTATCTGTATTCTCATTTCTGAGGATATTGTCCCAGTCTACCAGATTAAGGGCATCTCTAAGCTGTTCAAACTTTGCCTTCCTAAAGTTCAATGTTTTTGTGACTCCCTGACAAGTCCCCCTAGTGAAAGACAGGTGAAACTGCACAATATTGTGGTCGCTATTTCCTAAATGCCCAACCACCTGCAGATTTGTTATTCTGTCAGGTCTATTAGATAGTATTAGGTCTAAAAGTGCTGCTCCTCTGGTTGGATTCTGCACCAATTGTGAAAGATAATTTTTCTTGGTTATTAGCAGAAACCTGTTGCCTTTATGGGTTTCACAGGTTTCTGTTTCCCAGTTAATATCCGGGTAGTTAAAGTCCCCCATAACCAGGACCTCATTATGGGTTGCAGCTTCATCTATCTGCTTTAGAAGTAGACTTTCCATGCTTTCTGTTATATTTGGGGGTTTGTAACAGACCCCAATGAGAATTTTGTTACCATTTTTCCCTCCATGAATTTCAACCCATATGGACTCGACATCCTCATTCCCTTCGCTAATATCCTCCCTTAAAGTGGACTTTAGACAAGACTTTACATAGAGACAAACCCCTCCTCCTCTCCGATTTTTACGATCCTTTCTAAACAGACTGTAACCCTGTAAGTTAACTGCCCAGTCATAGCTTTCATCTAACCATGTCTCGGTTATTCCCACTATGTCAAAGTTACCTGTAGATATTTCTGCTTCTAGTTCTTCCATCTTGTTTGTCAGGCTTCTGGCGTTTGCGAGCATGCAGTTTAGAGGATTTTGTTTTGTTCCAATCTCCTCACTGTGGATTGTTTTAGAAATGTTCTTACCTCCCTTCTGAGTATGTTTTCCTGGGTCGTCTTTGTTCAAGTCTAATGTTTTTCTTCCCGTCCCCTCTTCTTCTAGTTTAACGCCCTCCTGATGAGTGTAGCGAGTCTTCTGGCGAATGTGTGTTTCCCAGGTTTGTTGAGGTGTAGTCCGTCTCTGGCGAGGAGTCCATCATACCAGTAATTCACACCGTGGTCCAGGAATCCAAATCCTTGTTGTCTGCACCATCGTCTTAGCCAGTTGTTTGCATCAAGGATCCTGTTCCATCTCCTGGTGCCATGCCCATCTACTGGAAGGATAGAAGAAAAAACTACCTGTGCATCCAGTTCCTTTACTTTCTTCCCCAACTCTTCAAAGTCCTTGCAGATTGTCGGTAGGTCCTTCCTTGCCGTGTCATTGGTGCCAACATGTATCAGAAGAAATGGGTGGACGTCCTTGGAGCTGAAGAGCTTTGGTATCCTATCGGTCACATCCTTGATCATCGCACCTGGAAGGCAGCATACTTCTCTTGCAGTTATGTCCGGTCTGCAGATGGCTGCTTCTGTGCCTCTCAGTAGTGAGTCTCCCACCACCACCACTCTTCGTTGCTTCTTGGCTGTACTTTTTGCTGTCACTTGTTGCTGTGTGCCCTTTTCTTTTTTGCTTGCTGGTATTGCTTCATTCTTAGGTGTGCCATCTTCATCCTCTACAAAGATTTGATATCGGTTCTTCAGTTGTGTGGTTGGTGATTTCTCCATGGTCTTCTTGCTTCTTTTGGTCACATGCTTCCACTCATCTGCTTTTGGAGGTTCTCTGACACTTTTTGCACCTTCTGTGACCAGTAGAGATGCTTCTGTTCTGTCTAGAAAGTCTTCATTCTCTTTGATGAGTTTCAAAGTTGCTATTCTTTCTTCCAGACCCCGCACCTTTTCTTCTAAAAGGGCCACTAGTCTACACTTCTGACAGGTGAAATTGGATTCTTCTTCTGGTCGATCTGTGAACATGTAGCACATGCTGCAGCTCACCATGTAGGTTGTCACATCTGCCATGTTGCTCCTAGATCCTGCTGACTTGCTGTGTGTTTTCCTTCTTGTGTAATCTACTCAGCCAAGCTCTCTTGCAATAATGTCCTACAGGCAAATATTCGGTGATGCTTTCGGTGATGCTTTCGAAGCAGCTGGTCCCGGCTGTACCCAACGATCTTCTAGCTTAGGGAGACTTCGCTTCTCCCAGAAGGCACCTGGAATATGCAAATTAGCCTCCTGAAGCTTGAATCCCTATTCTATGAATCTGTCTATTCTATGGACAGATGAGACAAAGATCAACCTGTACCAGAATGATGGGAAGAAAAAAGTTTGGAGAAGAAAGGGAACGGCACATGATCCAAGGCACACCACATCCTCTGTAAAATATGGTGGAGGCAACGTGATGGCATGGGCATGCATGGCTTTCAATGGCACTGGGTCACTTGTGTTTATTGATGACATAAGAGCAGACAAGAGTAGCCGGATGAATTCTGAAGTGTACCGGGATATACTTTCAGCCCAGATTCAGCCAAATGCTGCAAAGTTGATTGGACGGCGCTTCATAGTACAGATGGACAATGACCCCAAGCATACAGCCAAAGCTACCCAGGAGTTCGAGTGCCAAAAAGTGGAACATTCTGCAATGGCCAAGTCAATCTCCAGATCTAAACCCAATTGAGCATGCATTTCACTTGCTCAAATCCAGACTTAAGACGGAAAGACCCACAAACAAGCAAGACCTGAAGGCTGCGGCTGTAAAGGCCTGGCAAAGCATTAAGAAGGAGGAAACCCAGCGTTTGGTGATGTCCATGGGTTCCAGACTTAAGGCAGTGATTGCCTCCAAAGGATTTGCAACAAAATATTGAAAATAAAAATATTTTGTTTGGCTTATGTTTATTTGTCCAATTACTTTTGACCTCCTAAAATGTGGAGTGTTTGTAAAGAAATGTGTACAATTCCTACATTTTCTATCAGATATTTTTGTTCAACCCTTCAAATTAAACGTTACAATCTGCACTTGAATTCTGTTGTAGAGGTTTCATTTCAAATCCAATGTGGTGGCATGCAGAGCCCAACTCGCGAAAATTGTGTCACTGTCCAAATATTTCTGGCCCTAACTGTATGTCCTGGGGAGGAGGGGGCGGAGTTACGGCCAAGCATGTGCGGTCAGAAATGGCGGATGCGACGTACAAAAAAACGTTTCATTGAACGTTTTTTTGTGCCGACGGTCCGCCAAAACACAACTGATCCAGTGCACGACGGACGCGACGTGTGGCCATCCGTCACGATCCGTCGGCAATACAAGTCTATGGGCAAAAAACGCATCCTGCGGGCACATTTGCAGGATCCGTTTCTTGTCCAAAATGACGGATTGCGACGGATGCCAAACGACGCAAGTGTGAAAGTAGCCTTAGGGTTGGGGCTAAAGTTAGGGCTAGGGTTGGGGCTAAAGTTAGGGTTGGGGTTTGGATTAGGGTTGGTATTAGGGTTAAGGTTGGCATTAGGGTTACGCTTGGGATTAGGGTTAGGTTTGGGATTAGGGTTAAGGTTAGGGTTGTGGTTAGGGTTAGGGTTGTGATTAGGGGTGTATTGGGATTAGGGTTAGGTTTGAGGTTAAGGTTGAGATTAGGATTAGGGGTGTGTTGGATTTAGGGTTTTGATTAGGGTTATGGTTAGGGTTGACATTAGGGTTGTTTTGGTGTAAGGGTTGTGATTATGGTTAGGGTTAGTGATTAGGATTATGGATCCGGTTGGGATTAGGGTTAGGGGTGTGTCGGGGTTAGGGTTGGAGCTAGAATTGGGGGGTTTCCACTGTTTAGGTACATCAGGGGGTCTCCAAACACGACAGCCAATTTTGCGCTCAAAAAGTCAAATGGTGCTCCCTCCCTTCTGAGCTCTGCCGTGCGCCCAAACAGTGGGTTACCCCCACATATGGGGCATCAGCGTACTCGGGATAAATTGGACAACAACTTCTGGGGTCCAATTTCTCTTGTTACCCTTGTGAAAATAAAAACTTGGGGGCTACAAAATCTTTTTTGTGGAAAAATATATATATATATTTTTTTATGACTCTGCATTATAAATTTCTGTGAAGCACTTGGGCATTCAAAGTTCTCACCACACATCTAGATAAGTTCCATGGGGGGTCTAGTTTCCAAAATGGGGTCACTTGTGGGGGGTTACTACAGTTTAGGTACATCAGGGGCTCTGCAATCGCAACATAATGCCCACAGACCATTCTATCAAAGTCTGCATTCCAAAACGGCGCTCCTTCCCTTCCGAGCTCTGCCGTTCGCCCAAACAGTGGTTTACCCCCACATATTGGGCATCAGCATACGCAGGATAAATTGGACAACAACTTTAGTGGTCCAATTTCTCCTGTTACCCTTGTGAAAATAAAAACTTGGGGGCTACAATATCTTTTTTGTGGAAAAATATATATATATATATTTTTTTTTATGACTGCATTCTAAACTTCTGTGAAGCACTTGGGCATTCAAAGTTCTCACCACACATCTAGATAAGTTCCATGGGGGGTCTAGTTTCCAAAATGGGGTCACTTATGGGGGATTTCTACTGTTTAGGTACATCAGGGGCTCTCCAAACGCGACATGGCGTCCGATCTCAATTCCAGCCAATTCTACATTGAAAAAGTAAAACGGCACTCTTTCTCTTCCAAGCTCTGCGGTGCGCCCAAACAGTGGTTTACCCCCACATATTGGGTATTGGCGTATTCAGGAGAAATTGCATAACAAAATTTATGGACACATTTCTGTTTTTACACTTGTGAAAATAAAAAAAATGGTTCTGAATTAAGATGTTTGCAAAAAAAAGTTAAATGTTCATTTTTTCCTTCCACATTGTTTCAGTTCCTGTGAAGCACGCAAAGGGTTAATAAACTTTTTGAATGTGGTTTTGAGAACCTTGAGGGGTGTAGTTTTTAGAATGGTGTCACTCTTCATTATTTTCTATCACATAGACCCCTCAAAATGACTTCAAATGTGATGTGGTCCCTAAAAAAAAAATGGTGTTGTAAAAATGAGAAATTGCTGGTCAACTTTTAACCCTTATAACTCCCTAACAAAAAAAATTTTTTTTTCCAAAATTGTGCTGATGTAAAGTAGACATGTGGGAAATGTTATTTATTAACTATTTTTCGTGACATATCTCTCTGATTTAAGGGCATAAAAATACAAAGTTTGAAAATTGCAAAATTTTAAAAAATTTTCGCCATATTTCCGTTTTTTTTCATAAATAATCGCAAGTAATATCGAAGAAATGTTACCATTAACATGAAGTACAATATGTCATGAAAAAACAATCTCAGAATCAGTGGGATCCGTTGAAGCGTTCCAGAGTTATAACCTCATAAAGTGACAGTGGTCAGAATTGCAAAAATTGGCTCGGTCATTAAGTACCAAATTGGCTCTGTCACTAAGGGGTTAAGGTGAGTATGTTTATTTTTTATTTTTTAACCTGTGACATGCGTAGCTGGGCAATATACTACGTGGACATGCATATTCTAGAATACCCGATGCGTTAGAATCCGGCCACCATCTAGTAATAATAATAATCTTTATATAGCGCCAACATATTCCGCAGCGCTTCACAACTTAACAGTTTAAAACACAACAGTCATAAGTAATAACGTTAGCAATACAACGTCATCGAAGGTCCTTCACTCACCGCATTTTTAGGAACGGAGGCAGACGCTTGCAGCGCTGAGAGCCAGGGTCCGGCGGAGGGGTTAGTATATCCATATTTTTATTCTTTATTTTTTACATGAATATGGATCCTAGGGCCTGAAGGAGTCTCCTCTCCTCCAGACCCTGGGAACCACACGCCGTATAAGATGACTGGGCGTATAAGATGACCCCCGTCTTATACGGCGGGTATATCCCAAATTCCATATTTTATATGGAAAAGTTGGGGGTCGTCTTATACGCCCAGTCATCTTATACACCAGAAAATACGGTAGTTTTTGGAATTGTATGAAGTTTTTTTTTTTTTTTTTTTTGTGCAGTGTGTTTGGGCAAGATGGACTGAGGTTTTTCAGGAAGGTGAGAAGTGCATGGGAGAGGGAAGGAGAGAGGAGCTGATGTATATGAGTCGTGATGGAGGGGGTATTGGGCGTTGAATGTGGATTACAAGGGAACATAGGAGGATAGGAATAAAGCATGTGGATAGAAGGGAGAGCAGAGTGTGGGTTACCTGACTCCTGCCCTGACTGCCATGGAATCACTGCTGTATCACGACGCTTATCTTCGTGACGCTTTGCTTCGGGATACTTGCATGCACCCCCACATGCGTGCACCCCTATGGATGTTTCACTTTGACACTTTGTGCCACTTGGTATATATGTGATTTATAGTGTGTGTGTGTGTGTGTGTGTGTGTGTTTGTTTGTATATCTTTGATCACCTTGTTCCATCTTTTGACATTATATTCATCTTAAGTCATGTTCTTTTTAGTCCTGTCTTAAAGCAGTCTTATATTATACGATTTATTATCCAAAATTTCTCTATTAACATATGTTTCACCAGTGTTAGGTTAGTTTCACACTAGCATTTTGAGGAGCTGCGGACTTCCTCCGTGAAGCCTCGGCCGCTAGCTCCGCCTATTTCTGCATGCGGCCTGCGTACCTATCTTTAACATTAATAATGTAAAGACATGTGGGTCTAATTAAACTCTGCACAGTTGATAAAGATAGAATGGAGTGCTGCCTGTTTTTTACTTGAATTTATCTTTAACATTAGGTACGCAACTCGTGCCGCTGTATGCGGATGCTTCCGCATATGTCGTTTTTGACGATGCGGAGAAAAAAAAATTGCTACAAGCTGCGTCCTACGCTGGTCACCGAATCGTCAAAACGACACATGCGAAAGCATCCGCATACAGCCGCTCGACCTGTGTACCTAATGTTAAACATAGGTATGCAGGCCGCATGCAGAAGTAGGCGGAGCTAGTGGCGGAGGTGGGGCTTCACGGAGGAAGTCCGCAGCTCCTCAAAACGCTAATGTGAAACCGGCCTAACTTACCTGTGTATGATGGCTGTTTTACAATATTATGTTAGCCCCCTGTGACTGCAACTCTGTGAGGATCCTCTTCCCTTATTCTTTCCAAACTGTTTTTAACATTTTCTGATTTATAATTTAAAAATTGTATTAAATCTGAACTAAATTTTGGCTGTGCATCATAAATACCGTATAGGTTTTAATGGGTACACCACAACCAGTTACTTGATTTGTGTTTTTAAAATAATAGTAAAATAGCACCTACTATGCACTTTTGACTATACAAAAAAGCACATTGCCCAGTATTACAACCATCCATTTATTTTCTTTGTATATTCATTTCTACTGAGAATTGTTCATTCAGCTTACCGTATATACTCGAGTATAAGCTGAGATTTTCAGCCCATTTTTTTTAGGCTGAAAGTGCCCCTCTTGGCTTAAGGTACCTTCACACTGAACGATATCGCTAGCGATCCGTGACATTGCAGCGTCCAGTTTGACACGCAGCAGCGATCAGGATCCTGCTGTGATGTCGTTGGTCGCTGCAGAAAGTCCAGAACTTTATTTAGTCGCTGGACTTCCTGCAGACATCGCTGAATCGGCGTGTGTGACGCCGATTCAGAGATGTCTTCACTGGTAACCAGGGTAAACATCGGGTTACTAAGCGCAGGGCCGCGCTTAGTAACCCGATGTTTACCCTGGTTACCAGCGTAAACGTAAAAAAAACAAACACTACATACTTACCTTCCGCTGTCTGTCCCCGGCGCTCTGCTTTCCTGCACTGACTGAGCACAGCGGCCGGAAAGCACAGCGGTGACGTCACCGCTGTGCTTTCCAGCTGGCCGGCGCTCACAGCCAGTGCAGAGAAGCAGAGCGCCGGCCAGCCGGAAAGCACAGCGGTGACGTCACCGCTGTGCTTTCCGGCCGCTGTGCTCAGTCAGTGCAGGAAAGCAGAGCGCCGGGGACAGACAGCGGAAGGTAAGTATGTAGTGTTTGTTTTTTTTACGTTTACGCTGGTAACCAGGGTAAACATCGGGTTACTAAGCGCGGCCCTGCGCTTAGTAACCCGATGTTTACCCTGGTTACCAGGGGACTTCGGGATCGTTGGTCGCTGGAGAGCTGTCTGTGTGACAGCTCTCCAGCGACCAAACAGCGACGCTGCAGCGATCGACATCGTTGTCGGTATCGCTGCAGCGTCGCTGAGTGTGAAGGTACCTTTATACTCGAGTCATTGTCCCAAGGGGGTCGGCGGGGGAGGGGGGGCGGTGGCTGTGACATACTCACCTGCTCTTGGCGAGGTCCCTGCTTCTCCGGTCTCCGGGCGCTGACAGCGTATTCCAGCGTTGAGCGGACACATGGTACCGCTCATTACAATAATGAATATGGACCCGACTCCACTCCCATAGGGGTGGAGCCGCATATTCATTACTGTAATGAGCGGTAACGGTGACCGCTCAACGCTGGACGAAGCTGTCAGCGCCCGGAGATGCAGGGACCGCGCCAGGAGCAGGTGAGTATAATGGGGAGGAGGAGCACTGCACGATTTTCACCTGTCCTCGTTCCGGGTGACGCTCAGGTCAGAGGGCGCGATGACGTGGATAGTGCGCGCCCTCTTCCTGAGCGTCAGTGCAGAGGACGCAGAAGACACAGCGGCGCCGGAACGAGGATCGGTGAGTATTGCAAGTGCTAGGGGCCTGAGCGTCGAGAGGTGAGTATGTAATTTTATTTTATTTTTTAATCACAGCAACAGCATATGGGGCAAATATCTCTACTGGAGCATCTTATGGGGCCATAGTCAACGTTTGTACAGCATTATATGGGGCAAATATCTTTATGGAGCATCTTATGGGGCAAATCTCTCTATGCAGCATCTTATGGGGTCCTTATTAACTTTTATGCAGTACTTGCAGTATTGTATGGGGCAAATCTGTCTATGGAGCATCTTATGGGGCCATTATTAACTTTTGTGCAGCATTATATTGGCCATTTTTTAATAGGAGCATCTTATGGGGCCCATCATGAACTGTATGGAGCATTATATGGGGCGTATTTTGTATGAAGCATTGTATGGGGCTCCTGATTCAATATGGATATTCAAAAACACTTAACCTACTGATATCTCAATTAATTTTACTTTTATTAGTATCTATTTTTATTTTTGAAATTTACCAGTAGCTGCTGCATTTTTCACCCTAGGCTTATACTCGAGTCATTAAGTTTTCCCAGTTTTTTTTTTTTGTGGCAAAATTAGGGGGGTCTGCTTATACTTGAGTATATACGGTATGTGTATGTGATTTATGAAACCACTTAGGTTTAGGCAACTTTATATAGAGCTGGTATGTCACTCTCCATAAGGAGAAACGTTGCCCCTTAAACCCCAGTCCAGAGCCTCTCGCTATAGAGTTTAAGTCCTCTATTTCTCTGAAGAGGCAATTGGCAACTTTATATGAAATTCATAACTGGTTGTCAGTTTCTTTCCTGCGTCTTATTCAGTCTGACATGAGGCATCCATTTTATCCACTTTTGTATGTAGAAATAAAATTGCTGATTATTGTATACACTCGTTTTCTCCTTTCTCTGTTTTTTCGGGGTATGTTGGGTATATCTTGATACGGAGTGTGACCTTTGTTAAGGTTGTCTATGGACTAATATGTATACTAATTTTTTTTTCACTGGCAGGTTCTGTCAGTGAAAAAGAAAATCATGCATCCGCACTGAATATCATTGGTGCAAGTGCTATCTGACAAAAAAATCGCACAGCACTCGTCTGATGTATATGCTGGTGTGAGCGAGCCCTTACACATGCAGCTTCAATTCTGCTGTGGGCACAAAAATTATTAGGCATATTTGCCCTGATATCTTCGAAAATGAACAGTTTTGGTCAAGTTACTTGTGTATAGGCACTAGTGATGAGCGAGTGTGCTCAGATGAAGTGGTATCTTAGCATGCGAGTGTGCTAATAGTATTTGAGGACGCCGAAGATTGCCTAACAAGTAGGCAATCCCTGCAAGTGTTGCGGCTGTCGAATAGCGGCGAGACATGCAGCCACAGTGACTCGAACATAGTATTCGAGCACACTGAATATACTCTATTAGCGCATGAGCATGCTTGAATAACTTCTGAGCACGCTCGCTCATCACTAATAGGCAGCAAAACATATAGCAAATATGCTCTGTACAGATAGTTGCATGCAATAATTAAAGCTTTGACTTTTTTTTTTCTCCTAAGAGCCCTCCCATTTCTATTTTATCACAAATGCCAAGTGAAAGTTTTTATCGCTGATCCATCTTGTGATGTAATACATTTAATTCTGCAGGTGGAAACCAGCGTGAACTTGCCCGAGCAAAAAATATGAAAAAAAATCCAGACAAGGGAAAAAAACAAGATGATGGCTTATCTGCTGCTGCACGAAAGCAGAGGTAATGTGGATGGGTTGCATTTGTGTCTTTTGTGAATGTGGCTACGTTCACATTTGCATTGCGTCAGGCGCAGGTTCGGCGACACATAGCGACGCATGCATCATGCGCCCCTATATTTAACATGGGGGCGCATGGACATGCGTTGTCTTGCATTTTGTGATGCATGCGTCATATTTGGCGCAAGCGTCAGGACGCAAGCTGCATTTTTTTTTTTTTGCGTCCAAAATCAAGCCAAAAATGGACGCATGCGTCACAAAACAATGCGTTTTTGTATGCGTTTCACATCCGTCGTGTGTTGCGACGACGCTGCGTCCAAAGACGCGGATGTGAACGTAGCCTTTATTTAGAATTGTAACACTGCAGATGTCTCTAGGTAAACCTTTGGTGCAGAATCACTTCCTACCCCCTTTGTTATAGAATATGCGTAACGGTTTTCATGATTATTTCCTCCTTTAAAGGGACATTACCATCACGGACACTGGTCTCACATCCATAAATTCTGTAACCCATGCTATCATAGAATTTTGGATAACTAGAGGAGAAATACCTATGAAGACTTAGCCTTCAAGGTTGGATTTCAGATTTTAAGGGCCTCAGAGGATGAGAAGTATCCAATGGATGGCTATCCAAGATAGGATAGGATGGAAATTTTTGAAAAATTAGATTCTCAAAGCACAATCGTTACTCTTCCCTCTTTTAGGAAATTTTAGGAAGCATTTATGGAAACCAGAATGGATGAACACAGAACTTAAAGGGAACCTGTCACCCCGAAAATCGTGGGTGAGGTAAGCCCACCGGCATCAGGGGCTTATCTACAGCAATCTGTAATGCTGTAGATAAGCCCCGATGTCACCTGAAAGAGGAGAAAAAGACGTTAGATTATACTCGCCCTGGGGCGGTCCCGCTGCTGATCCGGTCGGATGGGTTCTCTGGTCCGCTGCGGCGCCTCCCATCTTCATTCCAAGACGTCCTCTTCTGATCTTCAGCCATGGCTCCGGCGCAGGCGTACTTTGTCTGCCCTGTTGAGGGCAGAGCAAAGTGCTGCAGTGCGCAGGCGCCGGGCCTCTCTGACCTTTCCGGCGCCTGCGCACTGCAGTACTTTGTTCTGCCCTCAACAGGGCAGACAAAGTACGCCTGCGCCGGAGTTGTGGCTGAAGATCAGAAGAGGACGTCTTGGAATGAAGATGGGAGGCGCCGCAGCGGACCAGAGACACCCGTTTGACCGGACCAGCAGCGGGACCGCCCCTGGGTGAGTATAATCTAACGTCTTTTTCTCCTCTTTCAGGTAACATCGGGGGCTTATTTACAGCATTACAGAATGCTGTAGATAAGCCCCTGATGCCAGTGGGCTTACCTCACCCGCAATTTTCGGGGTGACAGGTTCCCTTTAAACATTTCTTCCTTTTTAGCATGTGTTTATCAAATGGAACAAGAGAGGCATATCTAAAGAAGAATATAATGCTGTCTGCAGAACCTGCCGGGCATGCATCAGATTATCTAAAGCTGATAATGAATTGAGGCTTGCAAAAGGTGTCAAAAGCAATAAGAGAATTTTGGGGGTATGTCAAAAGTAAAAAAAAAAAATTCAAAGATTCTATAGGATTTTTACAGAATGAAAATGGTAGAGTGGTAAAAGATGATGTTGAGAAGACCGAACATTTAAATTTCTATTTTGCATGTTTTCTCTCAGAAAGTAAATGTAACATCAACTGATCTTCACTGTACAATTGAATGAATAGAAGAATCCACACTATCTATACACCGAGAAATGGTGAAGGAACACTTGGCTAACATAAATGAACTGGTGACTGCCAGGTTCTGATTAATTACATCCTAGGGTACGGAAGGAGATTGCAGAAGAATTTTTTGAACCACTCTCCATAATCTTTGAAAATTCTTGGAGAACAGGAGAAGTCCCATAAGACTGGAGATGAGCGAATGTTGTCCCTATCTTCAAAAAGGGGAAAAAGGTGGACCCAGGGAACTATAGGCAATTGAGCTTTACCTCTATACCAGGGAAGATCTTTGAACAAATTATTAAACATGTATGCAAGTACCTGGGTGAGAATGAATTGATTAACGAGAGCCAGCATGAGTTTGTAACTAATAAGTTATAACAGACCAAGACTAACTTACCGTATATACTCGCGTATAAGCCGAGATTTTCAGCCCAAATTTTTGGGCTGAAAGTGCCCCCCTCGGCTTATACTCGAGTCACGGTAGCGGTGGGGTCGGCGGGTGAGGGCGCTGAGGCATACTTACCTAGTCCCAGCGATCCTCGCGCTGTCCCTGCCGTCCCACGGGCTTCGGCGCTGCAGTTTCTTCCTCTCTTCAGCGGTCACGTGGGACCGCTCATTACAGAAATGAATAAGCGGCTCCACCTCCCATAGGGGCGGAGCCGCTTATTCATTTCTCTAATCAGCGGTGCCGGTGACCGCTGATAGAGAAAGAAGCTGCGGCACCGAAGACCAGGCAGAGGGACAGCGCGAGGATCGCCAGGACTAGGTGAGTATAGCATATTCACCTGTCCGCGTTCCAGCCGCCGGGCGCCGATCCATCTTCCCGGCCGGCGCCTCCATCTTCCCGGCGTCTCTGCTCTCTGACTGTTCAGGCAGAGGGCGCGATGACGCATACAGTGTGCGCGGCGCCCTCTGCCTGATCAGTCAGAGCAGAGACGCTGGGAAGATGGAGGCGCCGGAACGAGACGCCGGGAGCTGCAATCAAGGGAGGTGAGTATGTGGTTTTTTTTCTTTATTGCGGCAGCGGCGGCACAAATTTATGTGGAACATCTATGGGGCACAGTGAACGGTGCAGAGCACCGTATATGGCACAGCACAGCTATGGGGCACAGTGAACGGTGCAGAGCACCGTATATGGCACAGCACAGCTATGGGGCACAGTGAACGGTGCAGAGCACCGTATATGGCACAGCACAGCTATGGGGCACAGTGAACGGTGCAGAGCACCGTATATGGCACAGCACAGCTATGGGGCACAGTGAACGGTGCAGAGCACCGTATATGGCACAGCACAGCTATGGGGCACAGTGAACGGTGCAGAGCACCGTATATGGCACAGCACAGCTATGTATGGGGCACAGTGAACGGTGCAGAGCACCGTATATGGCACAGCACAGCTATGGGGCACAGTGAACGGTGCAGAGCACCGTATATGGCACAGCTATGGGGCACAGTGAACGGTGCAGAGCACCGTATATGGCACAGCACAGCTATGGGGCACAGTGAACGGTGCAGAGCACCGTATATGGCACAGCACAGCTATGGGGCACAGTGAACGGTGCAGAGCACCGTATATGGCACATCTATGGGGCACAATGAACGGTGCAGAGCACCGTATATGGCACAGCTAGGGGGCACAATGAACGGTGCAGAGCACTATATGGTTCACACCTATGGGGAAATATGAACGGTGCAGAGCACTATATGGCACAGCAATGGGGAAATAATGATCTATTTTTATTTTTGAAATTCACCGGTAAATGCTGCATTTCCACCCTAGGCTTATACTCGAGTCAATAAGTTTTCCCAGTTTTTTGTGGCAAAATTAGGGGGGTCGGCTTATACTCGGGTCGGCTTATACTCGAGTATATGCGGTAGTTTCCTTCTATGACAGAATCACTGACTGGGTGGATCAGGGAAACGCAGTAGATATGGTATATCTTGACTTCAGTCAGTATATTTGACAAATTATCTCATGCTATCTTTATTGAAAAAATGTCCAATTAGGGGATTGACACGGTAACTGTTAGGTGGATTCATAACTGGCTCAGTGGTCGGACCCAAAGAGTGGTCATAAATGGTTGCACATCCAGTTGGAAGAATGTCTCTGGAGTACCACAAGGCTCTGTCCTGAACTCTGTGTTGTTCAACATCTTTTATCAATTATTTAGATTAAGGAATTGTGGATAAACTGATTAAATTTGCTTATGACACAAAGCTAGGAGGGAGCTAATACTAGAGAAGAGAGAGAGGATACAAAAAGATGTAAATAAATCGGAACTGTGGGCAGTAACGAACATCTACATCCTACATCTGGGCAAGAAAAATGAATAAAGGCACATGCAGAATGGGAGGAATAGGGCTAAACAACAGCACATGTGGAAAAGACTTTGTTGACTCGTGTGCAGTCTGTGATCTATTAGTATACCAGTGTGATGCAGAAGCAAAGAGGAAAAACGCAGTTCTTGGATGTATTAACAGAAGCCTAGAGTCGAGATCACGTGAAGTAATTATCCGCCTCTACTCCTCTTGATCAGACCTCATCTGGAATACTGTGTCCAGTTTTGGGCACCACATTTTAAAAAAACCAAACTGGAGCAAGTTCAGAAAAGAGCTACCAGAATGGTGAGCGGGACTGCAAAGTATGTCCTACGAGGAACGATTAAAGGATCTGGGAATGTTTAGAGGAGACTTAATAGCCCTCTACAAATATCTGAAGGGATGTCACCGGGTAGAGGAGTCATCCTTATTCTCATTGCACATGGAAATATGAGAAGCAATGGAATAAAACTGAAAGGAAGAAGATACAGATTAGATATTAGAAAAAACTTTTTGACAGTGAGGGTGATCGAGTTGAACAGGCTGCCACGAGAGGTAAGTTCTTCTTCAATGGAAGTCTTCAAACAGAGGTTTTGTGTGAGATGGTTTAGTGAATCCTGTATTGAGCAGGGGGTTGGACTTGATGACCCTGGAGGTCCCTTCCAACTCTACGTTTCTATGATTCTAGAGGGCGGGACCTGCTTTTATCTAAAGAGCAGATTCCCTTTTCTCACCGCTGGCAATTGAGAAGAGACTGGACATCCATAGCACTTTCCAAAATAGCCAAGCTACTTCTAGAACTCCCAGGAAAATATCCCTTTAAAGAAACAACCCCTCGTGATTGCTGCAGTCCATCTCCAGATGCTGTTGACATGCAGACTTCCTGTTTCTGTCAGACAGAACACTTACGTCACCATATCGTCACTTCTGGGGAATACAGTGCCAACATTCCTGGAATGATGAATGATGTGTTGTGTGTTTTTTGTGTAAAATGGGTCATGTTTGATATTTAAGAACTGATTGTCTAGTACTTAATGATTAGAGATGAGCAAATATCTTCGGCTCCCTCCTTATTCAGCAAGCTACAGCGCTTACCAAAAAAGCTTCATCGGGAACCTAGATACCTCAAGCGCTCCTGATCAGGCGCCGCAGCTGCATGTGTCGCAGCTGTGTGACAGTTTCAGCACATGCATGGAGAGCCTGTGTGTTGTGCCGGACACATAGCCGCGACACACACAGCTACGACTCAGAACAGCTGATTATCGGGAGCGCTCCAATTAGCTGGGTTCCCGATGCAGCTTCTTCGGTAAGCGCTGTAGCTTGCTGTATAAGGAGGGAGCCGACGATGTTCATTCATCTCTATTAACGATCCCTTTTAAAGACTACCCAGAAATATTTTGCAGAAAATAATTTCCAACCATTAAGATCCTAATATAATTTTACCTTTTTATTTATTTATTTTTTATTTTAGAGATGCTCAGATAATGCAAGAGAAGCAGAAAAAGGCAATGGAGAAAAAAGACGAGCCAAAATAGCATTTGTGGATTGCACGTAATGGATGAAGATGACGACAATGCGTTGATACAGTGCCCAATTCCTGAACAAAAGCATTTGGCTAAATGGCTTTGTTTGCCCCAATGCAGAGTTTTTTAATTTTTTTTCCGCTGTCATTTTTATCCCTTTCCTTTTGTCAAACAATTAGCATAACTTTTTTTTTCCCTCTGCCTTGTGTACATATTATAAATATACCGCCACTTTGTTACAACCCTGCACCAATTTTGGGTTATTTTTATTCCTTTTGGCTTTCTCTGCATGCTGACCTAGCAATGGTTAAGTCAGCTAAAGCAAATGTTTTCTGATGGAAATCAAGGTTCAACAAGCAATTCACCATGATTTAAAGTAAATTGTCATTTTGTATTCACGGTGGACCCAGTCAGATATTGAATAAAGTGACTTTTTTTCCGTGGGTGGTGTGTGCATTTTTGTCTTATAGGTTTTTGATTGAAGGGGAAGAACACTTTCCCTCTAACCACTTCATGTAGTGCCCCATTCACCTTCATATACATATTTAAGGAACTATGTAAAAAAAAAGATCACTGCACTCGTTTATTTCAAGTTGCTTATGTCAAAAGTTTATTCGGATAAAAGTTCGTGATAATAGCGATAGGCCTATGGAGCCCATTACACTGTATGGAGAACTATATGGGGCCATTATACTGTATGAAGGCCTATCCACATCTTAGTAATGGCTTGAAAAAGGCCCTGCGTGGCCAAAACGTTACGTTTTTTTCTGCATGATTTTTCTCTTGCAGTAGTGTTGAAAATATGACTAACCAGATTAATCACTTTTTAGTATAAATTATATTACCACAAGTCAAACAATTTACCAGTTGGTGCAGTAGATTCTAAGAAAGCCAACAGACTCCGCATTCATAATCTGCATGTTTTTGAGTCTGTGTATTAGAATAATTAATTGAAAGGGGGGGGGGGGTGTTAAAAATAGCAGTGTGGAGATCAACTAGTGAGGTCAATCATTCTGTGAAGAAACGGGTGAATCAGGTGGCCATTATTTAAGGGTGAAGCCAGAACATCTTGTACATGTATTTCTTCATGAAAGCCTGAGAAATATTGATCGTTCAAAACATTGTTCAGAAGAACAGCGTACTTTTATTTAAAAAGTTGATTGGAAAGTATAAAACTTATGAAGAAGTGCAGCTAAAGTGATCGCCAATGCTTTAAAATGGAAAGCCAAACCAGAGAGACGTGGAAGAAAACAGAAGACTACCATTCGAATAGATGGAAGAATAGCCAGAATTTGCCAAAGAACACATTAAATGGCCTAAAGAGAAATGGAGGAACACTTTGTGGACTGATGAAAGTATAATTGTTCTTTTTGGCTCCAAGGTTTGCAGACAGTTCGTCAGACGACCCCCAGTCTCTGCATTCATGCCACAGTACCCTCTGAGGACAGTGAAGCATGGTGGTGCAAGCATCAGGATATGGGCATGTTTCTTTTACTATGGTGCCGGACCTGTTTACCGTATTCCAGGGGTCATGGACCAGTTTGCATGTATTAAAATACTTGAAGAGATCATGTTGTTTTAACCTGAAGAGGATAGGCCCTGGAAGTGTTTCAACATGACAATGACCCTAAACTCGCCAGTAAACGAGCAAAATCTTGGTTCTAGTCCAAAAAATTGAGGTTATGGAGGGGCCATCCCAATCCCTGGACCTTAATCAGATAGAACACTTGTGGGGTAACATTAAAAATGCCATTTCTGAGGCAAAGCCAACAAATGCCACAAAATTGAGGGATGTAGTCCAAGCATCCTGGGCTGGAATAACAGCTGACAGGTGCCAGAAGTTGGTTGACTCCAACACTGTGGGTATGCAACTAAATATTAGGTTAGTTATTCACAGGAATGCTAATACTAGGTTCACATTAGCGTATCAGTCCACAGCATGGTGCTGTGGACTTCTTTAAGCTCTGCCTACTTCCTCATGCATCCTGCGTACCTATCTTTAACATTGGGTATGCAGGGACATGCGTTGTATGATTTGACGTGCCCGCCGAATGCAAGAAAATGCAACATGTTGCAGTCTGAGGGCGCTTCAAAACGACACACGCGGACGCATCCAACACATGTCCCTGCATACACAATGTTAAAGATAGGTACGCAGGACTCACCCAGAATATACCCAGGGTATAAATTGGACTAGGCCAGTTTATACCCCTCTGGTTGAGTGATATACTTAATAATGGGGCCCCAGGCAGCGCACAGGGGAGCAGAGACAGCACATGGGGCCCCAGACATCACACAGGATTGAGTGATATACTCAAGAACGGGTGCCAGGCAGCGCACAGGGGGGCAGAGACAGCGATCGGGGTCCCAGGCAGCACACGGGGCCCCAGGCAGCTAACAGATACCCCTGGCAGCGCACAGGGCCCCAGGCAGCACACGGGGGGCAGAGACAGCGAACGGGGTACCAGGCCGCGCAAGGGGCCCCAGGCAACACACGAGGGGCAGAGAAAGCGAACGGGGCTCCAGGCAGCATACAGAGGCCTCTGGCAGCGCAGCGGGGCCTCAGAGATCACACAGGGCCCCAGATATCGCACAGGATTGAGTGGTATACTCAAGAACAGGGCCCCAGACATTGCACAGGGGGTCCCAGACAACGCACGGGGGGCAGAGACAGCGCACAGGGGCCCGGCCCAGTGTCTCTCCCCCGTTGCGTGCTGTCTCTGCCCCCCCTGTGCGCTGCCTGGGGTCCCATGCACTGTCTCTGCCCCTCTGTGCACTGCCTGGGGCTTCTGTGTGCTGCCTGGGCCCCTGTATGCTGCCAGGAGCCCCTGTATGCTGCCTGGGGCCACTGTGTGCTGCCTGGAACCCCATTCGCTGTTGCTGACCCCCATGTGCTGCCTGGGGCCCCCGTGTCCTGCCTGAGGCCCCTGTGCGCTGCCAGGGGCCCATGTATGCTGCCTGGGGCCACTGCGCACTGCCTAGCGCCCTGTGCGCTGCCTGGGGCCCATGTGTGCTGCATGGGGCCCTATGCGCTGCATGGAGCACACATGTGCTGCCTGGAACCCCGTTCGCTGTCTCTGCCCCCCTATGTGCTGCCTGGCTCCCTGTGCGCTGCCTGGGACCCCGTTCGCTGTCTGCCCCCGTGTTCTGCCTGGGACCCCGTTCACTGTCTCTGTCCCCCATGTGCTGCCTGGGGCCCCCATTATTGAGTATATCACTCAATGGTTCTCAAAAGCCTGAAAAATCTGATCTACAGCAGCTGGGGTATATTCTGACCCGGAGGAGTATAATCCAGCCTAGTCCAATATATACCCTGGGTTTATTCTGGGCGGGAGGGGTTAATCTGGCCTGTTACATCGGCCTCAATCCACAAAAAAAGTGCATATTGTGAGTTTGTAAAGACAGTCGCTATTTTTTTTTCTTTAGAACAGCCCAATCTTCATTTTTGTTATTTTCTGTAGTTAAAAATTATATACATTTCTTTTCATGTTTTGATTTAGAAAACAGTGTGCAATGATCCAAATGCTGGAAATAAAAACTAGAATAAAGTTTTTAACTCATATATTGAACACACTTATTTTGAACACTACGGTATGTGTACACTGGGGTCAAAGCTTTTGTGAAGGAGGATTATCGGTGCCTTGGATTTTTGACTAATGTGGGCCCATTATAATGTGCAGAGTGTTGTAGGGATCACAGTTGGGACAGCATAATGTGTTGGTCACCATACTTTGCTTGGGGGTACAGAAGGGCCATCCTAACATACATGTGGATGAATTCACTTTGGGGGTATCACACAGTTTTTGGGGTCACTTTTGTTGGCATCATAGTTTCTGTATTTTTTCTTTTTTATCCTTTGTTATTAAATATTTAAATAACACCAATGGGCCATATGCTTTTCATGCTTTTACATAACATTCCAGTATGTCCCATTTCTGATGATTTTATTCTAAGATTTATAAATTAAAATGTACTTTGTTCGTGGGACATCCCACTTAAGATTGTTTCAATACAAAATGTTCATTGTTATATTTGATAAGGAAAAACTGTCAATTGTAGATTTTTTTTTTTTGTTTTAAAGAAAAATCAAGATGGCCCGCAACCATGTTCAACTGTTTAATTTTGGCCTTCTGTGTATTTGAGTTTGACAGCTCTGCTGTAGCGGAAGAACCCACTTAACTTATAGGATGCGCGTCTCCAGGTCCATAAGCTTACAATTAATTGGGCACATTCACAATTTTCACTTGGCAACATCCACTGCCTGCCTACGTCTAGAAAACACCTGTGGAGTAAAAAGTCACTACACCAGTAAATGAATTCCCAGAAAAGTGTAGTTTCCAAAATGGGGTAACGTTTGGGATGTTTCCTGCTGCTCTGGCAAATGGTGCTCGCAAACTAGTCGGGAAAAAAATCTGCTCTCAAGACAAATTCTCTTCCAAGCCCTGCCATGTGCCCACAAATAAGTTTTTGACCACATATTGGGTATTTCTGTATTTGTGAGAAATAGCATAACAAATTGTGATGTTCAATTTCTCCTTGTGAAATAAAAACTTGCCCTCCCCAGTGATGTATATGCCTGCCCCCCAGTGATGTATATCTCCCCAGCGTCTCCTGTATGATGTACTGTATATACTTTACAAAGCTTATTATGATAAAGAGTTGACTGCGCTCCAGACAGATGCAAACCTGTATATGTCTGCGGCATATACATCACAGGAAACATGGGGCTGCGGTATATACATCACATGAGACGTGGGGCTGCGGCATATACATCAGAGTAGACATGGGGCTGGGGCATATACATCACAGAGGAGACACGAAGCTGGGGCATTTACATCACAGGAGACACAAAGCTGGGGCATATACATCACAGGAGACACGGAGCTGGGACATATACATCACAGAGGAGACATGAAGTATACATCACGGAGGAGACACGAAGCTGGGGCATTTACATCACAGGAGACACGGAGCTGGGACATATACATCACAGAGGAGACATGGGGCTGGGGCATATACATTACAGGGTACAAAACAAACAAAAAAAAAAAAACAATCAGGTTCCTCGCATTATGTTCTCATTCACTTTATGCAGTTAATAGCCCTCTGTGTCTGTACTGCTACATACTTAGGCAGTTACCTGGTTCATGCAGCTTTACATGAACACCCGAGCCTTACACTATGGCTGGTCCGAATAACTATAGCAATTGTTACCATCCACCTCTCGTGTGTCCCTTTTCCTCATAGTTTGTAAGCTTGGAGCAGGGCCCTCATTCCTCCTGGTATCTGTTTTGAACTGTATTTCTGTTATGCTGTAATGTCTATTGTCTGTGCAAGTCCTCTCTATAATTTGTAAAGAGCTGCGGAATAGGTTGGCGCTATATAAATAAAAATTATTATTATTATTATCAGAGGAGACATGAAGCTGGGGCATATACATCACAGGGGAGACGTGAAGCTGGGACATATACATCACAGAGGAGACGTGGGGCTGGGACATATACATCACAGGAAACATGAAGCTGGGGCATATACATCAGAGGAGACATGAAGCTGGGGCATATACATCAGAGGAGACACGGAGCTGGGGCATATACATCACAGAGGAAACATGGGACTGGGGCATATACAGGTGCTTTTCACAAAATTAGAATATCATCGAAAAGTTAATTTCAGTTCTTCAATACAAAAAGTGAAACTCGTATATTATATAGAATCATTACAGAGTGATCTTTTCAAGTGTTTATGTTAATGATTTTGGCTTACAGCCAATGAAAACCCAAAAGTCATTATGTCAGTAAATTAGAATACTTTATAATACCAGCTTGAAAAATAATTTTAAAATCCAATATGTTGGCCTACTGAAATTTATGTTCAGTAAATGCACTCAATACTTGGTCAATGCTCATTTTGCATCAATTGCTGCCTCAATTGGTACTTTTGGCAGTGTGGACAGTTGCCAAGTTCTGCTAGAGAATTAAATTCCCATCTCCAAAAAGCTTGTTGGCAGAGGGAAGCATGAAGTGGTCTAAAATTTCCTGGTAGACGGCTGCACTGACTTGGATCTTGATACACTTCACACTTGACCTCAAGCAACTTGGATTGTGGCCTCTCCACTCTTCCTACAGACTCTAGGACCTTGATTTCCTAAATGAAATGTAACATTTACTTTCATCTGAAAACAAGAACTTGGACCACTGAGTAATAGTCCAGTTCTTTTTCTCCTTGGCCCAGGTAATACACTTCTGGCGTCTATTGGTCATGAGTTGCTTGACACAAGGAATGCAACACTTTTTGTCCATGTCCTGGATACGTCTGTGTGTGGTGGCTCTTGAAGCAATGACTCCAGCAGCAGTCCACTCCTTGTGAATTTCCCCCAAATTTTTGAATGGCCGTTTCTTAATCCTTTCAAGGCTGTGGTTATCCCAGTTGCTTGTGCAACTTTTTCTACCACACTTTTTTCTTCCACTCAACTTTCCATTAATATGCTTGGATACAGCACTCTGAACAGCCAGTTCTTTAGCAATGACCTTTTTTGGCTTACCCTCCTTGTGAAGTGTGTCAATGACTGCCTTCTGGACATCTGTCAAGTCAGCAGTCTTCCCCATGATTGTGGAGCCTACTGAAACAGACTGAGGGACCATTTTAAATACGTAGGAAGCCTTTAAAGGTGTTTTTGTTAATTATTCTAATTTACTGATATAATGACTTTTGGGTTTTCATTGGCTGTAAGCCATAATCATCAATTTCAGGGATCCCGTAATATTTGTCAGGGCTTTCTTAATCCCACAATTCCCTGATATCCCAGGCAGGGAAGGTCACGAGTACCACCTGCTGTGATCTTTGGAGCGAACAGCTCTCTGCTGCCGCCTATCGTCCAGACAATTACAGAATTGGCCGACGAACAACGGAGAAGGCCGCAGCCTGTTCGTACCATTAGGCCAGCTATCAGAAAATTAATGTTGAGCATACGACATATACACCTCCAGATTCCAACATGTGTGTACACACCCCGATACGTTCACAGCTAACTCTCAGATAACCTCAGACTACCTACTGCCACCACTAATCTTTTTCGGTCGATTAGACACCGTTAAAAGGTAGCTATCACTTCAAGGTATAGTTTACAGAACTATTAAATTTTATATTTAATCCAAAGGGAGGCAGTGTTTATAAAAAATATACAAAAGATTTTACAAGGGGGACAAAACAATACAGAATAAACAGTAACATAAAATAAAAGGGATTAACAGGAGAACTTAACACACCGATCGCAGAGACGATTCAGTTTAGCCAAAGGAGAGCGCTTCGATTTGGCCGTCAAGATGGGGTCCTTACATACACAGGATATGTAACTCTTCTTGTACGAACACTGATGATATTTGGGATCGATCTTTTATCAGACCCCGAATCCCACCCACACACCCCTCTTCGATGACCTCACAAGGTCCTGGTTGTGAGCTGGACTCAGCCCTTTATAATTTTAGGAAATCCCAATTTATGTAATAACTCCTCCTAAGATGACCGCGGAAATTTGAGACCGATGTCATCTTTTGTATCGGGATTTTATCTACGCTCAGAGACCAAACATGGCCTAGCTGCTGGTGATTATATGGCCCCTATGGCTTTGGGGCCCTTTGGTGAGGGTTATGATTATGAGAAATATGTGTATGATTGCCTAGTTATCCTGGTGCCGACAATATACGTCTCGTTGATATCGGATGGCTAAAAATTCCGATATTCCATATTTTCTCCCGGAGACACAATGTCTGCTCACTCATTGCACTGCAGAGACCACAGCTATGTGTAAAGGTGTCATATTTTCTTTGATCCACTCCAGGCCCTAACCAGGCCTTTTCCTGTCTCTCTGTGGGGGCATAAAGAGGGAATCCTCAGATTTTAATTAATCTGCTTCACATAGCTGTGTTTTACATGAAGACAGGTGTGATTTCTAGCTCACAGCTCAACAGGACAAATGATTGATGAAAAAATAAAAAGGAGGAGGGACATGAGCGACCTCAAGGATTTTTAATATTTTCTATGACAATCAACATTAACATAAATTAGCACTTGAAATAGATCACTCTGTTTACAATATATGCGTGTCACTTTTTATATTGAAGAACTGAAATAAATTAACGTTTTGATATTATAATTTTGCGAGAAGCACCTGTAAATCACAGAGGAGACGGGTCTGAGTCATACAAGTCACAGAGGAGACTTTGGGCTGCGGTATAGAAATCACAAGAGACATGGGGCTGCAGCATAGAGATCACAAGAGATGCTGGGGTTCCACTGCTGCACTTTTCGGTGAGACGGGAGCACTTAGCTGTCAATTCCTCCCACAAATAACGTCCTGATTTTGGCACTGGCCAGCATCAATATGTAATCTTTCATTGCAGCGTTCAGTAGTAAACACTATGTGCTGACAGAGCAAGAAGGAATTAAAGGGGTGGCAGTGCTGTGCCAGGAATTCTGCCCAAGGTCCGGAGAAAAGATCATTGCGGGCCGTAAATGTCCCCAGGGCCTGAGGTTCCCCATCCCTGTGAAACAGAATAGTTGTTGGAGACAAATTTGCCCAATTTATTAAGAGGCATGAACCCAATAATACATTGGACGCATATCTGGCTAGGTTAGTTTTGCCCAATAATTTACAGCAGTATCTGGCGTAAATTATAGTAAGCCTGTCAGGCCGTGGGAGGCCACACTTCCTTATGTAAAGTGAGCAGTGTAAAAAAAAGTTCCAAAATTATGATGCAAAATTGTAAGGAAATAATATATTTCCATCAAGAGAATAAAAAAAAAAAACAAAAAAAAAAAACGTCACTGTCAGCATCTGGTTGAAATTTTTTGGGGAGATTTTTGCACCAAATATGCCACTGACCAGAACATATAGTCCATGGAATTTTTATTTCTGAGTACAAAAACAAATTTCTAATGGTGAATGGGACAAAATATGACAAATGCTGTCATAAATACTTAAATAAAAGCTTTATTTACCATAAAAAGGTTCATAGTCTCATATGTTGCAGTCTTATCAGAACATGTAGTCCACGGTCATCGCCTTCAAATATGTAGGGTGCCCGTTCCAGAATTACCCACGGTGCAACAGAAACTTGCAGCAAGTACATAAACATAAAAGACCTCATAGAGGAGCATTTCTCTTCTGTTCTGCCTCGTGTCACAGCAACACATGAAACGGCACAGAACAAGTTTTATCGTAAAATTGTGTCACCTTGAGAATTCTCATTATTGTTCAGTTCAGAAATAATTTTGGCAGCTGAGAAGTCAGCCGAACGTTAAAATATCAATCTTGAAATTCCAAAACCACCTAAACGTGCAGGCAGTGAAGTCATAAAAATACATCCAAATTAAGTAGAAAAACGGAATTATCAATAAGAATATAAAGCGCTTGTTCCCTGAGAGCTCACAATTATGTGCTAGAAATGAACATTAAATGCTTGTTAAAACTTAAAAATATTCCTTGTCCATGCTGGCGAGGATTCTGCCATCAAGGTAATCCGATTAATCTGAGGCATGTTCCACAGTGTATGTTTTCTATCTTTTTCCGCAGGACGACACCCGGCTGCCGAGGGCATGAAGTTAAATCTTGCAGCAGCTAGAAGTCTTCTCTGGAATACTGAGTTTAGTCACGGTCTCAGCGTTTTCATTGGAGACATCCACAGTTTTCTTTACTTGTCTGGAAAGACAAAATGGAAATTACATGACCTGATATTGCACCAGTAAAGGTACCGTCACACATAACGATATCGTTAACGATATCGTTGCTTTTTGTGACGTAGCAACGATATCGTTAACAAAATCGTTATGCGTGACAGCGACCAACGATCAGGCCCCTGCTGGGAGATCGTTGGTCGCTGGGGAAAGTCCAGGACTTTATTTCGTCGCTGGATCTCCCGCTGACATCGCTGAATCGGCGTGTGTGACGCCGATTCAGCGATGTCTTCACTGGTAACCAGGGTAAATATCGGGTTACTAAGCGCAGGGCCGCACTTAGTAACCCGATGTTTACCCTGGTTACCAGCGTAAAAGTAAAAAAAACAAACACTACATACTTACCTTCCGCTGTCTGGTCACGTCCCTCGCCTTCAGCTTCCAGCCCTGACTGAGTGCCGGCCGGCCGTAAAGCAGAGCACAGCGGTGACGTCACCGCTGTGCTTTACGGCCGGCGCTCAGTCAGTGCGGGAAGCTGAAGGCGAGGGACGTGACCAGACACCGGAATGTAATTATGTAGTGTTTGGTTTTTTTTACATTTACAATGGTAACCAGGGTAAACATCGGGTTACTAAGCGCGGCCCTGCGCTTAGTAACCCGATGTTTACCCTGGTTACCCGGGGACTTCGGGATCGTTGGTCGCTGGAGAGCTGTCTGTGTGACAGCTCTCCAGCGACGCTGCAGCGATCGGCATCGTTGTCTAGATCGCTGCAGCGTCGCTAAATGTGACGGTACCTTAAGGCAATGTTCACACAATGCTAATTTAGTTTAACAATGCCTTTTTCAGCGAGCAGCGTGAGTAAACCCAAGAGACTTGAAAGTCTTTCCTTTATCTGTTTAGAATCCATAATTGTTTTGGCTTAAAGGAGCTGTTCGTTCACCATGTGACTGCAGACCTCCGAACCCTAACAGCATGTGGTGCTCCCGCTATCAGTATTCTCCAGTACTGCGGATGAGAGTGGCAGTCTCGTGAACGCAATCATGTGATCTTCTGAGTTGACGCTTTCCGCCTGGTGGAATACGGGTGAATTGAGTGCGGCCAAGATATCTAGTCAAATTGTGGCTGGAAGTATGCAAAGTGCTTGCTTACGGTCAGATGACCACCGGTAATACCGGGATACCCCAACAGCTCGCATTGCTGTATTCAGAAGTCTGTAGTCACTTGGACTGACTGCAGACATATCAGAGGCCTGGACAACTACTTTAAGAAAAGTAAGAACCTACACCATGTAACTCAGGCCTAAAAGGTCTTGACTATTTAAATAAGGAATACTTATACGCTGGCAGCCAGAGAAGACAAACCCATGGATGGCAACAGAAGACACCACTACTAAGCTGAGCAGTATTATAGCCGACACACAGACAATATTACGTAGGATGAGGCTGCCTTAACCAGGTATGAAGCTTAGGGTTTGGGGGACGATGTAGCCCGTAGCAGTGTCCTATGCCCATGGGAATAAATCTAAGCAGACGTGGCTGTGCATCCAGCCATCCGTCCTCCTGCCTCTCCCAGTCTTTATAGCTAGAATACAGCAGTAACATATTTGGTTAGTACACCTTTACTGGTGCGGGTATTGAAGAGAGACATTACCTGGCGAGATGAAGCACAGCTTCCACTACATTGGTGCCGTCCTTCGCACTGGTCTCACAGAAGAGGGAGCTATAGGCCTGTGAATACACCAGACATAAAGCTCAGCACACCGCTCTGCATACCACACAGTTTATGGATTAGACATCTGGCATTATGCCAAGCTTACCATGGCTAACTTCTCCCCCATTGAAGTCGGAATTCCAGATTGAGTGCCTTCTGTCCTCAAGTCTGTTTTATTGCCTATGAGCATTACCGGTATTGATCTATCACAGGAGTTCTGCAATATGGAGAACAGCACAAGGGATGTGGTTAACACAACAAAATCAACTACTACAGAAAAACAAAACTACAGAAATGTGTAGGATTAATGGGACCTAAAAGGATATGGACACCTTACAAAGATAACCTGTACATAAAAGGCAGAATGAGTTAAATGGGTATTCTCAAGTTTGAAAGTTACTCCCTATCTGAGGAACAGGAGGTAACTTCCCAATCGCAGGATTTCCAACTGTGGGAACCCCACCAATCCAAAGAACAGACACTCTGAAGAGCCCTTTATGAGTAGAGCGGCGATTGATCATGTGCCCTGCCATTCCATTAATTCTTGATGTGATGGTCGGAGAAAGTCAAGAGTTGCCCCCACCTGGTCTTCGGTACTCCCAGAATGACTGAAGTGGAAGTGCGCATGATTGACCACTGCTCCATTCACACATGGCTCTTCAGAGCCTATGTTCTTGGGATTGGTTGGGGTTCCAGTGATCGGTACGTTATTTCCCATCTCATTGATAATGGATAAAGTCTAAACTTGGGAATACCAAATTAACTGTGAATCTGTCGGTGGGATTATCTTCTACTAAAAACTCTTCTAAACTGATTCATGACTAAAAGTTCAACTTCAATTATTCTGAGTTCTCACCACATGGAATTAGTTACAAATGGTGTGCACCCAGCCTAGAGGTATGAGGTTTTTCCAGATTTCTCTTTGGCTATAGTTTATAATCCAAAACAATGGTGGGGGATGCAGGGAGTTCTAGCTGTACATCGTCTATTTTGCTTTATTGTAAATCGGGTATTGACCATCACCCCATGTATAAATTCTGGTGTATATGACTTTTCGGTTTTATATCTGGATGTATTTTAGAACATGGAAACAGGTGGTTTTACTAAAAATTGGTTTGACAAAATTGGCGTTGGCTTTGCCCAAAGCAACTGGAGTTATTGTGTATTCATAGTTGTGATAATAATGGGAATGAAATAATGAACACCGTTTATCACAGCGTAAAACACCAGCATTTTATACCTTGATCTCATCAATCCACTGTCGTACATTGAGGAAGCTGGCTTGGGATGTGACATCATACATAAGCAGCACTCCATGGGCCTTACGGAAATAAGACTTTGCTATACTGCGAAACCTAGAACATTGCAGACAAAACATGTGTGAGACAATGTGACCAAAAGAAGAAAGGAAAATGCAAAACCTAGGACTATCATGTTTATGGACATTGTCAGCTGGAAATTATGTGTTGATTGAGATACTGGATAATTCTTTTTTTTCTTTTTTGCAGTACATCAAAGCCCCTAAAGTTCACCCTTTTTAAAAATAAACTATTTGCGATAGTTGCATTTTCCTCCACTGTTGTCTAGTGGGAATCGGAGATGGTCGTAAATTGACCCTTTTGATTGATCTTTTTACAAACATAGGAAAACAAAATGTGTATTTTTTTAACCTGGAAAAAAGGGGCGATTCCATTAAAATTTTTATGGCATTCGGTTTATGTTACAGGGGTGGCACCCGTTCAGTCACCGCTCTGAATATACAAAGCGGCCGCTGTAACCGCGACCCGGCCTGGACGGACGTTGGCTCTACTTAAAGACCGGCTGTCAGTCAGGGTTGAGGACACGGATACAGCGGCCATTCTGTATACTCAGAATGATGACTGAAACCGTCCCTATGACTGAAGCCGAATGCGATATTAATGATAAAACTTTTCCATCTTTTCCTAATTTAAAAAAAAAAAAAAAACTTTTTGCATCACCATATTTTGTTTCTGCTGACTGACATGAAGGCTTGTTTTTTTTGCAGGATGATTTGAAGTCTCTTTTGGTATCATTTTAGGGTACATAATATTTTAGATTACTTTCTATCTATACTTTAAATCTGTCTGATCACTTTTACCACATGTTGAACTGTGTAAAATATATATTCTTCAGGTCAGTAGGATTACAGTGATACAATGTTTCTTTTGATTTAGGTTTTGGTTACTTTTGTACACAATCTGGGATAACAAATGTGATTTTCGTTATTTTTGTCTTTACTTAAAAAGGAGTATTTATTGGCACAACATTGTAAGTGATTTTTTTCTTCACTCTTCTTCATTTTGTAGTTTTTTTTCTCAAAATATTTTTGCGATTGATTTAATTTTTTACACATTCCCTATATGGGACTTGAACATTTCAAGGACTGATCAGTTGTCTAATACTCTGCAACATGTATGGATTGTAGGGTATTAGACCTGTCAGTTTAAACACTGACCGGACGCCTGTTAGATCCCACCTATGGCAGGCCCGAATAGGCCACCGTGCCTAGCAGACCCAGAGGTCATTCGTTGACCTCTGGGTCCATGAAATTCACAGTCACCCCGCGATCGAGTCCCATCCCTCTTACAACCTTCTAAATGCAGAAATAGCTCCATTGTGGCATCTGGGGCAGCACGGTGGCTTAGTGGATAGCACTGCAGCCTTGCAGCGCTGGAGTCCTGGGTTCGAATCCCACCAAGGACAACATCTGCAAAGAGTTTGTATGTTCTCTCCGTGTTTGCGTGGGTTTCCTCCGGGCACTCCGGTTTCCTCCCACATTCCAAAGACATACTGATAGGGAATTTAGATTGTGAGCCCCAACCGGGACAGCGACGATAATGTGTGTAAAGCGCCTCGGAATATGTTAGCGCTATATAAAAATAAAGATTATTATTATTATTAGAGGAATAAATGGCCAGGGCGGTGTTGTTGCCACTGGCCCAGGCTGTTACTGGAGGAACTCTGCTACCAGTTAAGCCAAACTCCCGTAGCGAACGTGCAAAATCACCTGGACCATCCAGTTATTGAAGTACTTTACAAACAGGACCTACCAGTATATCAAATGTGATAGAAGGGGTTAAATACTTTTTTTTTGTCACTATCATTTGATATCCATTTACAGCCACATACTACAGCCATTTTAGGCTGCGGTATTTTATCAATGTAAATGGACACATATTTTCAAGGTTTACACACACACACACACACACACACACCTTTCTTGCCCCGCTGTGTCCCAGATCTGCAGGGTTGTATAATCTCCGTCAACTAGAAGTTTCTTCATTTGAAAGTCCACTCCTAAAATAGAGAAATTCTTAGCTGACATGTTTATAGCAACCAGATAGGCAAGACACTAGTGAAGAAAATAGATCTGAAGATGAACTTGGCTTAGGAAAGACAATCTGCTGTGAACAAGGTAATCTAAAGTGGAAAAACAAACACGACATTGAGGACAAAGGTGTCGCAGTGGGGGAGAGGCACACCACAGATCTTAAGGTGCATTTATACTTAAAGATCGTTGTGGGAAAGCTCATTTCACGATTATCTTTCAGTCTAAATAGGCTGCTGGTCACCCGATGGAACGAGAAAGATGCCTGCCTGTTAGGTGAAATTATTTTTAACCCCTTAGTGACAGAGCCAATTTTAATCTTAATGACCAGGCCAAATTTTTTAAATCTGACCAGTGTCACTTTATGTGGTAACTCTAGAACACCAACAAATCCCCATAATTCAGAGACTCTTTTTTGTGACACATTGTACTTTACGTTAGTAGTAAATTTGGGTGAATAAGTTTTGCGTTTTGTGAAATGTCGAAATTTTGGCAAAAATTTAGAAAAACTCACAATTTTCAAACTTTCAATCTTTACATCCTTAAACGAGTCAGTCATGCTACATAAAATAATTAATAAATAACATTTCCCCTATGTCAACTTTACATCTGCATCATTTTTCAAATGTCATTTTATTTTTTGTTAGGATGTTAGAAGGGTTAAGTTTACTAGCACTTTCTCATTTTTTTTCAAGGAATTTACAAAACCTGTTTCTTTAGAGACCTATTCAGATTTAAGTGGACTTTGAGGGGCTTATATATTGGAAACACCACAAACCATTTTAAAAACCATACCCCTCAAATACTTCAAAATTGCTCTCAGAAAATGTTTTAACCCTTCGGGTACTACACAGCGATTAATACAAAGTCAAATTAAAAAAATACAATTGTAATTTTTACCCTAAAATGTTGCTTTAGCCTCAAATTTTTTACTTTTACAACGAAAAATGCAAGAAAATAGACCCCACTATATGTCATGGTGCTTTTACATTGGGTTTAGGCACATGCTCCCTCCCCCCCCCCCAAAACGGAATTTGTATGTATGCACCGATGGGGCCATAGCCTAATCTTGCCTGCAGAGCAAATGTGAAGTCAGACATGCATTAATTTTGGACTGTACGCCTACTAGGTGCGGACTTCAAACAGACTGCACACGGCAGGGACCGGATTGGATGGGAAGGAGCGCCGCTTGTCTTTTAGAATGCAGATTCCGTTTGAATAGATTGTGGGCTCCATTAGCCGAGCCCCTGAGGAGCCAGAACAGCAGAAACCACCCCAGGTGACCCCATATTGGAAACTTCATTGCATAAGGAATTCGTCTAGGGGTGAAGTGATCATTTTGAACCCACAGGTGCCTCACAGAATTTTATACCATTGGATCTAGGAAATTTTAGTGGTAAAAATGTATTTTTTGTTGTTACAAATTTATAATTTACACAAGGGTTAATAGGCGAAACCTGGACCCCACAATTTATTGCGCAATTTCACCAGAACAGCGACGATGCCCTTTATGTCGTCAGAAACTACTGTTTGGCCACATGTCAGGGCAGAGAAGGAAGAATCATTATTTGGCTTTTGGAGCCTTAGAATAGTTTGAGGACGACATTTGCGAAGAATAGCAGAGAAGAAATTGTGTCTCTCAATTAATTCATCTGCAGTGACTATTTTGTAATCTCTATCAGGCTTTTTTCTGGAGAATTGCAAATATGGCAGTTTAGTGCCCATATATTGTGCCCAGCTTGTGCTTTTGGAAACATGCACCTGTAAATTGTGAAGTGCTGTCCCCCCTACAATAATGTCAGACATGTGGCTGCCTACTGTGATTTAGGCAAAGTGGGGCTCAATTTACTGATTACTGATTTACTGAGTGCTGCGGTCAGTCCAAGTAAATGGAGCTTAACGAAATAGAGAGTAGACAGATGTCAAAAACCCAACCTAATGTGGTCGTAATGTCTCCTTTGAATTCATTCAGGCACAGTCGTAGAAGGAAACTAGATTTTCCAGACCCTGCATCTCCAGCCAAGACAAGTCTGTATATTGGACTAGATGATGGGGCTTCTCCTCCTATCGTCAAGCCTTCTTTCTGCAATTAACAAAACTAATGTCCATTTTCAGCAAATCATCAATCATTTTAGTAATATTTTTAAAAAGTCTTAAATATTGTCTTGAGTCAACATCACCGGAGTCCACATCTAAGAGGAAGACACAACATGCGTAGTACTAGTACAGCGCATGTCGTAAATGGGGTTAAACATCAGTGATCACAGCAAGTTCTAGACACTGCAGTTATACAAAGATACTAACTGTGCAACACAGCCGACATCTGCCGGTATGGAGTAGGCTCTGCTGCTGAGCCCTTTGCATACATGCGCACCCTGACATACCGGCACGTCAGCATATGCGAAGGGATTAAAATGCTCCTCCAATGGTACTAGACCCCCTAGCCTTGCATGGAGGGGAACTATTACACTCTGGATGCCACAGTGGTCGAGAGTTAACCGTGCACAGGTCCTACTAATTTCAGTAGCACCAATGCCCGATACTCACTGGTAGTTATATGGCTGCCTCAGCACCAGCCGACCTTGCTCAGTGCAGCTATACACACCCGGTAGGAAGACTTAGTGGAAGAGCAATGTCATAAGGACACTGTAAAAAAGTGCAACTGATCTTTTAGGTGACAAAACATAACCAGCTATAGCAAATATATAAAACAGCTATCTAGCTAGTAATTCCGGCATGCTATCACAGGTCTACTCACTTTTGGAGTAAATGCAGTGAGTCGCCTTTTTGAAGAGGCGGTGGAGCCACTGCGGCTTACAGGGCGAGAAGGCAGCCACTTAGTCCGGCCATCAACTTCTGATCTGGCTTCCACAGTCTGGAAACACAAAGCAACAAATATTCAAAACACCACAACAGGCTGATTCTAGCTTTTCTGCTGCCTGAGGAAAAAACTTAAAATAACCTCACTCCTCTCAATAAAAATGCCCTCACATTAAGATTTTTTTTAACAAACTTGTGTATATGTGCATCTAATCTAGCGTGTTATTATACTCACCTACCGCCGCCTTCTCCAGGATCCAGCCACATTCTGCTCCTCTTCTCAGGGAGCTCACCGCTGTTCAGACTCTGGATCACGTTGTCCTCTGCATGAACTGAAAGTGGCTTTTACAATGGAAGTCTATGGACCATCAGAATGAGACACAATTGGCTGCACTGTAAAAGCCACGCTCGGCTCAGACAGAGTGATCGAGATAGTCTGAAGAGCGGTGATTCACTGAGAAGAGGAGCAGAATGTCGCTGGATCCCAGGGAGGGTGACCGTAGGCGAGTATATTAACACATATACACTACATTAAATGCACATATCCAGAATTATATAAAAAAACCTTCATGGGGAAGCTTGTTTATTAAAAAAAAACAAAAAAAAACAAACACACACGATAGAAATGAACAAAACACTACATGCCAGCGAGGCATTAATAATATACACATATACGGACAATGAATAAGCTGCACACAAACTATATACCAGCAGTGAATAAACCAAATATATAACTGCAATAAACCACACACTTATTAACAGGGAATACACTGCACACATACGCCACACACTGTGTACCTGCTTTGTTTGTTTTTATTATATTTTTACACTGCACTACTACTACTAAATTACAGTTCTCAGATGATATTTCTGAAAAAAAAAAAAGTTCACTGCATGCTCGCCAAATAGGTGCAGCCTCAGAGGACATCCACACGTATAAGACACTTATGGCTTATTAGGCTGGGGTCACATTGCGTTTTGGTCAGAGCGCTAACGGACAGCGTTGCACGGCGAAATTAACGCCATGCAACGCGTCCGTTAGCGCTCCCATTGCCCGCAATGTACCAGCGCATTGCTAGCGCGTGTCATTTTCGGCACGCGCTAGCGACGCGCCGGTCTTTTGTAGCGCGCCTCGGACGCTGCTTGCAGCGTCCGCGGCGCGCCCGAGGTCCGTTCCCCGCTCTCGCAGATCGGGGATCTGCGAGAGCGGGGACGTTAATGCGACCCCGAAACGCGACCCTTTAAAAACATTGCGTTAGCGCAATCCGCTAGCGCTAAACGGATTGCACTAACGCAATGTGACCCTAGCCTTATTTTACAAAAATAACAACTGGTTGTCAGAGTCTAAGTAAGAGTATATTCAGACACGGCGTATACACACTGGATTTACCGTACAGATTTTCACAGTGGGAAGCTGGCGGCATAATGGCATTCGCATACTTAGGGGGAAACGTGTATTGATTGCGGCTGCAGTATCCACAATAGGTATGACCAGTGTTTACACACGATGTCCATCATTCTGTATCATGGACAGTAAGATAGGGTGGTGTAGAGATGTCCTGCATCTGATACCAACAATATACTGTATTTTCAGCCTCTACGCAGGTCATATTCTGGCCGACAAATGGCTAATCGGAGCTCTGAAGGACCAAGTGTTTTCTATAAGGCCTGATGTGAAATGGGTGCAGATGACATCATCTGTAAGGGCTGTAATCAAGGCCAACAGAAATTAGATCATCTCCAATCATTTCAGCACCTACATTTCCTGGAGGTGTACAGTCTTTCTAACTTCCCCTCACTGTATAAGGCGTTCCTCTCACAGGCAAGTGCCAGCACCACAAGTCCATCTGTACTGCATCAATAAAAAAGTAGGAAGACATGGCGCTTCTGTGGTTTGGGAGGTAGCCAAAGGCTTTGAACAGACAGAGTCATACAAGCTCTTCCCACACCGAACGCACTGCCACTCGCCAGTGTGCACAGCGCACGTCAAAAACAGGATTGCTATGAGTGTGCACTACGGTTAGAAAACAGTACTGCGCCTTAGCGAAAAATTATGACACCATCTTGCCTCCTGCTCCTGGCAGATGCAGTCCTGTGTGTGCGTCAGGATGAGGAAGACGACTGATTGTGAGCGGCCTGGTGCCAGGAATGGAATAGATTTACCTCTGTTTCAGAATTTATATAAGAAACACTCCCTTCCCAGGGCTCTTCAGAGCTATTGCTGTGCTCGCTCCCAAAGTCACTGGCAGAGCAGTCTATGTCACTATACCCAAGGCTTCGAGGCATGGACACGCCACTGTCCTTGCATCTATTGGCCCAGCTGGCGACATCAGAATACTTGGTATATGGATCATCGTCTGCTGAAAACCTTTGAGGAAAGTTAGACAAGGATGCCGAATTTAATATAATATAAACTGCACAAAACAAAAAATAAACGATGAATAAGTACCTTACAGTGGCTGAGCCCACTGCATATACACACACCCACACCTGACGTACGTGTACGATACACATCCTCAAAGAATTATAAATGGGTCAGTGTTATGGGGTTTAGCATTTTGCAGCAAACAGGAAAAGAGAAAATCCAGCTTCCAAAAATACTCCAGACCAATTGGGACATCAATCTGCACAGATTACATTCTGCTTTGAATTCCACAGCTTGTCTTATTACTATGGATGCTAGTTGTAGATTTCCATCCTACCTGCTATAGGTAATCACAGGAGCATCCTTTGGAGGATTGGGGGAGGAATGCTGAAAAAGAATGAGGAAAGTGTTAACAGACATCATATGCTTCCCTTTATACCATGGCGCAGGTCCTACCTGGAAACGTCACCAAACCTTGGTATGTTCACGCATGGCAGATTTGTTGCCCGTGAAAATCAGTTCCTTGTAGGGTTGAATGGAGTTTCTTCTGCAGCATGTACATGAACGTCTGCAAACCCCATGCACAAGATTGGGACAGTGACATTTCTGCACCAAACCTGTTATGTGTGAATATGCCCTAAAATGAGTTTTACACGCCAACAACCTACTGCATGTTTAATCTGTAATCTCCAGGAAAGAAACCTCATTTCAGGAAAATTACTACCGTTGAGTAGTTGAGCAGGATTCTACGCTTATGACTGTAGAGTTAATATCACTGGGAAATTAAGCAGAAGTCGTTGTATAAAACTTTGAAGATCCCTGGACTAGAGAAGAATGACCCTTGTGCTATATGGGCACTATACATAAATGGCAATGAAGACTTTTACCAGCAACGTTTCCACTCGCATGAGATTATTTTAAGCAACCTTCTAGGGAAAAACACTCAAGGCTTGCCGTATTCAATAAGACTCTTAGCTTCTGCTACTGATCTGAGTGCTGTGGATTTTCTACCCAAGTATAGCTATATTTAATGTCGACTGATGAGATACAAAGAATTCAGAATTCTGCTGTTGTGTTCTAGGAAGAGAAGAACAGACGTCTAGCAGGAATAATTAACCACGACACTGGCCCCACTGGCTAACCGGCTCCGGTGATCTTATGTAAGGTGGCCTACCCTTTTTTCATCTGGTAAAACCGTTAACTCCACAAGTGTTAACGAAGCCTAACATTTACATTGTACATATATATTCTACTCAATACAACTCACCCGTTTTTTTTCATTTTCAATGTTTGTTAGTGCAAACCGCATGCTGTCATTACTGTCATACAGGGACTTGTTGGCCTCGCTGCAAGTGTAGAGCACAAAAATCTAGTAAGTCTCAGACATCTACCAACACCTGTACCACATAACAGGAGACGTCATCCGATTCCCACAATTTCCTAAACCACTCATAACCCAAGGTAAATTGTGAAAATTTATTATTTACTCCAGTATTAAATAAAATATTATTGTATATTAAAAAGGATCCTGCCAGCACATTGTTACATATGGAGTAGTGGTATAGTTGTATAGGCAATTGTTTCCCTTAAAAATGGTAACTTTTTTTGTACAGGTCTGATGCACTAGGCATGAGAAACCTAGTATGGAAATCACATGCAAATCAAGCTTGAAGTGCAGTGGGGGCGTGTCAATGCACTTAGCAGAAGCCCCCAGTATCGACAACTCCCCAGTGCACTTCCAACCTGATTTGTATACGGCTTTCACAACAGATTTTTCTTGACTGCCACAGTGTATCTCTACAAAAAAAGTTTCATTTTTATTTGGGGACAAGCGCCTATACAATCATATTACCACTTTCATACGTAAAACCAGGCTGACAGGGTCCCTTTAAAAAGACACAAAATAAGCTAAAACAAAAAAAATATATACATTTATCTTACTCACTTGAGCAACTGAATCTGATTGCTGTACCCGGTGCTCTCGTCTATTATGGTCTTTAGCAGTAGTTTCTCTCTGTTTTATAAGAAAATGGATTTACAGGTTAGGTTTAGCCTTGCATTACATTTAGGGTCTTTAATGTATATACACGTTGGAACCTTTAAAGACGCTTCTGATTATTGCAGAATGGTGCCATCCATCGCCTACACAGTCACATTGTACTTTTTGTTACCCGTAGAAGCGCAAGCACAGCGCGAAACGGCCGTCGTCCCTGTTCTCCCCTGCTCACACGAGCTTTGGTTCCTTCGCCCCCAGGCCATGAATTTTATCTGGAGATTTTACCAATATAGGATTGAATTTTGTGAAGACTGGTGAGTGCCCTCATCTTTTCTTACATGTGGAATGTGCAGATGGACGTCTTTTTTCAGAGGAGCACCTAAGGTCGAAATTCTATGGCTGTATAATCCACTGTTGAGCACCTAGATATTCTGGTAGCAGTCTGGAAAGAACCTCTATATTAGAGACTGTGCCGCTCCGCTTTTTGTTTTTTTTTTTGGTTACATTTAGGGTCTTTAATGTATATACACATTGGGACCTTTAAAGACGTTTCTGATTATTGCAGCATGGTGCCATCCATCGCCTGCACTGTCACATTGTACTTTTTGTTACTGGATCACAAGGTATGTAATAGCCGTTTACTACAATATCCCATTTTTGTCTCTCAGCATATTAGCACATATATCTGCCAAATAGAAGCCAAAGGACATTTTCTTGAGCGACACCTTGAACACACACTTGATACGCACGCTGGGAGCTTCCCCGGTGAATACATGGAATGTGGTGTGAACACAGCCGAATACATCATTATCAATAGCAGAGCAGACAAATCACACGCTTGGTATCTGCAGTCTGTCATCCTAAACCAGGGCTTCCCTACACATGTGTTGACAAAGACAACATCCTTTTTCCTTGGAAGTAGCTGTTCATAAAGATGGCTCCAAACACACAATATAAGGGAGTATAGACTAAATGGAGGGATTATTTAGGTTGTTATTCATTTACGTCATTGAGCTATTAATATGTAATCCTTACCAACTAACTGATGGGAATAATGAAGCAGCATCCTAACAGCTTTCCTACAGCTCACAATCTCATTTCTGTATGCACACACTACATATAACAAAGGATTAGATTAGGATTTTGTCATTTTATTTTTTAACCTATCCTGCCCTGTCATCTATTCCTGAAAATCCATTTATAAGAAATGAAGTTTTGATACTATGTTAGCCAGTTGAAGTGAAGATTGACTGATCTCAGAAAAAAACAAAATGAAGCCTCGTTCACACGTTCAGCATTTTACATCAGTATTTGTAAGCCAAAACCAGGAGTGGGTGATAAATACAGAAGTGGTGCATATGTTTCTATTATACTTTTCCTCTATTTGTTCCACTCCTGGTTTTGGCTTAGAAATACTGATGTAAAATACTGACCAGATACTGACTGACCGTGGCCTGATCTTGTAGATATGATACATCTTAATGAGTAAAAAAAAAAACAATACATGATATTGTAAAGCAAGCTTTCAAAACAGCTTAGGTCTGCTAATCAGGCATGGAGTACCCAATACCATGCCCGGGGTACCCGATACCATGCCTGATGAAGAGACCCAACTAGTCTTGGAAAGCTTGCTTCACAATATCACTTATTTTTTGTTAGCCATTAAAGTAGAAATATCTACAAGATTATTATTTTGCTTGTTAGAGCGTGTTTTTTTTCCATTGACCAAACCTGTGTAAAAAAAATCCACATGGTGACAGTATAGCATCCAATTTTTATGGATTCATTGCATTTCTGTAACATAGGAAACTAAATGGTCTTGTAAATGAATAATAGCTGCTGCTGTAAAAAAAATGCACATGGATGACCAGAAAATAAATAAATACCGTATATACTCGAATATAAGCCGACCCGAGTATAAGCCGACCCCCCTAACTTTGCCACAAAAAACTGGGAAAACTTAATGACTTGAGTATAAGCCTAGGGTGGAAAATGCAGCAGCTACCGGTAAATGTCAAAAATAAAAATAGATACCAATAAAAGTAAAATTAATAGAGACATCAGTAGGTTAAGTGTTTTTGAATATCCATATTGAATCAGGAGCCCCATATAATGCTCCATAAAGTTTATAATGGGCCCCATAAGATGCTCCATATTAAAATATACCACATACAATCCTGCATAAAGGTTAATAATGGCTCCATAAGATGTTCCATAGACACATTTGCCCAATATAATGCTGCACAAATGTTGATTATGGCCCCATAAGATGCTCCATAAAGATATTTGCCCCATATAGTGCTGCACAAACGTTGATTATGGCCCCATACAGACACTTGCCCCATATAGTGCTGCACAAACGTTATGGCCCCATATAGTGATGCACAAACATTATGGCCCCATAAGATGCTCCATACAGAGACTTTCCCCATTTGCTGTTGCTGCGATAAAAAATAAAAGTCACATACTCACCTCTCCGTCGCTCAGGCTCCCGGCACGTTCAATATTCACCTGACTTCGTTCCGGCACCGCTCCATCTTCAGCGTCTTCTGCCCTGACGTTCAGGCAGAGGGCGCACACTAAACACGTCACCGCGCCCTCTGACCTGAGCGTCACTGCAGAAGACGCTGAAGACGGAGCGGTGCCGGAACAAGGAGCAGGTGACTATCGTGCTGCGCTCCCCTCCCCGTTATACTCACCTGCTCCTGGTGCGGTGCAGGTCCCTGCTTCCCTGGTACTGTAGCTTCTTCCTGTATTGAGCTGTCACCATTACCGCTCATTACAGTAATGAATATGCGGCTCCACCTCTATGGGAGGTGGAGCCGCATATTCATTACTGTAATGAGCGGTACCATGTGATCGCTCAGTACAGGAAGAAGCTGGTGCGCAGGGACCTGTAGGGACCGCACCAGGAGCCGGTGAGTATAATAAGAAAGTCCCCGCTCCCCCTCCCCTGCCGACCCCCGGGTATGACTCGAGTATAAGTCGAGAGGGGAACTTTCAGCCCAAAAAAGTGGGCTGAAAATCTCGGCTTATACTCGAGTATATACGGTAGTTCACTTTTTCTGGATGAAACTGAACCATTTTGTATATACTCATGTGAACCTACCATTAATGAGAGTGAAAATTGCAATTCAAATCTATAAATAAAGTGCTTTTCATCTACTACCGAAATTCAATAAATTTAAAGCAGAATATGTACTGAAGTAAAAAACAACACACATTACTCACTACTTAAATTATTTATCTGCCATCGTAGCACTAGTGCTCCTCTGTCCAGCACTGGTGTTAGCATGGCACTTCACCACTGTGGATGTAAAATAAGTGGCATCACTACGGTGTCCAATAATTTTTCATGCCAGCATCAATGACACATCAGGTCAAAATGTGACTGCTGCAGATAAAGATCTTGGGATCCCTGGCACTAGAACGGTAGGCAAACAAGTGAGTAATGCGTCTTCTGCTGGCAGCTATTTTTACATTTGATACTCCCCTTGATCAGATAACATTACAGATATAGTAGGTGGAGCAATGGAGGCATGGTATTACACTGATTTCCTTATCCTCTAATTCTTGTGCTTTCTATATTAGATCGGGTCAGAATAACCATACCACGAGAATAGCCACAGTAACAATGAATGTTTGGTCAACGCCAAGCTCCCTCCGTTCCTCACCTTTCATGCTGTGCCCGTTGATCAGTAAAGTCACTTTTCAGCCTGTCCAGATCAGACTGTAGAAGTGAGATGTTTGTCTGTGTCTCCAGCAGGGTTCGTTTCAAGTCGGAATTTTCCTTCAAAAAGTAGAAAAAAAAATACCAATAAGGCTCTATTGACATCTTGTTTTAGCAGTTTCTCATTTTCACACACCATCAGTATCCAAAGACTACTTAAGGACCCAAGCGAATAGCAAAAGTGTTTTCCTTGCCCTCTCAGTCTAGCACAGGCGCTAGCTGCATTTCGCTGCCAGCACCCGAGAGTAATTCATTCATCAGACCTAGTTCTGATCCAATCAGTTCAACACGTTAAATCGCATTGTCAAGAGGGACAGCTGCATAAAAAATAAAAAGGTACCAAAGGAGGCCGCTGCCAGTTCAGAGCCTTTCGGCACAGTGTGACGTGTCCTCCTGATGGCTTACATGTCTGCCAAGATATTATTCCTATGAAGCCCTCTGGCATCATAGGACACTACTAATTTTGTAAAGTGTGCATTTATTACCACAGTGTGTGGTAATTAAATACTGTTTACTGAGCTGATTACTGTAGTTTGTAGAAAATCACTGATTTATCAGCAGAATATCACTACAGGACTATTAGATCTGCTGCCATGTAGCCCCAACCACACTCAATACTAATTGACAGCTTTCTGCCTATGCAGTGTACACAGAGCTGCCAGTCGGTGGAGTGGGTGGGGTTATACAGAGCTCAGCATTTAGAGAACTGCTAGATCTTCAGCAGAGAGAATATTTTTTAATGAAAACTGCAGCAAGTAAGTAAACTAAATGATACACTGCTCGAATCATTGTCTCTGCCCCTACATTATGCTGCTCTCGGAGAATAAAAATCCTGCTGACAGATTCCCTTTAAGCGTGTAATGACTGACGTATTCCACTATAAGCCTACCCAGATGCCTACGTTTGTGGTATATACGAGGAATAGTCAATGTAAAACACGAGATGTGAACAGACTCCAAAGCCGAGTGCATTCATGTTCGGCTAACAATACGGTGACTAACTTCCAATATGCCTCCGATTTTGGTGGTTATTAGTATCATTGCGGTGTAAAGCTGTTAGCCAAACAATCATTTAGTCAATAAGTATCTAGTGTGTATGATCAGCTGGAAACTAATCCTGTAAGGGTATGTGCAGACGTTCAGGAATTGGCAGCGCTTTGGATGCTACACATGACCGCTGCATCCAAAGCGCTGCCGGCTATTGAACGCAGGCGATTCCGTATGTGATCGTTGAACCGTGCAGAATCACCGCGCCCAATACATTGTATGGGTGACATTTATCTTGCAGAGGCTCGTGCCTCCACAAGATAAATAGACATACTGCGGTCTGGGAAGACACGCCGCATGTCCGTCTCCGCGGGTGTCGGTGCACACTTAGTGGGTTTCAGATTTCTTGAAATCCCATCCACTATGCTGTAAAATCTGGACGCTGCGGGTTGGACACTGCAGATGTACTCAGCGTCCAACCCACAGCGTTTACTGATACAGAGAAGCATGATATAGGGGCAGAGACCTCTATATTTACTGGGCCGTGTCCTGTACGTTCAATAAAATCAGTTTTAATCAGCAGATCATCAGAGGACAAGTTGCCCCATGCCTCTCAGTCCAACCACACCGCTACCACTGATTGTAGCTTTCTCTCTATGCATGGTGTAAAATCAGTGGTGTGTACAGTGTAATAGACAGCGCAGCTTTCTGAGCTCTGCTAGATTTGCAGAAGATAAATAATTTCATGAAAACTGCAGTTTTCACTTTTACCAGTCCCTTGTTAATACACGGAGTTTCAGAGATGAATAATTCAGCACTGGAGATACACTTTGTGATGGTATGGAGGGGAAAGCGGCACAACCTGTACGTCTGGGCATGTCCATCACAGATGATAACGAACATATTCACACATGGTGGAATAGCCACGCAATTGAAGCACAGTTTTTGCATTTGCGCAGCATTTTAGAGTATGATAATAATAATAATTTTTATTTATATAGCGCCAACATATTCCGCAGCACTTTACAATTAAGCGGGGACATGTACAGACAATAAATTCAGTAGAAGTTAAGACAATTTAAACAGTGACATTAGGGGTGAGGTCCCTGCTCGCAAGCTTACAATCTACAAGGAAATGGGGGGGACACAATAGGTGAAAAGTGCTTGTTATTTCAGGTCTGGCAATTATAATAAATAGGGATTTTCATATAAAGCTGCATGATCCGGTCATCAGCCCGTGTGTTTAAGTGCAATAGTCAAGTATCAAGTGCAGTTATGTGCATGGAGGGTGTGGGGACAGATGAATAATAGGGTGCAGATTCACATGCAGATAATATTTGGAAGGAGGGAACAGGACAAAGTTATTTTCCCGAGTAGTTGATTCGGTAGGCTTGTTTGAAGAGATGGGTTTTTAAAGCGCGCTTGAATAGGTCGGGGCTAGGTATCAGTCTGATCGTCTGTAGAAGTACATTCCAGAGAGCTGGCGCAGCACGAGAGAAGTCTTGGAGACGGAGGTGCGAGGTTCGGATTACGGGGGATGTTAGTCTTAGGTTATTTGTAGAAAGGAGGGCACGTGTAGGGCGATATACGGAGATGAGAGAGGAGATAAAGGCGGTGCAGAACTGTGGAGAGCTTTGTGGGTGAGAGAGATGAGTTTATACTGGACACTGTAGCGAATGGGTAGCCAGTGTAATGACTGGCACAAGATGGAGGCACCGATGAAGCGGCTGGACAGAAATATGACCCTGGCTGCCGCATTCAAGATGGATTGGAGAGGAGAAAGTTTGGAAAGAGGGAGACCGATCAGAAGAGAGTTGCAGTAGTCCAGACGAGAATGAATAAGAGCGACAGTAAGAGTCTTAGCAGTTTCAAAGGTGAGAAAAGGTCGGATTCTGGAGATGTTTTTAAGATGCAGGTGACAGGAGCGAGTGAGTGATCGGATATAGGGAGTAAAGGAAAGTTCGGTGTCGAATATGACCCCAAGACAGTGGGCATGCTGCTTGGGAGTTATGGTTGAATCCTCCAGGGTAATTTCGATGTTGGGTAGAGTGAGGTTAGTAGAAGGGAGAAACACAAGTAGTTCAGTTTTGGAGAGATTTAGTTTCAGATAGAGGGAGGACATGATGTTAGAGAAAGCAGACAGACAATCCTTGGTATTTTGAATTAAAATGGGGGTGATGTCAGGGGAAGAAGTGTATAATTGGGTGTCGTTAGCATAGAGATGGTACTGGAACCCAAATATGCTGATTGTTTGTCCAATAGGGGCAGTGTATAGAGAGAATAGGAGGGGGCCCAGGACTGAGCCCTGCGGAACCCCGATAGTAAGGGGACGAGGAGAGGAAGAGGAGCTGGCAAAAGATACAGTGAAGGAGCGGTCAGAGAGGTAGGAGGAGAACCAGGAGAGGGCTGTGTCCTTGAGGCCTATGGAGCTGAGCATAGTGAGAAGGAGCTGGTGATCCACAGTATCAAATGCGGCAGAGAGATCCAGGAGAATCAGCAGAGAGCAATGACCTTTGGATTTAGCTGTTATTAGATCATTAGAGACTTTAGTGAGGGCAGTTTCAGTGGAGTGTAAAGAGCAGAAACCAGATTGTAAGGGGTCAAGAGAGTTACCCGAGAGATAGCGGTTTAGACGGAAGTGGACCAAGCGTTCCAAGAGTTTAGAGATGAAGGAAAGGTTAGAGACAGGTCTGTAGTTAGCCGTGCAGTTCTGGTCCAGGGATGGCTTTTTAAGTAAAGGGGTAATGATGGCATGTTTAAATGAGGAGGGAAAGATACCTGAAGAAAGAGAGAGGTTAAATATTTTAGTCAGGTGAGTGGTGACCACTGGTGAGAGAGACTGCAAGAGAGGTGAAGGAATGGGGTCACTACTGCAGGTTGTAGGCCGGGCAGAAGCGAGGAGCTTGGGAACTTCTTCTTCTGAAACAGGCTCAAAGATGTCTAATGAGCTTGAGGTGCGACAGGGAAGGGGATCCAGGCACTAAGGAGATTGGGCTGAGATATCCTGATGGATGTGGTTGATTTTTTCTAGGAAATAAGTGGCCAGATCCTCACCACTGAGATTGGAGATGGGGGCCTGTACTTTAGGTTTCAGGAGGGAGTTTAAGGTTTCAAAAAGTATGATGCATGTAAATGGGACGTTCAAAACAAAGGGAAAAAAACAAAACACATTTTTGAAGATCTGCAGCACCCTCATTATATTGTAGAAAAGTTGGGCATTTCCAACAGGGATTGTCAGCCCATGCAGTTAGTGTATGGGCATTACAAGTCAAGGAGTCCCGCTCCTTTAAATTGGGCCTAGTTTTTAATGAGGCCTTCCTCCACGTCTCATCATCCACCGCTACTAGATCACCAGGGTTACAGTGTTCCTTTCTGCTACAGCCAGTCAATTTTTGGGCAAGTGTGTCTATGATCCCCATGAAATATTTTTTTAAAATGTACCCCCTTAGGGAAAGGTTTGTCAGCCCATGCATAGTGAATGGGCATTACAAGTCTAGGAGACCCGCTTTATATGAACTTTGCATAAATGTGTGCATGTCATTATCTCTCAGGGTCCTTATTAAGTCACATGCTGTCTAAATGTATGAAAGTTGGATCAATCATCAGGTTTCACAATGCAAACTGCATACATAGTGTAAAATACCCTCTTGAACTCGAGAAAGCTGACACCGTTCAGTATAAGCTGTAGCTGACAGACTGGATAGAGCCTGAATACAATAGGATGCACGCCACCTTCACCGCTTTCTCACAAGGCACATTTTGGGGGTTTTTCGAATATGCGGTTTAAGGAGCTTTTATTTCATTTGGATATTAAAATAATTTTTGGAATCTTTTATTGTGATACATGGGGCCTAATTTTTATATAATTTTCCTACTCTACTTTTTCCATTATCATTGGGAAAATAAAAGGAAATATGTATTTTTTTTATATTTTATGACCACAAAGGAACACTAACATACCGTATATACTCGAGTATAAGCCGACCCCCCTAATTTTGCCACAAAAAACAGGGAAAACTTAATGACTCGAGTATACGCCTAAGGTGGGAAATGCAGCAGCTACCGGTAAATGTCAAATATAAAAATAGGTACCAATAAAAGTAAAATTAATTGAGACATCAGTAGGTTAAGTGTTTTTGAATATCCATATTGAATCAGGAGCCCCATATAATGCTCCATAAAGTTTATGATGGCCCCATAAGATGCTCCATATTAAAATATGTCCCATATAATCCTGCATAAAGGTTAATAATGGCCCCATAATATGCTCCATTGACACATTTGCCCAATACAATGCTGCACAAATGTTGATTATGGCCCCATAAGATGCTCCATAAAGATATTTGCCCCATATAATGCTCCACAAACGTTAATTATGGCCCCATAAGATGCTCCATACAGACACTTGCCCCATATAGTGCTGCACAAACGTTGATTATGGCCCCATAAGATGCTCCATACAGACACTTGCCCCATATAGTGCTGCACAAACGTTGATTATGGTCCCATACAGTGCTGCACAAACGTTATGGCCCCATAAGATGCTCCATACAGATACTTGCCCCATTTGCTGTTGCTGCAATAAAAAAAAAAAAATCACACTCACGTCTCTGTCGCTCAGGCCCCCGGCTCTTTCAATATTCAATGACCTTCAGGCAGAGGGCGCGCACTAACCACGTCACCGTGCCCTCTGACCTGAGCGTCACTGCAGAAGACGCTGAAGACAGAGCTGCGCCCGGAATGGGGAGCAGGTGAATATGCGCAGCGCTCCCCCTCCCTATTATCCTCACCTGCTCCTGGCGCTGTGCAGTCCCTGCTTCCCTGGCGCCGCAGCTTCTTCCTGTGCTGAGCGGTCACCGTTACCGCTCATTACAGTAATGAATATGCGGCTCCACCCCTATGGGAGGTGGAGCAGCTTATTCATTACTGTAATGAGCGGTAACGGTGACCGCTCACTACAGGAAGAAGCTGGGGTGCTGGGGAAAAAAAATGTACAGGGACCGCGCTAGGAGCAGGTGAGTATAATTAGACAGCCCCCCCTCCCCTGCCGACCCCTGGGTATGACTCGAGTATAAGCCGAGAGGGGGACTTTCAGCCCAAAAAATGGGCTGAAAATCTCGGCTTATACTCGAGTATATACGGTACATGTTAACACTTGTTCGGTTTTCCGTAAGAATTATTTTTATATATCAGTCATGACGGAGGCGTGATGAATAGTGATGAGCGAATGTGCTCGAGTAATGTGTTATCCGAGTATCTTGGGCGTGCTTGTGTAATATGTTCCGAGCACACATCCGGGGATTGCCCATTTGTTAGGCTTAGGAGTTAACTCTGAATGGAGACATAAGGTAATAAGGAATAATATGCATTAGATGTATCAGAATCTAAACAAGCCATGTACAGTTATGTAGGTTACTTACAATGTATGCACACATATGAAAGATCTTTTCATAACTTCCGAGTGCGAATCGCAAAGTAAATAATACACGTAGTGAAGCATGTACAGTGTAAATACAGGGAACCTGCCTGGTGTGCTACAGTTCACTGGTCACAGCCCTGATACTTAAGATAAGAGACAGCTGCCTTATATAAGGCACTGCATGCTGTGTATATGCACTTAGCAGAAAATATACACCTGGAGGTTATCCCAATCTATATTTAACATTATCATACGCTGCCATATACCAGACTGCACCTGTAGACAATTTGCTTAAAGCCTAACCGTTGTACTACTGTTTTATTAAAAATGAATATATGTTAAAATAAGCAATTTTGTAAAATATCTTATCAGAAAATCTGCTCCCCCTGGACTGATCAGTCATTTAAAAAAATGTCAATTCCAGGTAAAATCTGTATTCAGTGAAGACAGGTTGTTCCATTCCTGAGATAGGAGATGGCAGTTGGTGCTAATAGCATTCTATGTAGAATTCCACCCCTCTCTCCTCTACATAGAATGTTATCGGCACCAACTGCCATCTCCTATCTCAGGAATGGAACGACCTGTCTTATATAATAATAATAATAATAATTTTTATTTATATAGCGCCAACATATTCCGCAGCGCTTTACAAATTATAGAGGGGACTTGTACAGACAATAGACATTACAGCATAACAGAAATACAGTTCAAAACAGATACCAGGAGGAGTGAGGGCCCTGCTCGCAAGCTTACAAACTATGGGGAAAAGGGGAGACACGAGAGGTGGATGGTAACAATTGCTTTAGTTATTCGGACCAGCTATAGTGTAAGGCTCAGGTGTTCATGTAAAGCTGCATGAACCAGTATGTAGCAGTACAGACACAGAGGGCTAATACTGCATAAAGTGTATGAGAACATGATGCGAGAAACCTTTTTTTTTTTTTTATAAATAGGCCACACAGGGATCGTTAGGTTAATGCATTGAGGCGGTAGGCCAGTCTGAACAAATGAGTTTTTAGGGTACGCTTAAAACTGTGGGGATTGGGGATTAATCGTATTAACCTAGGTAGTGCATTCCAAAGAATCGGCGCAGCACGTGTAAAGTCTTGGAGACGGGAGTGGGAGGTTCTGATTATTGAGGATGCTAACCTGAGGTCATTAGCGGAGCGGAGGGCACGGGTAGGGTGGTAGACTGATACCAGGGAGGAGATGTAGGGTGGTGCTGAGCCATGGAGTGCTTTGTGGATGAGGGTAGTAGTTTTGTACTGGATTCTGGAGTGGATGGGTAGCCAGTGTAATGACTGGCACAGGGTAGAGGCATCGGTGTAACGGTTGGTGAGGAATATGATCCTGGCTGCAGCATTCAGGACAGATTGGAGCGGGGAGAGTTTTGCAAGAGGGAGGCCGATTAATAGAGAGTTACAATAGTCCAGACGAGAATGAATAAGTGAAACAGTAAGAGTTTTTGCAGAGTCGAAAGTAAGAAAAGGGCGAATTCTAGAAATGTTTTTGAGATGCAGGTAAGAAGAGCGAGCCAGTGATCGGATGTAGGGGGTGAATGAAAGGTCAGAATCAAAGATGACCCCAAGGCAGCGGGCATGTTGCTTTGGAGTAATGGTGGAACGCACACGGAGATGGCAATGTCAGGCAAAGGTAGGTTAGTAGAGGGAGAGAACACGAGGAGTTCAGTTTTTGACAGGTTTAGTTTCAGATAGAGGGAGGACATGATGTTAGAGACAGCAGTAAGACAATCACTGGTGTTTTCACTGAATACAGATTTTACCTGGAATTGAGAATTTTGAGAATGACTGATCAGTCCTGGAGAGAAAGATTTCTCTGATAAGATATAATACAAAGTTGCTTATTTTCCCATGTCCCAGTGATTTATGAAAAAAAAAATATCAACACAATGATTACGCTAACTGTATAGTGCAATTTCCTATACATAGAGCCAAAAAAAATAAATGATAACCTTGGAGGTATACTTTTTTGCAATGACTCTGTGATGGATGGATGCCCAGGTATCTATACTGACTGTGGCCAGTGTCACACATACATACGACTCCAGAGTTCGTGAGACCGACGGTGGCTAGAAATGGAGAACGCTCTCCTGGTGAGTCCGTGTCTCAATGCAACTAAGCGTTTCTTGTTAATTCAGCCTCTGAATAGTTATATACCGTATATACTCGAGTATAAGCCGACCCGAGTATAAGACAACCCCCCTAATTTTGCCACAAAAAACTGGGAAAACTTATTGACTCGAGTATAAGCCTAGGGTGGAAAATGCAGCAGCTACCGGTAAATGTCAAATATAAAAATAGGTACCAATAAAAGTAAAATTAATTGAGACATCAGTAGGGTAAGTGTTTTTGAATATCCATATTGAATCAGGAGCCCCATAAAATGCTCCATACAGTTTATGATGGGTCCCATAAGATGCTCCATATTAAAATATGCCCCATATAGTGCTGCACAAATGTTGATTATGACCCCATAAGATGCTCCATAGAGACATTTGCCCCATATAATGCTGCACAAATGCTCATTATGGCCCCATAAGATGCTCCATAGACACATTTGCCCCATATAATGCTGCACAAATACTGACTATGGCCCCATAAGATGCTCCATAGATGCATTTGCCCCGTATAATGCTCCACAAATGCGGATTATGGCCCCATAAGATGCTCCATAGACACATTTGCCCCATATAATGCTGCACAAATACTGACTATGGCCCCATAAGATGCTCCATAGATATATTTGCCCCGTATAATGCTGCACAAATGCGGATTATGGCCCCATAAGATGCTCCATTGAGATATTTGCCCCGTATAATGCTGCACACGGCCCCATAAGATGCTCCATAGAAATATTTGCCCCATATAATGCTGCACATGGCCCATTAGATGCTCCATAGAGATATTTGCCCCATATGCTGTTGCTGCGATAAAAAAAAAAAAAATCACATACTCACTTCTCGTCACTCAGGCCCCCGGCACTTGCTATATTCACTTGTCCCGCGTTCCACTGCTGAGCGCCACTGTGTCTTCCCCGTCCTCCGCACTGACTGTTCAGGCAGAGGGCGGCGCGCACACTAATCGCATCATCGCGCCCTCTGACCTGAGCGTCACTGCAGAGGACGCGGAAGACGGAGTGGCACAGACGGTGGAACGTAGGACAGGTGAATATGCCCCCGTTATACTCACCTGCTCCTGGCGCGGTCCATGCAGGTCCCTGGTTCTTCGGGCGCTGACAGCTTCTTCCTGTATTGAGCGGTCACATGGTACCGCTCATTACAGTAATGAATATGCGGCTCCACCCCTATGGGAGTGGAGTCGGGTCCATATTCATTACTGTAATGAGTGGTACCATGTGACCGCTCAATACAGGAAGAAGCTGTCAGCGCCCGGAGAACCAGGGACCTGCAGGGACCTGTAGGTACCGCGCCAGGAGCAGGTGAGTATGATTAGACAGCTGCCGCTCCCCCTTCCCTGCCGAACCCTGGGAAAGACTTGAGTATAAGCCGAGAGAGGCACTTTCAGCCTAAAAAAAAAATGGGCTGAAATTCTAATAAAAAATATTTGAACAATTATCCAAAGTCATGACCTAAGAAAAATAGTCAAAACTTAATACAGATGCTGGGAATAGGGACAATGTAACTGCTTACAATATTCACATAATGGAAGCCTTGGGCATTGCTTAGTCTAAGTCATAGATTAGGACTTGCTTACCTGAGAAAGGTCATAGATTTGTTTTTTAAGCTTCCCACTCTCCTCTCTGGTTTCTTGGGCTTTCAGTTCATCTTTGTGCTTCAAATCAAAAATACAAAAAATAAATGGCGTTAATAAAAATATAGTTATGCTAAAAAATTGCAACTGAACTGAGAATTCATGGGAAATAGCTGCAAGGTAGTCAATATACGGTATGTTCTCCTGTGACAATCTGGAGCACAAGAACTGCCAAGTACATGAGGTCTCTTACATGTATCCTGGGACTGTGCGAGATGCAATTTCCATGTAACGGAAGCCAAAGTATTTTAGGGTCACTTATTATAGGGGAAAATGCAGCTGAACCCTTTAAGAGGGAATATAGGGCGCTTTCTGTTTCTAACTGAAATGAAGTTCTCACAATAACATGAAACTTCGCATCAGTGACAGATAAAGATTTTAATTACTTTTAAAGAGGTTCTGCAGCAGCTGAGTTGTGAGTTACGCTTGCAATAAATAAAACATTATGTAGAAGTTCCGTGACCAACTAATCCGAACACTAAGATCTTACCACATATATTCTCGCTTTGCTTTTAGCTGCTGAGCTTTGTGGTTCAGCACAATACTACAACTACTAAACTGCTACATAATAGTAATCTTTCTTTGGTTGGGACGTCTGAAAGCCACTGTCTATGCACGGTGACATGATTGGTGGTCATGTGGTCAGGACCACCAGCAACCAATACACAGAATATGTAATACATACACGCTATTAAGTATCCTGCGAGGAGAAGCCTACCTTTGCCATCCGGGCGACCCTGGCATGCAGGTCTGATATTTCATTCTGGTGTCTTCTTTGCATCTCCTGAACTGTAGCTTCAAGTCTCTGTTCCTCCTGAGACAATACATAGGATTTCAGGGCAGCGTTTTGATACAAGGAACTAATGGCACATACATTAATTTCAGCTGTTCATCAATGCCGTATACTGTAGCAGCACACTCCTGTCTTATCACTACAATGTTGTATTCTTAACCTACAAAAGCCATGTGATCAATCAGGTAATTACAGGTTTAACAGTAACACCCCAGCTATGCCTTGTATACAGGCCAATTACAGGAAGCATGGCAAATCCAAAACGCAGAGAATGTGCCCAGCCGGATCCAAGTCATCATTCCCTGGGTGTTACCACTTATTTATTAACACAAATAACGCCAATGAACTCACCCATTAGTTGTCACTACCGGGACAACCCCTTTAAATGAAGTAGTCCCCTTTATTCATTTATTTTACTTACTTATACAGCGCCATTAATTTCCACAGCTCTTTACTGACTCACAATCTGAGTCCCTAATAGTATGTCTGTCGAGGGTGGGAGGAAACCGGAGTACTCGGAGGAAATCCACGCATACACAGGAAGAACATACAAACTCCTTGCAAATGTCATTGGCGGGTTTTGAGTCCAGGACTCTAGTCCTGCAAGGCTATGGTGCTAAACACTGAGCCACAGTGCTGCCCATTAAAAAAAAAAAACAAAAAAAAAAACATATACTCACTTCCAATACTGGCACCATTCAAGCAATGTTGACACTGGGTTGTTACGTCAAGTGAGCCCTGCTGCCTATCAACATCCGCTATTAGGCTGCAGGGCTCCCGTGACAATGTCATGCAAGCTCCAGGGCCAACATCGCTGGAACGGCTCCGGTACAGGAAGTGAGTATATGTTATTTTTATTTTAGAAGTGGGACCACTTCATTTAAAACATGTGTGTCCAGGTAGTGAGCAGCCCCTTTAAGCTTAAGGCATGTCGCAACTAACTCATTAAAGAGATTGTCTGGTGACGACAAGTTCTGTCCAAGTCAGATGATGGGTAATAAATTCTTGACCTGTGGGTTCCAAAAGCTGCAAACTGCACTGCTACACAGGCACTTTTATCCCTGATAGATGAGTGGTGGTGCGCATTTACTACCTGCACCCTATTCATTCATTCTCCATGGGGCTGTCGAGCGCTGCACTCGGCTTTTTCCAGCAGCAGCATACAGAATGAATGGTGGTCAGAAATTTCTATTTTCTTTACCACACAGGTTGATTAGTTTTAGATTTGGATAGGTTAGGCTTTTAATGATGGGGCAATGCCAATGCCAAGGATGCAAATTTGATTTCTTTAAGTGGAAAGCATTTAACTTTTTAGTCCTCTTCGAATTGAACCTTCAATTGTTTGATTGTGTATACTGCAATTCATTAAATTTATTTTTGTGCGTCGGCTTCACAAGAGGACTAAGATGACAGGTAACTCATCAGCAGCCCGCTTGGCCCCTCTGGGAACCGATGGGAGCAGGTATGCAGGCGTCATTTCAATGATTGACAGCAACACTTGGGGGGTGGGGGGCCTGCTTAACATGGATCTTTTTTGTAATTCACTGTGATTCTGATTGTTCTTATAAAAGTCTCGTATTCTAGAAATGATATCATTGTGAATGATGCCACAAAACAAACACAAAACTTGGTGCAAGATTCTTCGTTTGGGTCTGTCTTACCTTTTCACGAATTTGACTTTCTACTTTTACTAAATGATGCTGCAAATCTTCTTCCAACTCCGCCATCTGTAGGGCTGTGGTCTCCTCAGTCCTACAACATTTATGAACACGCTTAGAATTTATATGATATATGACGCCATCACACAATGACAAATCAGTAAAAGTACCAAGTGTTATATAGTAGCACACACGTTGGCCCACAGTTATGTACAATGAAGTATCTATTACCCTAATTTGAGCAATTTGCCAAATTAAAAAGGTGCATACCGCCTAAAAATTTGATTTGAGATGGTCTACACGCAAAAAAATAAAAAGTCAAATATCAAACATATACCTTCTGGTGGAAAGCAAAGGCTAAGTAGAATAATAACTATAGTTTACACCAAATTCTGCTACAGAATTTCGATAGACTTCTGCTACAGAAAGAGTGTGCGTGGATCCATCGTATCAACTGCATTGCCCCATTGGGCCTAAATGAAAATGTCTCCTACGCTTGTTTTTTGTGATTATTGACATTGCCACTTATATCGGAGTTGGTGTTCTCATGAACAGGTTTGTTGTAAATTGAGGGTACCACTTCTGATGGACATAAATGGATAGTCTTGCCACATTCTTATTCTCTGTATGTTACAGGGAAATGCAGTATTGACTGTAAAAAATTCTTGTGCTATCATTATATGCATTTATGTATCTTTATGTTTTACTAATGCATTCTCCACTATATACATATTATCAAATCTAACCTTTTGTTTGTTGCTCTAGTTATCTCATTAAGTTAGGGAATATATTCATCATGACCCTATTTATACATAGTGTAATGAGGGATGTTATCTGCTATTTATGCCATCATGATAGAAAGAGCTAAGCTTGTGGTTCATCGATTGGCTGGTCTTTCTAAAAAGGACTAAACAAAATCTAGGATTCACCTATTAGACAGAGGGTGATTTTATACATGTAATCGATCTTATATAAAGGGAGTGCGTTTTTCTCCTGTGGCGCCGAGTTGTGGGTCCGCAGCCGGTCAAATCATGTGACGCTGGGGGGGGGGGGTGCATTTTCTCGTCATGAAGCAGCAGAGGCCGGCGCTGCACCTTGTCATGCGCAGTACTGAGAGGTCTGGCAGACACACACGCCATCGTGACTAGAGCAGCGGCAGACTGACATGCGCAGAAACAAGCCGGGGTGTGTACATCTTTAGTGCTGTGTCACGCCAGCCGGCTCGCGCATTTGGTCATGCGCAGTGAGTCATTCGGTTGGCGTGCACGCCGCAAAGGACACCGGTGAGCGGTGGAATGCTGACTTGCGCAATAGCATGCGGGGCAGCCGATATGTATATCGATGGCACCTATGGCTGGGGACTGACATGCATAGTGACAAACTAGGGGCGTGAACAACTTCATCGCTGTGTCACGCTAGCCGGTTCTCGCACTTGATCATGTGCAGTACACTACTCGGCTGATGTGCAGGCCGCAAGTATCATCTGTGGGCGGGGTAATGCTGACATGCGCAATTACATGCGGTGCAGCTGATACGCACGCCGATGTCACTTCCTGGATGGTCAAGTGTGATAGGTAGGACATTCTGGCCTGCACACATTATATATGCTTAAAAGCGGTGCTAGAGCTGCTTATGGTCTATGGTGATCCTTTTGTTATCTGACTGAACTACAACAAAATGGCGGCTCTATAACTGCCTCTGTTGTTCACTTTAAGCACTGCCCACATGGTTACTGGTATATGTATATAAGTGGATGAATCTTGATTTCATGCAGCATCTACATATCATGGCCTCCTGATGATCCACTGAGGTGAAATGCGTACGAACCATCATCTCAACAAGCACCATGTTCCTTACTCCCTGCGGTCATGTCTTGCATATACTTTTAATTTTCAGCTGATAATCAGAGCTGAAAACTGATGCTTTTCACAATGCCTTAAATGACTATTTCAGACATGGATATTACCCAGTTAACCCATTAGGTTAACAGTATATATCAATAGGGTTTACCAGGGTCAGCCGCCGCCAAGTGGGGGCGCCAACCCCCGCAGCTAGGCAGGTGAATATCAGCAAGGGACAAGGGCAAGGGAGCTAGAATTTTTGTTTTCACATGCACTTTTTTGTTTTTGCACCATTGTCTTTGTCCGTGTACTGCACCCTGTTAGAACTAAGCCGATTCATATGGTTCAATTCTATCTACAATTTTCCTGTCATGTATAGTTGTTGGCCCATATGAGACACCATAATTAGGGGTCATTTCAGGAGATATAGGGCCAGCCGACGGTGAGTGGGGGCGCCAATCTCGCATTATTGTTTAGGGTGCCAACCTCCACTGACAGGTAGTAATTGATATAGGACTAATAATTGCAGGGGATATCTAGAGTGCACGGTTGTGTGTTATTTTTGTGAATAATTGTTTGTGGCTGTTTCATGGTTTTAAGATTAATATAAATAAATTTAGCATTTTATCTCGGTTATCAAAAATGTATAAGGTTATTCTTGATTGTTTTACACCAGGTTTTGGCAGCTACCAAGCTCTAGAAATTGGAAGAATCAAACAAGTTTTCTAAATGCAAAATTTATACAACACAGCACTTGGAAAATAGTGCGTGGTTTACCTGGATAGGGAGTGGACATCATCCTTTAGATAGATGTATAACATGTAAAGCCAAAAAAAAACAGCAGAAATTTGGGTGCAAATCTATGACTACTTGTGGGAGATGCAGATGTAAATTATGGATTTGAGTACAGTCCAAAATTTTGACACATTTATTAAAAGGTGTTTTTTGTGCAATTAAAAAAAAAAAAACAACTAAAAATAAATAATAATAATAATAATTATATATTATTATTATTATTATTATTATTAGGGAACTAAGTAATGTAATAGATAAACCATTATTTCTTATTTTTAGGGACTCTATAGCGACAGGATCTGTTCCGCAGGACTGGCGCATAGAAAATGTGGTGCCAATATTCAAAAGGGGCTCTAAAAGTGAACCTGGAAATTATAGGCCAGTAAGTCTAACCTCTATTGCTGGTAAAATATTTGAAGGGTTTCTGAGGGATGTTATTCTGGATTATCTCAATGAGAATAACTGTTTAACTCCATATCAGCATGGGTTTATAAGAAATCGCTCCTGTCAAACCAATCTAATCAGTTTTTATGAAGAGGTAAGCTATAGGCTGGACCACGGTGAGTCATTGGACGTGGTATATCTCGATTTTTCCAAAGCGTTTGATACCGTGCCGCACAAGAGGTTGGTACACAAAATGAGAATGCTTGGTCTGGGGGAAAATGTGTGTAAATGGGTTAGTAACTGGCTTAGTGATAGAAAGCAGAGGGTGGTTATAAATGGTATAGTCTCTAACTGGGTCGCTGTGACCAGTGGGGTACCGCAGGGGTCAGTATTGGGACCTGTTCTCTTCAACATATTCATTAATGATCTGGTAGAAGGTTTACACAGTAAAATATCGATATTTGCAGATGATACAAAACTATGTAAAGCAGTTAATACAAGAGAAGATAGTATTCTGCTACAGATGGATCTGGATAAGTTGGAAACTTGGGCTGAAAGGTGGCAGATGAGGTTTAACAATGATAAATGTAAGGTTATACACATGGGAAGAAGGAATCAATATCACCATTACACACTGAATGGGAAACCACTGGGTAAATCTGACAGGGAGAAGGACTTGGGGATCCTAGTTAATGATAAACTTACCTGGAGCAGCCAGTGCCAGGCAGCAGCTGCCAAGGCAAACAGGATCATGGGGTGCATTAAAAGAGGTCTGGATACACATGATGAGAGCATTATACTGCCTCTGTACAAATCCCTAGTTAGACCGCACATGGAGTACTGTGTCCAGTTTTGAGCACCGGTGCTCATGAAGGATATAATGGAACTAGAGAGAGTACAAAGGAGGGCAACAAAATTAATAAAGGGGATGGGAGAACTACAATACCCAGATAGATTAGCGAAATTAGGATTATTTAGTCTAGAAAAAGACGACTGAGGGGCGATCTAATAACCATGTATAAGTATATAAGGGGACAATACAAATATCTCGCTGAGGATCTGTTTATACCAAGGAAGGTGACGGGCACAAGGGGGCATTCTTTGCGTCTGGAGGAGAGAAGGTTTTTCCACCAACATAGAAGAGGATTCTTTACTGTTAGGGCAGTGAGAATCTGGAATTGCTTGCCTGAGGAGGTGGTGATGGCGAACTCAGTCGAGGGGTTCAAGAGAGGCCTGGATGTCTTCCTGGAGCAGAACAATATTGTATCATACAATTATTAGGTTCTGTAGAAGGACGTAGATCTGGGGATTTATTATGATGGAATATAGGCTGAACTGGATGGACAAATGTCTTTTTTCGGCCTTACTAACTATGTTACTATGTATATATATATATATATATATATATATATATATATATATATATATAAATTTTAAAGTCTGGCGTGTGACATGCCAGTGTTAATAAATCTGTCATATTTGCCTCCCTGAAGATCACTTGCTCGTTTATCATCATTTTTCAGATTTGGCAAGTTCTAAGAGAAGTAGCATACGCATATTGTTCTGGATCACTGCAATAAACCAAAGCAGGACAGATGCAGCAGACTTCAGCTTGAGGTATCATAATCCCTCACTTCTCCAGTTTCCAGAGTGACTTCACGGATGGACGCTTGCCGATTCGCGTTCTTTTGTTCACAATTTTTCATTTAAAATTAAAAGAGAAAAAAAAAAAAAAATCCACTTCAATTAAACAACACAGTAAGGTGTAATGCGGCGGTAGAGTGTTCCTGTGGCCCCGTGTACGGTTTTCATGCTGTGCTGCGGATATTACATCCTGTACCTCACTGTGTCCTAGTGGAAGATGCCCTCTGCGAACTTAATCTTATAGCCATGGTTACAGAGACAGAAAGCAGGTTACAATGCTGAGGCCCGATACAGATTCTGTTTTTTTTTTTTTAGACACAAACCTTTTTAGAATGGACTCCAGTTTTTCAGTGTTTAGCCGTTGAGCTCGGAAGTCGTAAGACATGTTCTCAAGCAGTTTTTCATATTGCTCAAGGAGGCCGGGTACAGACACCCCCTGAATGTCCTGGTGTAAGCTCCATAGCTGCTCTCTGGTCTCTCTGCAAAACAAACAAATGGATTAGGGCTCACAAGAATGCTACACCTGCCTCTCATTAAGAATTAGGTGTTATATTGTCAGTCATAAAAAAAAAAAAAAACAAGCGATAAATTAGCAGAAACAGCACAAAATGATTCTACATTGTCCTGTATGTAACATTTACTTCAGTTATCAAAATTGTAAAACCCGTTTTCTTTCTGGTAAATTGACAAAACCTCATTCGCAATGTGCTCACAAAGTTTCAGTTCTGACTGGGGAAGACTTAGGCTAGGTTCACATTGCGTTAGTGCAATCCGTTTAGTGGATACGCTAACGGATTGCGCTAACGCAACGTCCAAAAAGGGATTGCGTTCGGCAATCCCGCTGGCCAGATGCCCGATCTGCGCTAGCGAGGAACAGACCCTGAACAGCGTTCGAGGTCCATCCGAAACTAACGGCACATCGCAGACGCATGCCAAAAATGGCATACGTTTGCGATGCGTTAGCACATTGCAGTCAACGGGTGGACTAACGGATCCGTTACATAGCGTTAATTGTGCCATGTAATGGAGTCTGTTAGCGGACACCCACTAACGCAATGTGAACTTAGCCTTAGAAAGGAGCTGAACTTTAAGGCTATGTGCACACGTTGCGGATTAGGCTTAGGAATTTCTGGTGCGGATTCTGCCTCTCCTTGCAGAAAACGCACCTACGGTTCTGCAGCATTTTTTGTGCGTTTTTTGCTGCGGTTTTCTTGCGGATTTGCTGCTGTTTTTACCCCTGCGGTTTTCTATAATGGAATGGGTACAAAAATGCTGCAGATTCACAAAAAAGTGACATGCTACTTCTTTTAAACCGCAGCGTTTCCGCAGCATATTTTCCGCAAAGTGTGCACAGCATTTTTTTCTCATTGATTTACATTGTACTGTAAAATCAATTGCGGATCTGCAGCGTTTCTGCACCGCAAAAAACGCTGCGAATCCGAAAAGAATCCGCAACGTGTGCACATACCCTTAGAAAACTTTTGTAGAATTGTCAGAAGTGTTGAGGGTTTGGCAGGTTGAACTCCCTGATCCCTGAAACAGGGGGACAGAATTGCCCTCATTCAGTACGTAATATACAGTCTACGGAATATGTCTAAGGCCGGAGTCTCTCGCATCAATACCCGGCACTCGGGACCGGAGTGTGCGGCTGCATGGCGCATGCCGGGTATTGATGCGCGAGTTTCTCGCATTGAACTCGCAAGTGTGACGCCGGCCTCACACTAATTTTCTGTCTCATAGGGCAATTATGCTTAGCAAAGTGCTTCTGCCCATGTTTCTTAGCGATCTGTGCGATTCTCAGTACCTAGACTGCAAAGATCAAAACTGTTCTCACGTCTCTATGATATGTCAGTCTCTATGAAATGTTTCTAAAACTGCTGCTACTTTTAACATGCACATACAACTTCAACAACTATCACACAAATGCTCCTTCTGCTATTTCTTCTGAAACCAGCATACAAATTAACCCACTGTTTGCTTGAGAATGCATGCATTTTCAATGGAGGGAGAGGAATAACTGGCACAACTCTGGAAATGGCTTATCTCTCGTTATGAGAACAAAAGGTTTGGGCATGATTCAATTCTTCATGCCCGATGCCCACGATCAGGAAGTTGCAGCGCTTTGGACGCAGGGTATTTTCGCTGCATCCAAAACACTGCGCTCTAATCACGCAGGTAAATCCGCATGTGATCACTGAACAATGCGGACTTACTGCATCCAATACATTTTATTGTGGAAACTTCTGTTGCGGAGAATACGGTCTCCACAACAGCTCAAACCCGCACCGCAGGTGAGTTTACGCAGTGTCAAATAGAAGCGCGGTGGGAATGGGATTTCTATTAAGGGCACGTACCCTTAGAGGCCCCCACATACAGAAACACTAATCCTCCAGTCTTGGAGGGGTTGACTTCAGAATGTAGTAAAAGAAATCCAGCTCAACGGTATAAAATCTTCAACTTTATTTGTATGTGATTAAAACATCTTAGCATGCATCATAAGTCAATAGATGGGAACGTCACAGATTCTGGGGTCAGATTTTATACCATTGACCATTGATTAAATTCTGGTCATCATAGTCGTGGCAGCAACGTTTATTCCGAGCTCCAGAGATACTAGGCATCAGCGGTGAGATGTTTCTGACTTTACGCTAACATGTATGGGCATCCTTACAGTTCCGTGTTGTCATAGTGAAGCCCACTTCACTATATAAGGCCTCTTTCAGACGTCGGTGTGTCCGCTACGTGTGGTGACACTTTTCGCACCAACAGTCACGAATACGTGACTGTTCTACACATGTGGACAGGGTTTGTAATAATCCATACACATGCAGCAAAGACAACCCTACTGCATACATTCCTGCAATAGATCTCCTGTACTGGCCTTGGGCACCATATGACATTACTCTGTAATTGCTGGATACCTTGAAGGTTAGTTACACGATCTTCAGCCATGACTATTAACAATAGCATCTATTTATACAGGTCTTCTGTGATTTCAGAGATATAATAATCCTGTAGGAAATTACTCTGTTGGCAGAAAGTGTTAATTGTCAAAATCTTTAGGCTGCCTACATGCTGATTGTAGAGGTAATAACCCGGATTATGAGCGTATAAACACTGTAAAAAGACATGACTCTCAGCTGGCCGAGACTGGGAGCGCGAGGAATGTGGGCGATGGCACTTTCCTTTTATCTTCTACAAACAGGTGGAACTCTTAAGACCAGTTTAACACTGCTCCGACACAGTCACAAATACCGACTCCGACATCTCCATGACTGTTTGCAGTCTAGGTGGAGAATTAATGTGACTCTTCTATGACCCATGACTACGCCTGACCGGCCCTCGTCCAAAGTCCTCCATCACACAAGATCCAGTCACTGTTCAATAACTGGTCGCCACTTGGTGCCAGCGCAGTACCCCTTTCGTACAAGTGTAATGTACTTACTCTGGCGCATTGATGTACATGCAATCCAACATATTGATCGGCACATTCGGGGAGACATAATCTCATGGCACGACCAATATATCAGCAAAAATTAGAAATGTTACCTGCTTACTGGCAAATTTCTTGTGCACTTCCAGTTCTTGTCTGATCTCTCCTTCTAAAACACACACACACATATATATATACATATATATATATATATATATATATATATATATATATTTGTAGGTGGCAGACAAGGAATATACTATATAGGGTGTATATCTGTCCCAGAAAGTTAAGTTGGGAGAGATATATAAAAATCCAGGTAGTACTGTTTGCTGCAGCAGCTTAGATGCTAAGCCATTTATTTATGACTAGATGGCAGCCCGATTCTAAAGAATCGGGAGTCTAGAATCCATATATACTTGAAATTCGGCAGGAGCTTGAAGAGCAACGTCACTGGGCCCGCCTCCACGCAGTAGAAACTTGCTGTGAGGTAAAAATTCAAAAATCACACCAAAATGGCGGGCGGAGTGTGTCACAGTACGGCACGTTTCTGATTGGTCGCTCGCAGCAGGCGGCAACCAATCAGACACTGGACACTGTTGACGTCACTTATCTCCGGACATTAGCTCCGGACATTAGCTCCGGACAAAGCCACGGAAGTTTATAGACAACAAAAAACGTCAGTAAAAATTGAAACGTGCACATATATGGCGACTCAAAATTAGATAATCTAAATTAGGAGAACCAAGAGTCAAAACTAGCCACAAAAGTATCACAAAAGGTAATGTTTATTAAACAACTTATAAACAAAAATACAATAATCAATAATCAAGGATATAAAGTGCATAGTAACTGTATCCTAAAATACATCCATGTCAGCCAGGTACATAGGGCAGGAACATACAATTAGTCATAGACGTCAGTGTGAAGTACTATTGACACATAGGCTGCATTATCTCAGTACTGTGGTGATCTAATTAGAAGGTGTATTCTCAGTGGCCATATATCAAAAGATCCCCACAGAAACTGGGTTTGCAAATGATCACATAAAAAAGAAATACATAAGTAAATTACCCATGTGTACAACGAAGTCCTGTCCGAGTCCTGGACGACGTTCCCCAACGCGCGTTTCGCGTTCTATTGTAACCGCTTCCTCAGGGGGCTCTTTTGATATATGGCCACTGAGAATACACCTTCTAATTAGATCACCACAGTACTGAGATAATGCAGCCTATGTGTCAATAGTACTTCACACTGACGTCTATGACTAATTGTATGTTCCTGCCCTATGTACCTGGCTGACATGGATGTATTTTAGGATACAGTTACTATGCACTTTATATCCTTGAGTATTGATTATTGTATTTTTGTTTATAAGTTGTTTAATAAACATTACCTTTTGTGATACTTTTGTGGCTAGTTTTGACTCTTGGTTCTCCTAATTTAGAAAGCCACGGAAGTTGGCACAAATTGCAGGAAGTAGTATTCTAGGCAATTATATATTAGATAATTCCGGACCGGGTTTTATTCTAGTGATGAGGAGGATTTGGTGACGGGACGGGACTCCTCACTCCCACTCCCGTTCCAGTACAGGTAGTACTGGAGGCTTAGCCAGCTCAGCTGAGAGGTCGTCTCATTACAGATACATAACAAGGCTGAAGAAAAAGCTTCAGCATGTCACAGCCTCTGCACTGACATGGTGTGTTCCTGAGGAGGAAATGCACAGTGCTTAAATGTCCGAAATGCCGATTGGCAGGAGAGCCAAGCCCACATACATCCCTGGTAGCATGAGTCAGCGGTATGGTATGTTAGTTAGCACCTAGTAGGGCCAGTCTTTGTTGTTTTAGGTTTCTTTACTGTTTGTTACCTTTTTGGCTGGAAATAAAACCCCACGTTTCCTTATACAGTCACTGCCACCCTGCCCTACAACACCCTATCGCAACACCTTAAGTTTGGCCAATATATACACTGCTCAAAAAAATAAAGGGAACACTTAAAACAACAGAATTATAACACCAAGTAAATCAAATTTCTGTGAAATCATACTGTCCACTTAGGAAGCAACACTGTTTAACAATCAATTTCACATGCTGTTGTGCAAATAGAACAGACAACAGATGGAAATTATTGGCAATTATCAAGACACACTCAATAAAGGAGTGGTTCTGCAGATGGCGACCACAGACCACATCTCAGTACCAATGATTTCTGGCTGATGTTTTGGTCACTTTTGAATGTTGGTTGTGCTTTCACACTCGTGGTAGCATGAGACGGACTCTACAACCAACACAAGTGGCTCAGGTAGTGCAGCTCATCCAGGATGGCACATCAATGCAAACTGTGGAAAGAAGGTTTGCTGTGTCTGTCGGTGTAGTGTCCAGAGGCTGGAGGCGCTATCAGGAGACAGGCCAGTACACCAGAAGATGTGGAGGGGGCCGTTGGAGGGCAACAACCCAGCAGCAGGACCGCCACCTCAGCCACACTGCAAACAAGCTACATGCCAGCCGGTCTCCTCTTTGGTTCCTCTAGACTCCTGCAGTTAAAGGACCTTTGGTGATATCATAGTCACATGACTGCGGTGCATCAAAGGTCCTTAAGCAGTTTCAACTATTGCAATAGAAATGCTTCCCCTCCACCACCTTTCCCAAACGCCAGCCCTGATTGTAACTAAAGCTTATATTTAAAGCACAGGATACTGAAAAAAAATCCTGTAAAAAAAATTGCTGGGGCTTATTTTTGGAGAAACACTACTTGTTTTTTCATCTACCTTGAAACACTCCAGGGCTCCCATAAAGCCAGAGCTGTCAATCAAGGAAGAAGAGGGCAGAGATAGATGGAAGACAAGTATGTGGGAAGGTGCGCTGAACTGTTTGTACATGTCAAGGTTGCACTGAGCACTTGTGTGTTGTCTCATTTGACCTGAAGGAATAGGAAAACTAAAGGTGATCTTCTCAGAAGGATTAGAGCTGAATGTACCCAAGATGTGGTATTTTCTGCAATTAGAAGACTGAAGGTAAAAAATTAAATCTGTCTCATCGATAATAATGGAGCATGAAAACAGACAGCGCTCCTATATATTGAGCATTTGTTCACTTGCATTCCACAGGACTGACACAAATGAACTGTACGGTACTTTAATACAGACAAGTGACCTGGGCTTATAGAGAAGAAACGAAGGTGAAGCATACTGAAAGGTATGAGAAGATGTATGCACTGCCCTATGATCAGGCTGCCATCAGAGAGTGTCACCCTGTAGTGCTTAGGGCACTAACGGCATTAGGAATCTATAAAATATTAAATGTAAACACAAATGCAAAAAGAATCAAGTACTTATCGGGGCTATCCTACACAACTCCATGGACGTCAAACCTAAGTACGCGTGCAGTACACCTTCCTAGTACATGGAACTAGGTGACTGCAGTACCCAATACATTTATTAGTGGGCCTGACTAGGTAAAATATATATATATATATATATATATATATATATATATATATATATATATATATATATATATATACATATATACATATATATATATATATATATATATATATATCTATATCTATAGTACACTTGGGCTATGTGCCCACAATCCAGAAGTGGCAGCGCTTTGGATGCAGCATATTTTCACTGCATTCTGCAGATCTGCATGTGTTCACTTAACCATGTGGACTTACCGCAGACAAAATATTCTATTGATTTTACATTTCTGTTGCGGACACCACCGTCTCCGCAATAGAAATTGACATGCTGCGCTCTTTTAAGACTTGTCAGTTTCGGTGGGAGATCCGCAGTTGCACATAGATGCACAGTGGACATGGGATTTCTAGAAAGCGTCCAACCCACACCAATATCTGATCGTGGGTACGTGCCCGTGATAAGAAATAAAGACCAAAAGTGGTTCTTCAGCCACACACAGCATCGAGTACTCCTGTAAAATGACACAAACAATTGATCCCACTAGTACCACAGAAATAATATATTCAAGTCCCCTTGGCTGCATATCTCGGGAGACATGCAGCTGCAAGGACTCGAACATATTAGTCTAGCACGCCGAAGACCGTTAGCACCCGGACATGCTCAGATAACCCCTTATCCGACAACGTTCACCCATCACTATTTAGAACTTTTCATACATGTGATACTTCATGAAGAAAATGGACACAAAAATATTTTATTTTTAATGTAATTTGAGAAACACTTTGGTAATAAGAGCTCTGGCCCTTTAAGAGAGAAGGAGCCTGTAGTCAGAATTGGACTCTCCACTGGCTCATTATTTTAGGCCTCATTCACACATCAATGTTTAACTACATACAAGATAAAAAAAATTGTCATTCATGTGTTTTTTACCATCAGTGTTTTTCATGAACGGATAAATAAATGACAAAACCTCTCCTATACCTTGCAATGTTAAACATGTTCAGCACACTGATGCCATCCATGTACTGTACGTGCTTTTCACTGACCCACAGACTTGTATTTAAGCTTTTCATTCGTGCTGCCAGAGGAAAAAAACAAAAAACATATGTATGCATATGTCTTGCATGGACCCTTGGTCCGTGAAAAACATGGACATGTGAATAGCAAAATAGGTTATAATGGGTACGTGTTGTATCTGTGAGAAAAAGAGATACAACATGGACGTGGAATACGGATGTCTGAATGAGGCCTTAGACAGCTTTGTGAGGCTTCCCGCTTCTGAGATAGGATATACAGGTGCTTCTCACAAAATTAGAATATTATCCAAAAGTTAATTTATTTCAGTTCTTCAATACAAAAAGTGAAACTCATATATTATATAGAGTAATTTCAAATTGTGATCTATTTCAAGTGATTACTTCTGTTAATGTTGAGGATTATGGCTTAAAGCCAATGAAAACCCAAGTAAATTAGAATACTTTATAACACCAGCTTGAAAAATGATTTTAAAATCAGAAATGTTGGCCTACTGAAATGTATGTTCAGTAAATGCACTCAATACTTGGTCGGGGCTCCTTTTGCATCAATTATTGCATCAATGCAGCATGGAGGCGATCAGTCTGTGACACTGCTGAGGTGTTATGGAAGCCCAGGTTGCTTTGATAGCAGCCTTCAGCTCGTCTGCATTGTTGGGTCTGGTGTCTCATCTTCCTCTTGACAATACCCCACAGGTTAAGGTCAGATGAGTTTGCTGGCCAATCAAGCACAGTGTTACTGTTGTTTTTACACCAGGTATTGGTAGTTTTGCCAGTGTGGACAGGTGCCAAGTCCTGCTGGAGAACGAAATTCCCATCTGCAAAAAACTTGTCAGCAGAGGGAAGCATGAAGTGCTCAAAAATTTTCCTAGTAGCTGGCGGCGCTGACTTTGGTCTTGATAAAACACAGTGGTCCTACACCAGCAGATAACATGGCTCCCCAAACCATCACTGATTGTGGAAACTTCACACTAGACCTCAAGCAGCTTGGATTGTGGCCACTTCACTCTTCCTCCAGACTCTGGGACCTTGATTTCCAAATGAAATGCTAAATGTACTTTCATATGAAAACACCTTGGACCACTGAGCAACAGACCAGTTCTTTTTCTCCTTGGCCCAGGTAAGACGCTTCTGGCGTCTATTGGTCATGAGTTGCTTGACACAAGGAATGCAACACTTGTAGCCCATGTCCTGGATATGTCTGTGTGTGGTGGCTCTTGAAGCAATGACTCCAGCAGCAGTCCACTCCTTGTGAATCTCCCCCAAATTTTTGAATGGCCTATTCTTAATCCTTTCAAGGCTGCGGTTATCCCGGTTGCTTGAGCACCTTTTTCTACCAAGCTTTTTGCTTCCACTCAACTTTCCATTAATATGCTTGGATACAGCACTCTGAACAGCCAGCTTCTTTAGCAATGACCTTTTGTGGCTTACCCTCCTTGTGGAGTGTGTCAATGATTGCCTTCTGGTTATCTGTCAAGTCAGCAGTCTTCCCCATGATTGTGGAGCCTACTGAAACAGACTAAGGGGCCTTTTTAAATACACCTGCAGTGTGTCTTCAAGAAAATGGCGCCGGAAAGCGCGGACTGCGCAGGCGCTGATTCCGGCAGCAGGAGGACGAAGAAAATGGTCGGAAAGGAATGGAGTAAGTAACAAATTGCTGTGGCATGAAGTGCCACAGCATAATCAGGGCGCAAATATGTGCACGGTGTCCCCCTGCTCCCGACCCCCTGCTCCCAGCAGTCTGCGCCTTCCGGTGCCATTTTTTTCCCTGACACTCTATAATGTAACGCTAGGAGCGTCGCGCCTGCGCAGTCTATAAAGGCTTCGGACAGAGTGACGCTCCCAGAGTTATATTATAGATGCAGCAGTGCTGGGTTAGCACAAAGAGCAGAGGTTCTGGAATCCTACAACTTGGAGGTTAGGACTGTGAATTTTGTTAGAAAATTGGGTCCTTCCATGGGACGCTTGGACATCTTTTGTCATTTATAAGATTCACCAGTCTGAGGATACCCAGTCAAATAAAAAGGGCAGCCCAAGACTGGTGATACTTGCGTTAAGGGTGTAGTAAACTAATTGGACAAGCACTTCGTAAATGAAACAATGCCCTATGTAAAAGTAAAACAGTATATGCTCAACTCCCTAAATGGCGGCTTTCATGCCATAAAATAAAAAATAAAAAATTACTGGAACGGTGCGGCTTCGGGGGCGAGTTTATGCTGTTTTTATTTTGTATGGGACATGGTTTCATTTGAAGCGGCTGTACAAGTAGTGGAAAACACTTTTGCTCAGTGTCAGTATAAGCAGACAACGCACTCGGCAAGTATTTACTTGCGTCATATGCATATTCAACCCAACTTTACAATTTAATAACAGGGGCAGCCTCTGAGAAATAAGTATTCGGTATGATCTCCATATACCAAGTTCTGTCGTATCATAGTTCTAACACTTGCAAATATTATCAAAGGTTTAGGTTCTTTTTCTTTTTAAAGGGATCCTATCAGTCATGCTGACCTGCAAACAGCACGGTTCAGAGAACAGCTCTGTTCCTACAAACATGCAAATTGGAAGCATACCTTGCTGGGGACGAGATGACTAGTCAGAGGCATGTCCCCACAAGATTCTCCATGACTGACAGGTTGCACAGTGTGCAGGGTGGGGACACACTGAAGGGTCCAGTTATTCTCGTCACCCTGTTTCGGACCCCCCGTTTCACAATATTTTTTTCTCTGAAATGCTGCAGTGTTTCATGATGAAATGTGGCAATAACTGAACCAGTCTCAGATTCTCTGGTTCGGGCAGCATGAATCGTGTGACAGGTCCCCTTAAGGCTGTGTGCACACGTTGCTGATTTTTCGAGTTTTTTTCGCACGATAAAAACGCTATAAAACCGCAAAAAAAAGACGCATACATTATGCATCCCATCATTTTGAATGAATACTGCATGTTTTGTGCACATGATGTGTTTTTTTCCGCGAAAAAAAACGCATCGCGGTAAAAAACGCAGCATATTCATTAATTTTGCGGGGGTTTTTTTGCTGATTTCCCACTAAAATGCATTGGGAAATGTCCGGAAAAAAAAAAAACGCATCAAAAACGCACCCAAAACGCGCATGCAGATTTCTTGCAGAAAATTTCAGGTTTTTCTCAGGAATTTTTTGCAAGAAATCCTGAACGTGTGCACATAGCTTAAAAGGAACATGCCACGTGAAAAATAAGCTGGTAATCTACAAGTAGTGATGAGCTAATGTGCGCGGATGACATCTTATCTGATTATCTGGGAGTGCTGGTATAATATGATTTGTGGCTGTTAGACAGCCTTTAGGCTATGTGCACTCGTTCAGGATTTCTGGCAGAAAATTCCTGAGAAAAACCTGAAATTTTCTGCAAGAAATTTGCATGTGTTTTTTGCGCGTTTTTGGTGCGTTTTTTCCGGATATTTCCAAATGCATTTTATAGTGGGAAATCTGCAAAAAAAAAACAAACCCCTCAAAATTAATGAACATGCTGCGTTTTTTACGCGGAAAAAAACGCATCATGTGCACAAAACATGCGGAATTCATTCTAAATGATAGGATGCTTATTGTATGCTTTTTTTTGCGGTTTTATAGCGTTTTTATCGCGAAAAAAAAACGCAAAAAAATCAGCAACGTGTGCACACAGCCTTACACATGTGCGGATTACCTGTTTCTTAGGCAATCCACACGTGTTCAGACATATCAGCCACAAATCATGAAGCCCAGGGACTCGAACATAATATACGAGCACTCTCAGATAGTCAGATAACACCCGAGCGTGCTCAGATAAGACGTTATCCAAGCGCTTTCGCTCATCACTATCTGCAAGTTAATAGTGTTCTGACACCGCGTGGCGCCCGCACTGACAGCCCCCAACGCCGGCAGGAAATTACTTTTAACCCCCCCACAGACCACGTTTGTCAATCAGTCATGGGGGTGGCACAGGCACGGTTCAGCCACTCCTCTGTGTATAGAGTGTGGTGGCCGGCCTGGATGATGAGCTGCTGTCAGTCAGTGCCGGGGTGCGGTTACAGCCACCGCCCTCCATACACACAGCAGTGTCGGTTAGAATACAAAGAAATTCAGACTGCTACAAAAAGACAATAGAGTATGTTAGATTTTTTATATAACCAAAATTAAAAAGAAAAAATAAAAGTACAGTATGTTTTTATATTTTTCCCATGAATATGGAGTTTTAACCCACTAATGACCCATTTGTGTCTTTAGGACAATCAGTTTATTCTTCATCGTTGCATTCCAGGCAGCATAATATTTTTATTTTTTCATCCAGCCTCCAGTGCGATCTGATAGGATATAGTGTAGGGCAGACATAAAGGACATTGTGAGAGCTCAGATTGTCATCACAACTCATCGGAATGCTATCATCACGCTGCAGGCGATCGATCGAAAGTGCCATGGGACAACAGAGGGAGTTCTCTCCTTCTGCCAAACTCCTTATGTTCTGCAGTTAAATGACAGTGACATACATGGGGTTAACTCTATATGGAAAAATACATAAATTTGTATTTAAAATCAAATAGATTGGGCAGATCGCACTGGTTCTGGTACAGGCGCTGCACCTTGTGATTAGGATGATGTACACATCCATCATGGCGCATAAAGTGACAGGTGGTCATGACAGATCTGTACATCATGTGGGATTAAGGCAGGGGTCGCCAACTCCAGGCCTCGAGGGCCGCCAACAGTGCAGGTTTTCAGGATTTCTTTAGTATTGCATCGGTGGTAATGTGATCATCTGCACAGGTGATGATTCCAACCCCTGTGCAATACTAAGGAAATCCTGAAAACCTGCACTGTTGGCGGCCCTCGAGGCCTGGAGTTGGGGACCACTGGATTAAGGGGTTAAAAAATCCCCTACAAGTGTGCATTTTTAAAACGCATTATGTGATAATGTTACAGGTAATGTTTACAACCAGGGATCCAACCATCCTCTGGTCTTGATATCAGTGGATTTAAAAAAAAAAAAACAACAAAAACAAACTCTTCATGGCTTTTTGTTCACATTTACGGTTGTTTATATACTGCAGAAATCTCCGGAAATATTTATCACACAAAGTGACATGAGTCACATGACCGAGTCATACGCTAGAATGCCATGTATTTCTCATATCTGGTCATAATGTGTACATTTAGGCTATGTGCCCACATTGCAGAATGTAAGCAGAATTTTCCTCATCAAAACCCGACGTTTTTCCCCGCGTAGTTGTTGCGCTTTTCCATGCTTCCCAATAGAAATATATAGCGGCAAAATCGCCGCGATTCTGCAAAATTAATGGATATGCTGTGGTTTTTTTCTGCGAAGCATTTCCGCGAAAGAAACGCAGCATGGGCACAACAATGAGGAATTCCATTAAAAATAATGTGATGCGTTTTGTAAGCGTTTTTTAAGAGTTTCCGCAGCGGAAAAAAAGCTTAACCCCTTTACCCCCAAGGGTGGTTTGCATGTTAATGACCGGGCCAATTTTTACAATTCTGAACACTGTCCCTTTATAAGGTTATAACTCTGGAACACTTCAACGGATCCCAGTGATTCTGACATTGTTTTCTTGTGACATATTGTACTTCATGATAGTGGTAACATTTCTTTGATACTACCTGCGTTTATTTGTGAAAAAAACGGAAATTTGGAGAAAATTTTGAAAATTTCGCAATTTTCCAGCTTTGAATTTTTATGCAATTAAATCACAGAGATATGTCACACAAAATACTTAAGTAACATTTCCCACATGTCTACTTTACATTAGCACAATTTTGGAACCAAAATTTTTTTTTTGTTAGGGAGTTATAAGGGTTAAAAGTTGACCAGCAATTTTTCATTTTTCCAACACCAATTTATTTTAGGGACCACATCTCATTTGAAGTCATTTTGAGGGGTCTATATGATAGAAAATACCCAAGTGTGACACCATTCTAAAAACTGCACCCCTCAAGGTGCTCAAAACCATATTCAAGAAGTTTATTAACCCTTCAGGTGTTTCACAGGAATTTTTGGAATGTTTAAATAAAAATGAACATTTAACTTTTTTTCACAAAAAAATTTACTTCAGCTCCAAATTGTTTTATTTTACCAAGGGTAACAAGAGAAAATGGACCCCAAACATTGTTGTACAATTTGTCCTGAGTACGCTGATACCCCATATGTGGGGGTAAACCACTGTTTGGGCGCATGACAGAGCTCGTAAGCGAAGGAGCGCCATTTGACTTTTCAATGCAAAATTGACTGGAATTGAGATGGGATGCCATGTTGCGTTTGGAGAGCCACTGATGTGCCTAAACATTGAAACCCCCCACAAGTGACACCATTTTGGAAAGTAGACCCCCTAAGGAACTTATGTAGAGGTGTGGTGAGCACTTTGACCCACCAAGTGCTTCACACAAGTTTATAATGCAGAACCGTAAAAATAAAACAAAACATTTTTCCCCCCAAAATTATTTTTTAGCCCCCAGCTTTGTATTTTTCCGAGGGTAACAGGAGAAATTGGACCCCAAAAGTTGTTGTCCAATTTGTCCTGAGTGCGCGGATACCCCATATGTGGGGGGGGGAGGGAACCACCATTTGGGCGCATGGGAGGGCTCGGAAGGGAAGGAGCGCCATTTGGAATGCAGACTTAGATGGAATGGTCTGCAGGCGTCACATTGCGTTTGCAGAGCCCCTAATGTACCTAAACAGTAGAAACCCCCCACAAGTGACCCCATATTGGAAACTAGACCCCCCAAGGAACTCATCTAGATGTGTTGTGAGAACTTTGAGCCCCCAAGTGTTTCACTACAGTTTATAACACAGAGCCGTGAAAATAAAAAATCTTTTTTTTTCCCACAAAAATTATTTTTTAGCCCCCAGTTTTGAATTTTCCCAAGGGTAACAGGAGAAATTGGACCCCAAAAGTTGTTGTCCAATTTGTCCCGAGTACGCTGATACCCCATATGTTGGGGTAAACCCCTGTTTGGGCACATGGGAGAGCTCGGAAGGGAAGGAGCACTGTTTTACTTTTTCAACGCAGAATTGGCTGGAATTGAGATCGGACGCCATGTCGCGTTTGGAGAGCCCCTGATGTGCCTAAACAGTGGAAACCCCACAATTATAACTGAAACCCTAATCCAAACACACTCCTAACCCTAATCCCAATGGTAACCCTAACCACACCTCTACCCCAGACACACCCCTAACCCTAACCGTAAGTGTAATCCAAACCCTAACCCTAACTTTAGCCCCAACCCTAACTGTAGCCTTAACCCTAGCCCTAACCCTAGCCCCAACCCTAACGGGAAAATGGAAATAAATACATTTTTTTTAATTTTTTAATTTTTCCCTAACTAAGGGGGTGATGAAGGGGTGGTTGATTTACTTTTATAGCGGGTTTTTTTATGATTGGCAGCCGTCAGACACTGAAAGACACTTTTTATTGCAAAAAATATTTTTTGCGTTACCACATTTTGAGAGCTATAATTTTTCCATATACGAGTCCACAGAGTCATGTGAGGTCTTGTTTTTTGCGGGACGAGTTGACGTTTTTATTGGTAACATTTTCGGGCACGTGACATTTTTTGATCGCTTTTTATTCCGATTTTTGTGAGGCAGAATGACCAAAAACCAGCTATTCATGAATTTCTTTTGGGGGAGGCGTTTATACCGTTCCGCGTTTGGTAAAATGGATAATGCAGTTTTATTCTTCGGGTCAGTACGATTACAGCGATACCTCATTTATATCATTTTTTTATGTTTTTGCGCTTTTATATGATAAAAACTATTTTATAGAAAAAAGAATTATTTTTGCATCGCTTTATTCTGAGGACTATAACTTTTTTATTTTTTGCTGATGATGCTGTATGGCGGCTCGTTTTTTTTTGCAAGACAAGATGACGTTTTCAGCGGTACCATGGTTATTTATATCTGTCTTTTTGATCGCGTGTTATTCCACTTTTTGTTCGGCGGTATGATAATAAAGCGTTGTTTTTTGCCTCTTTTTTTTTTTTTTTTTCTTCTTACGGTGTTTACTGAAGGGGTTAACTAGCGGGACGGTTTTATAGGCTGGGTCGTTACGGACGCGGCGATACTAAATATGTGTACTTTTATTGTTTTTTTTATTTAGATAAAGAAATGTATTTATGGGAATAATATATATATTTTTTTTATTATTTAGGAATTTTTTTTATTTTATTTTTTTTTACACATCTGCAAGGACTTTGAAGAGTTGGGGAAGAAAGTAAAGGAACTGGATGCACAGGTAGTTTTTTCTTCTATCCTTCCAGTAGACGGGCATGGCACCAGGAGATGGAACAGGATCCTTGATGCAAACAACTGGCTAAGACGATGGTGCAGACAACAAGGATTCGGATTCCTGGACCACGGTGTGAATTACTGGTATGATGGACTCCTCGCCAGAGACGGACTACACCTCAACAAACCTGGGAAACACACATTCGCCAGAAGACTCGCTACACTCATCAGGAGGGCGTTAAACTAGAAGAAGAGGGGACGGGAAGAAAAACATTAGACTCGAACAAAGACGACCCAGGAAAACATACTCTGAAGGGAGGTAAGAACATTTCTAAAACAATCCACAGTGAGGAGATTGGAACAAAACAAAATCCTCTAAACTGCATGCTCGCAAACGCCAGAAGCCTGACAAACAAGATGGAAGAACTAGAAGCAGAAATATCTACAGGTAACTTTGACATAGTGGGAATAACCGAGACATGGTTAGATGAAAGCTATGACTGGGCAGTCAACTTACAGGGTTACAGTCTGTTTAGAAAGGATCGTAAAAATCGGAGAGGAGGAGGGGTTTGTCTCTATGTAAAGTCTTGTCTAAAGTCCACTTTAAGGGAGGATATTAGCGAAGGGAATGAGGATGTCGAGTCCATATGGGTTGAAATTCATGGAGGGAAAAATGGTAACAAAATTCTCATTGGGGTCTGTTACAAACCCCCAAATATAACAGAAAGCATGGAAAGTCTACTTCTAAAGCAGATAGATGAAGCTGCAACCCATAATGAGGTCCTGGTTATGGGGGACTTTAACTACCCGGATATTAACTGGGAAACAGAAACCTGTGAAACCCATAAAGGCAACAGGTTTCTGCTAATAACCAAGAAAAATTATCTTTCACAATTGGTGCAGAATCCAACCAGAGGAGCAGCACTTTTAGACCTAATACTATCTAATAGACCTGACAGAATAACAAATCTGCAGGTGGTTGGGCATTTAGGAAATAGCGACCACAATATTGTGCAGTTTCACCTGTCTTTCACTAGGGGGACTTGTCAGGGAGTCACAAAAACATTGAACTTTAGGAAGGCAAAGTTTGAACAGCTTAGAGATGCCCTTAATCTGGTAGACTGGGACAATATCCTCAGAAATAAGAATACAGATAATAATTGGGAAATGTTTAAGAACATCCTAAATAGGCAGTGTAAGTGGTTTATACCTTGTGGGAATAAAAGGACTAGAAATAGGAAAAACCCAATGTGGCTAAACAAAGAAGTAAGACAGGCAATTAACAGTAAAAAGAAAGCATTTGCACTACTAAAGCAGGATGGCACCATTGAAGCTCTAAAAAACTATAGGGAGAAAAATACTTTATCTAAAAAACTAATTAAAGCTGCCAAAAAGGAAACAGAGAAGCACATTGCTAAGGAGAGTAAAACTAATCCCAAACTGTTCTTCAACTATATCAATAGTAAAAGAATAAAAACTGAAAATGTAGGCCCCTTAAAAAATAGTGAGGAAAGAATGGTTGTAGATGACGAGGAAAAAGCTAACATATTAAACACCTTCTTCTCCACGGTATTCACGGTGGAAAATGAAATGCTAGGTGAAATCCCAAGAAACAATGAAAACCCTATATTAAGGGTCACCAATCTAACCCAAGAAGAGGTGCGAAACCGGCTAAATAAGATTAAAATAGATAAATCTCCGGGTCCGGATGGCATACACCCACGAGTACTAAGAGAACTAAGTAATGTAATAGATAAACCATTATTTCTTATTTTTAGTGACTCTATAGCGACAGGGTCTGTTCCGCAGGACTGGCGCATAGCAAATGTGGTGCCAATATTCAAAAAGGGCTCTAAAAGTGAACCTGGAAATTATAGGCCAGTAAGTCTAACCTCTATTGTTGGTAAAATATTTGAAGGGTTTCTGAGGGATGTTATTCTGGATTATCTCAATGAGAATAACTGTTTAACTCCATATCAGCATGGGTTTATGAGAAATCGCTCCTGTCAAACCAATCTAATCAGTTTTTATGAAGAGGTAAGCTATAGGCTGGACCACGGTGAGTCATTGGACGTGGTATATCTCGATTTTTCCAAAGCGTTTGATACCGTGCCGCACAAGAGGTTGGTACACAAAATGAGAATGCTTGGTCTGGGGGAACATGTGTGTAAATGGGTTAGTAACTGGCTTAGTGATAGAAAGCAGAGGGTGGTTATAAATGGTATAGTCTCTAACTGGGTCGCTGTGACCAGTGGGGTACCGCAGGGGTCAGTATTGGGACCTGTTCTCTTCAACATATTCATTAATGATCTGGTAAAAGGTTTACACAGTCAAATATCGATATTTGCAGATGATACAAAACTATGTAAAGCAGTTAATACAAGAGAAGATAGTATTCTGCTACAGATGGATCTGGATAAGTTGGAAACTTGGGCTGAAAGGTGGCAGATGAGATTTAACAATGATAAATGTAAGGTTATACACATGGGAAGAGGGAATCAATATCACCATTACACACTGAACGGGAAACCACTGGGTAAATCTGACAGGGAGAAGGACTTGGGGATCCTAGTTAATGATAAACTTACCTGGAGCAGCCAGTGCCAGGCAGCAGCTGCCAAGGCAAACAGGATCATGGGGTGCATTAAAAGAGGTCTGGATACACATGATGAGAGCATTATACTGCCTCTGTACAAATCCCTAGTTAGACCGCACATGGAGTACTGTGTCCAGTTTTGGGCACCGGTGCTCAGGAAGGATATAATGGAACTAGAGAGAGTACAAAGGAGGGCAACAAAATTAATAAAGGGGATGGGAGAACTACAATACCCAGATAGATTAGCGAAATTAGGATTATTTAGTCTAGAAAAAAGACGACTGAGGGGCGATCTAATAACCATGTATAAGTATATAAGGGGACAATACAAATATCTCGCTGAGGATCTGTTTATACCAAGGAAGGTGACGGGCACAAGGGGGCATTCTTTGCGTCTGGAGGAGAGAAGGTTTTTCCACCAACATAGAAGAGGATTCTTTACTGTTAGGGCAGTGAGAATCTGGAATTGCTTGCCTGAGGAGGTAGTGATGGCGAACTCAGTCGAGGGGTTCAAGAGATGCCTGGATGTCTTCCTGGAGCAGAACAATATTGTATCATACAATTATTAGGTTCTGTAGAAGGACGTAGATCTGGGTATTTATTATGATGGAATATAGGCTGAACTGGATGGACAAATGTCTTTTTTCGGCCTTACTAACTATGTTACTATGTTACATGTGGAATTTTTTTTTTTTTTTACTTTGCCCCAGGGGGGGACATCACAGATCGGTGATCTGACAGTTTGCACAGCACTCTGTCAGATCACCGATCTGACTTACAGAACTGCAGGCTTACCAAGCCCTTCTCTGAGCAGGCACTTGGTAAGCCACCTCCTTCCCTGCAGGACCCGGATGCCGCGGCCATCTTGGATCCGGGCCTGCTACAGGGAGGGAGGTAAGGAGACCCTCGCAGCAACGCGATCACATCAGGGAAGCCCCCTCCCTGCGCGACGCTTCCCTATACTGCCGGCACATTGCTCCTGGCATATAGCGCCGGATGTCAGCTGCGATAGGCGCGGCCGATCGCCCTGGACGTACTATTCCGTCCATGGGAATTAAGGCCCACCCCACGTGGCCGGATAGTACGTCGGATGGCAGAAAGGGGTTAAAAATGCAATGTAGGCACATACCCTTAAAAGGGTTTACCCATTTCTAGCCTTCGGCTTCTAAGTCCCGGTGACCAAGTTACAAAAAAAACAGATTGCAGCTGTAGAAAGCGGTTTGTGTAACTGGTATAGAAAGAATGTGAGTTACGGAAACCGTGTGGCAAAGTGAGCTATGCAGTTTCCGTAATTTCCATTCTGCGAGTTCGGCTACATTCCCATGATCACATGATCATGAAGTAGCAGCGCTTTGGATACGCGTATCTTCGCTGCGTCCAAAGTGCTGCCTTCTAATCACACAGGTAAATACGCAAGTGTTCACTGAACAGTGCAGATTTACTGCATCCAATACATATCTAACGTGGAAATTTCTGTTGCGGAGACTAGTGTGTCTGTAACAGAAATGGACATGCTGCGGCTCATAAACCCGCACCACGTGTGAGTTTACGCAGCATCAAATAGAAGCACAGTGGGCATGGGATTTCTGTAAATCCCATCCATTGTGCTTGTACTGTACAATGCAAAGTTTTTAACCCAGCGCAAGTGCGCTGTATCCAAAACGCTGCTATTCCCGATCGTGGGCACGTGTCCTTACACAAACAGCCCAGCCGCGTTTGCAGCGCCACCTGTGGTGGCCGGGACCTACAAGCAGTTAGGTCATGTTCACATATTCAGTTTTTTACATCAGTATTTCTCAGCCAAAACCAGCAGTGGTGATAAATGCAGAAGTGGTGCATATGTTTCTATTATACCTTTCATCTGATTGTTCCACTCCTGGTTTTGGCTTACAAATACTGATGTAAAATACTGACCAAATACTGAACTTGTGAATGTGATCTTATTCCCATCTCAGCCATGAAAGGCAAACATAGGAATAACCCACTAAGAGATAATACCATACAAAGGCATATCACCTATAGCGCGGCTAACAAGAAACGTACAGTATGGCATACAGTTTCTAGCCTACTCATGTATAAAGATAGGAAACAAAAGAACACTCTCTGGGCCTCAGAATAACGGAGTCCTGATTACTAATGTAAATAAAAAGATGTGAACGGGGCTTAAAAATACTGAATTTGGTGACTATGATGCAACAAATTGCAGAAAAAAAAAACCATGCAGCAAAGAAAACATCATGTATGAAGTGTTCGTCAGGACTGTTACATCACACCCTAATAAGTAAAAGAACTGGCCATTATCTAGACAAATTGCTAATAATGGGCATATGAGGGATGTGTGAGGGTAGCCTGTGTCCTGCTATAACGGCATATGAAGCATCAGACTGGCCTACCAAAGATTCATGCGATGCCCATAGGCACCAAAGATCAATTCTTATAAGTTAAAGGGGTTTTACAGTTTCCTGTTCCCTGACCAGATCCAGCACAGAGTCTCCACTACTGCCACAGGTTTCTATTACTGTTTTCAGCACTGATATGTCAAAAGCGCTGCAGCCAATCAGTGAGCTCACTAGCTCTGAGCACTTTGTGCAGTCAACTTGAGCAGCGTAACTGAGCTCAGTGATTGACCAGTAAATACTGGCTGCAACAAGTGGTCAAAAATTGTGTTGAGAAGGCCAAACTTTTAAATTCCAATTTTGCATCTGCATTCTCTAAGAAAGCAAATGTAACATCACCTTATCTTCACAGTGCCATCATATAAAATAATCCACACTATCTATGAACAGAGAGATGGTGAGGAAACAGTTAATTTAAATCTCCTGGTCCAGATGAATTACATCCTAGGGTACTGAAAGAGTTAGCAGAGGAAATTGCAGAACCACTAGCCAGAATCTTTGAAAAATCCTGGAAAACAGGAGAAGTCCCAAAACACTGGAGAAGGGCAAATGTTGTCCCCATCTTCAAAAAAAGAAAGAAAGAATACGAGCCAGAAAATCACAGGCCAGTGAGCCTTACTTCTATACCAGGAAAGATCTTTGAACAAATTATTAAACAGTATTTAACATATGTAAGTACTTGGATAGGAATACAGTAATTACCAGAATGAGTTTGTAGCAAACAAGTCATGCCAGGCTAATCTAATTTCCGTCTAAGATGGAATCACTGACTGGGTAGATCAGGGAAATGTGGTAGATATAGAATATATCAACTTCAAATTACATCTATAGAATGGGAGGAGTAGAACTAAGCAACAGCACGTGTGAAAAAGACGGTTATACTAATAGATTACAGACTGCACATAAGTCAACAGTGTGAATCAGCAGAAAAAAAGGAAAACACAGTTCTAGGATGTATTAAGAGAAGCATAGAGTCTAGATCACATGAAGTGATTATCCTCCTCTACTCCTCCTTGGTCAGGCCTCATCTGGAATACTGTGTTCTGTTCTGGGCACATTTTAAAATTGACATTGAAAAACTGGAGCAAGTTCAGAGAAGAGCTACCAGGATGGTAAGCGGACTGCAAAGCATGTCCTACGAGTAATGGTTAAACAATATGGAAATGTTTAGCTTGCAAAAAAAAGAAGGCTAAGAGGAGACTTAACTGTCTACAAATGTCTGAAGGGATGTCACAGTGTAGAGGGATCAACATTCTCATTTGCACATAAAAATAAGAGAAGAAATGGAATGAAACTGAAAGAAAGAAGATACGGATTAGACATTAGGAAAAACTTTTTGACAGTGAGGGTGAACAATGAGTGGAACAGGCTGCCCCGAGAGGTGGTGAGTTCTTTTTCAATGGAAGTCTTCAAACAGAGGCTGGACAGACATCTGTGTGAGATGGTTTAGTGAATCTTGCATTGAGCAGGGGGGTTAGACATGATGACCCTGGGGGTCCCTTCCAACTCTAACATTCTATTATTCTATGACTGTTGAAGTGACATCAGTGCTGCTGACAGTACCAGACACTCAGGACAGTGGCAGAAACACAGAGCTGGACACAGGGAGGGTATGAAAAGAACAGTTAAAAAAAAAACAAAAAAAACCCTGCAGTCGGGGAATAGGGGTTTTCCAAAACAAAAATCCCCTTTGAGTCTATCTTAACCGATTGAGGTTTTCCTGTGTGCACAAGTTTTAAAGGGAACCTGTCACCCCCCCCCCCCCCCCACCTCAGGCGATGGCAACTAAAAGAGCCACCTTGTGCAGCACAAATGCTGCATTCTGACAAGGTGGCTCTTTTAGTTATGATGCCTGCACACGCTGAAATAATCACGTATAAAATGTGCCCCCTCATACCCTGAAATCGCCAGGGAGGTGGGTCTTTCCTTCCTAATCAGACGCAGCACAGCCGACACTCCGGGCCTGTGTGCGCCGGGTGCCGCCTCCTCTTGCTGCATTATTGTCCCCGGCGCCTGCGCATTAAGTTTTTTTTTTTTTTCGGGCGTGCGCAGTTGCGCTGCCCTTTGTACTTACAGCGCAGGCGCTGAGGACGATAATGCAGCAAGAGGAGTGATGGTTTCAATCAGTGATAGTTTGGGGAGCCATGTCATCTGCTGGTGTAGGTCCACTGTTTTATCAAGACCAAAGTCAGCGCAGCCAGGAAATTTTAGAGCACTTCATATTTCCGCCTGCCGACAAGCTTTTTGGAGATGGAAATGTAATTCTCCAGCAGGACTTGGCACCTGTCCACACTGCCAAAAGTACCAATACCTGGTTTAAAAACAACAGTATCACTGTGCTTGATTGGCCAGAAAACTCGCCTGACCTTAACCCCATAGAGAATCTGTGGGATATTGTCAAGAGGAAGATGAGAGACACCAGACCCAACAATGCAGACGAGCTGAAGGCTGATATCAAAGCAACCAGGGCTTCCATAGCACCTCAGCAGTGCCACAGGCTGATCGCCTCCATGCCACGCTGCACTGCTGCAGTAATTGATGCAAAAGCAGCCCCGACCAAGTATTGAGTGCATTTACTGAACATACATTTCAGTAGGCCAACATTTCGTATTTTAAAATAATTTTTTCCGAGCTGGTGTTATAAAGTATTCTAATTTACTGTGATAATGACTTTTTGATTTTCATGGGGAGTAAACCATAATCATCAACATTAACAGAAATAAACACTTGAAATAGATCACTCTGTAATGACTCTGTATAATATACGAGTTGCACTTTTTGTATTGAAGAACTGAAATAAATTAACGTTTTGATGATATTCTAATTTTGTGAGATACACCTGTATGTGTGTACATACCTCTTAAAGGGGTTATCTGGTCCAAATAAACAAGTCTGCGGTCACTCTGTGTGACCGCAGACTTGTGAATCCCGCCTAGTGAATGCCTTGTGCGCTGTGGGGATTCGCCAGTTTCTGGTCCCAGGACCGCAGGGTATGTATGTGTTATACATAATCCCATGCAGAAGCTGCATAGTGGGCGCAGTCTCACTCCATACACTTGTAGGGGGTGAGGCTGTGCCTAGTCTAGCTTCAAAGTGGTCCAGTGGGCATAGCCTCATTCCATACAAGTGTATGGAGCAGGGCAACACCCACTGGCCAACACATACATACCCTCTGGTCCCAGCTCAGAAATCTCGCAGCGCACACTTGATTTGGTCTGGACAACCCCTTTAAGTTGCATATACAACTGCTGACCACAGCATTTAAAGGAGTTTTCCCACAAATTACATTTTAATTACGGTAATAGATCTTGAAATAATTTCTAGAATTGGATGTATTTATGGTATATAAAATGTTCCTGTGCTGAGATAATCTTATAACTGTGCCCCTGCTGTGTGCTGTGTAATGGCCGTGTCTGACCGTACAGGGACATTATGAAGTAATAAAAATAAATTAGGCACTCAACAGATGAATTTTCGGACTTTTAATGTAGACAAGGCAAAACGTTTCGGCCGCATTTGGCCTTTATCAATTACAAACTATACAGGAGTGTCAGGGATTCGTGGGAGTCCTGTGGATTTTTAGTGAGGCACGTCTCAGTATGGTCACTTTCATAAGGGTATGGGGCGTTTAAAGAGGAAAAACCCCAATGGTGAACAAGCTTGTCATGTCTGACAGGCAGTGGACGCTGCGTCTTTCTCCAGGCACGTGCACCATACTCTATACAGACATTCCTCCGGGGGATCACAGTTGATGCTTCGAGGTAACATATTGCTTAAAAAAGGCAGTGAAATATTTACATCACAGTAAGAATCCACTGAGATCCCCCGATGCTGTAATGTCTGTACACCCTATTTCTCCCTCTCCTGCCCAATAGATGTGGTATGATCAGACCATGCTCCTGTACGGTCAGACACGGCCATTACACAGCACACAGCAGGGACACATTTATAAGATTATCCCAGCACAGGAACATTTGTATTAAACACATCCAATTGTAGAAATTATTATTATTCCAAGATTAATTGGTTAAAATCAACTTTGTTCGTGGGAAAACCCCTTTGATGCTGTCAGTCAGCTATACACAAGCTGTACAGCAGTCGTTTAATAGCCCGTGTTCACATGACGACTAGAACACCGAGTGCACAGATCAATTGTTAATAAAATCATTTTACTACCCCGGTCAGGTGCCGGCCGTATCGCACATTACCCGGTCAGGTGCCGGCCGTATCGCACGTTACCCGGTCAGGTGCCGGCCGTATCGCACGTTACCCGGTCAGGTGCCGGCCGTATCACACGTTACCCGGTCAGGTGCCGGCCGTATCGCACGTTACCCGGTCAGGTGCCGGCCGTATCGCACGTTACCCGGTCAGGTGCCGGCCGTATCGCACGTTACCCGGTCAGGTGCCGGCCGTATCGCACGTTACCCGGTCAGGTGCCGGCCGTATCGCACGTTACCCGGTCAGGTGCCGGCCGTATCGCACGTTACCCGGTCAGGTGCCGGCCGTATCGCACATTACCCGGTCAGGTGCCGGCCGTATCGCACATTACCCGGTCAGGTGCCGGCCGTATCGCACATTACCCGGTCAGGTGCCGGCCGTATCGCACATTACCTGGTCAGGTGCCGGCTGTATCGCACATTACCCGGTCAGGTGCCGGCTGTATCGCACATTACCTGGTCAGGTGCCGGGTCTCTCCCCCCAGTCGCCCCTCCAGCTCCTCCCAGGCAGGTGACGCCTCGCACGGCTGATGAGTCGCCGGCAGGTTGAGGGCTTCGGAGACCTCCTCGTACCGGGCGCAGAAGTCCTGGAAGTCTATTAGCCCGTCTCCATCCACATCCAGTCTGCGGAACAGAGGACGCACCAGGTGTGACTGCAGCCCGAGATCCGTACATACGGTAGCGAAGTCCTCCAGCTCCACCAGCCCGGAGCCGTTCACATCGCAGGCGGAGAACAGGCTCCGGAGCTGGGAGAGGTCGTGTGCTGAGCCCATCGGCTGCTCCCCCGAGTGTGTCACTATGGTACAGCCTGTGCCCCAGAGTTTGGCTACTTTGCATGTACCACACAGCTAGTTGGGGGGTGAGGGCCGCTCTAGTGGTTCCTCATCAGTGCGCGCAGCTCTCGGCAGTGCAGGTGCTTGATAGAGACTGGCTATGTGTTATCCGGGGTCAGCAGCCGGGAGTCCTGCTCTCCCGCCACACATTCCTGCACACGGCCGTCCGCTCCCCGTCCATGATGTGAGAAGTTTGTTGTGTCCCTCCCGTGAGCGGCGCTCACACTGCGGCTCCGCCCCGGGCACAGGCCGCCGCCTCCCGTCAGGTAACAGTCTCCTCAGTGGTGGCCATGGTTACCGGTGACTGCCGCCGCCGCCGCTGCTCTCACGCCGAGGTGCGGCCGCTGTTCCTCACAAATCCGGGATTGAGACCCCGAGAGCCACAGTCTTCACTTATCAGACTCCAGGCAGCTGTGTGCCCGGGGAATTCTGTCATGTCCGGCTGTGAAGTCGGTAACAATAGAGGAACTGAGAATTAGCGTGACCCAGTGAGCCAGTCTGTGTCCGCCGTCCCATAGTGTATCCGGTTGTGTCCGCCGTCCCATAGTGTATCCGGTTGTGTCCACCGTCCCATAGTGTATCCGGTTGTGTCCACCGTCCCATAGTGTATCCGCCGTCCCATAGTGTATCCGGTTGTGTCCGCCGTCCCATAGTGTATCCGGTTGTGACCGCCGTCCCATAGTGTATCCGGTTGTGTCCGCCGTCCCATAGTGTATCCGGTTGTGTCCGCCGTCCCATAGTGTATCCGGTTGTGACCGCCGTCCCATAGTGTATCCGGTTGTGTCCGCCATCCCATAGTGTATCCGGTTGTGTCCGCCGTCCCATAGTGTATCCGGTTGTGTCCGCCGTCCCATAGTGTATCCGGTTGTGACCGCCGTCCCATAGTGTATCCGGTTGTGTCCGCCGTCCCATAGTGTATCCGGTTGTGTCCGCCATCCCATAGTGTATCCGGTTGTGACCGCCGTCCCATAGTGTATCCGGTTGTGTCCGCCGTCCCATAGTGTATCCGGTTGTGTCCGCCTTCCCATAGTGTATCCGGTTGTGTCCGCCGTCCCATAGTGTATCCGGTTGTGTCCGCCGTCCCATAGTGTATCCGGTTGTGTCCGCCGTCCCATAGTGTATCCGGTTGTGTCCGCCGTCCCATAGTGTATCCGGTTGTGTCCGCCGTCCCATAGTGTATCCGGTTGTGACCGCCGTCCCATAGTGTATCCGGTTGTGTCCGCCGTCCCATAGTGTATCCGGTTGTGTCCGCCATCCCATAGTGTATCCGGTTGTGTCCGCCGTCCCATAGTGTATCCACTTGTGTCCGCCGTCCCATAGTGTATCCGCTTGTGTCCGCCGTCCCATAGTGTATCCGGTTGTGTCCGCCGTCCCATAATGTATCCGGTTGTGTCCGCCATCCCATAGTGTGTCCGCCGTCCCATAGTGTATCCGGTTGTGACCGCCGTCCCATAGTGTATCCGGTTGTGTCCGCCGTCCCATAGTGTATCCGGTTGTGTCCGCCATCCCATAGTGTATCCGGTTGTGTCCGCCGTCCCATAGTGTATCCGCTTGTGTCCGCCGTCCCATAGTGTATCCGCTTGTGTCCGCCGTCCCATAGTGTATCCGGTTGTGTCCGCCGTCCCATAGTGTATCCGGTTGTGTCCGCCGTCCCATAATGTATCCGGTTGTGTCCGCCATCCCATAGTGTGTCCGCCGTCCCATAGTGTATCCGGTTGTGACCGCCGTCCCATAGTGTATCCGGTTGTGTCCGCCGTCCCATAGTGTATCCGGTTGTGTCCGCCGTCCCATAGTGTGTCCGGTTGTGTCCGCCGTCCCATAGTGTATCCGGTTGTGTCCGCCGTCCCATAGTGTATCCGGTTGTGTCCGCCATCCCATAGTGTATCCGGTTGTGTCCGCCATCCCATAGTGTATCCGGTTGTGTTCGCCGTCCAATAGTGTATCTGGTTGTGTCCGCCGTCCCATAGTGTATCCGGTTGTGTCCGCCGTCCCATAGTGTATCCGGTTGTGTCCGCCGTCCCATAGTGTATCCGGTTGTGTCCGCCATCCCACAGTGTATCCAGTTGTGTCCGCTGTCCAGTATTGTATCCGGTTGTGTCCGCTGTCCAATATTGTATCCGGTTGTGTCCGTTGCCCAATATTGTATCCGGTTGTGTCCGTTGCCCAATATTGTATCCGGTTGTGTCCGTTGCCCAATATTGTATCCGGTTGTGTCCGTTGCCCAATATTGTATCCGGTTGTGTCCGTTGCCCAATATTGTATCCGGTTGTGTCCGTTGCCCAATATTGTATCCGGTTGTGTTCGCTGTCCAATAGTGTATCCGGTTGTGTCCGTTGCCCAATATTGTATCCGGTTGTGTCCGTCCTTTACGCCAGGTACCGTATCGCCACGGACTGCGCGGTTGTCATGGTGCTGGACAAGGGTAAGCATTTGTGTGGGGTCAGGAGTGGTTTGTGTGGATGTAGCAGAGCCATGTGTGTACGAGGTGTATGGAGCGGAAGCCGTGTGTGCAAGGTGTATGGAGCGGAGCTGGGTGTGTACGGAGCGGAGCGTGTGTGTGTGTACGAGGTGTACAGAGCAGAGCCGTGTGTGTACGAGGTGTACAGAGCGGAACTGGGTATGTGCAAGGTGTATGGAGCAGAGCCGTGTGTGTACGCAAGGTGTACGGAGCGGAGCCGTGTGTGTATGAGGTGTACGGAGCGGAACTGGGTGTATGCAAGGTGTACGGAGCAGAGCCGTGTGTGTATGAGGTGTACTGTGTGGAGCCGTGTGTGTCTATGAGGTGTATGGAGCGGAGCCGTGTGTGTGCGAGGTGTACAGAGCGGAGCCGCGTGTGTACGGAGCGGAGCCGCGTGTGTACGAGGTGTACGGAGCGGAGCCGCGTGTGTACGAGGTGTACGGAGCGGAGCCGCGTGTGTACGGAGCTCAGCCGCGTGTGTACGAGGTGTACGGAGCTCAGCCGCGTGTGTAGGAGTAACTAGGTGTGGCCATTATACTGTACGTAATGTGTGTGTGTGTGCATGCGTAGCGCTGCGGGTGAATGTGCAGAGACGTAAATGGTTTTGTGTGTGTACGGGGAGGAGAGGCGAGGGCAATGATGGGGCTGACGGGGAGAGTGCAATAATTGGGATGGAGGGGGAGGAGGAAATGATGGATGTTGTGGAATGGGCAATGATGGAGGTGGAATGGGCAATGATAGGGGTGGGGGGAGGAAATGATGGAGGTGGAAATTGGAATGGGCAATGATGGTGATGGGGGAGAATGCAATGATGGTGGGGAGGAGGAAATCATGGAGTTGGTGGAAAGGGCAATAATGAGGGGGAGAAGAAATGATGGAGGAGGTAGAATGGACAAGGATGGTGGTGGTGGAAAGCACACTGATGATATTGGAGGGGGAGAAAATGATGGAGGTGGTGGAATGGGCAAGTATGGTGATGGCAGCGGAAAGGATGATGATGGTGGTGGAAAGATGGTGGGGGAAGAGAAAATGATGGATATGGTGGAAAAGGCAAAGGAGGAAATGATGGAGATGGTGGAATGGGAAACTATGGGGTGGTGGGGAGAGAAAGCAATGATAGTGGTGGTAGAGAAGGCAAAGATGGAGGTGGTGAAGAGAGCAATGATGGGGTGGGGTAGAGGAAAATAATGGGCATATATGAGGAAACAGTACAGGAGAATGGGGGGCATGTATGAGGAAACAGTACTGGGGAATTGGGGCATGTATGAGGAAACAGTACAGGAGAATGGGGGGCATATGTGAGGAAACAGTATGGGGGATGGGTGCAGAGAATATGAACAGCGAACGGGGGAATATATGTGGACACAGTATGAGTAGCGATGTGAAAAATGTATGTGGACAGAGTACAGGGAGTGAGGGTGCTGGGATGTGTGCAGACACAGTATGGGGAGTCAGGTGAGCAGGCAGTATAGAACGTGAGGGGGTAAATATATGAGGAGACAGTATGGTGAACAGGAGGGATGTGAGAGGAGACAGTATGAGGAGGGAGGGGAATAGTGTGAGGAGACAGTATGGGGGAGAAAAGTGAGTGGGCACAGAATAGAAACTGAGTAGTGGGGCGTAGCATGGAGGGACAGTGTAAGGGCACAGCTAGGAGGGGACAGTATTCCAAGGAGGGGGAGTGTGATGAGAGAGTACAGTATAAATACTGGGCCCTCTAGGGGGGACACAGTGTGAGAGGACAGTGTGAAGAGGGGGCCGGTATGAAAAGGAGAGGTCAGTGTGAAGAGCATGTTCCATAAGAGGGACAGTGTAGGGGTCATGTTTTGTGCAGACAATATAGTGAGGGGCAATTTTTTTACCCAGGAGCATTATAATGACACTTGTATCTTTAAGGGCGTCATGTAGAGATTTTCTGCAAAAGAGCGGAGAAGATGGAAGTCTGTAGAGATGAGCTGTGGATGAGAAAACTCATCATGGGGTCTGGACAAGATGAAGAAAAGAAGGAGAATGGCTCCAGAGACGACGTCATCTATAAGGTACCTGGATGTAAATGTTATTTGTGATACTGACTAATTCTCATGTTTTTATTTGTTAGGAGCATTAAAGGGGATGTCTACGTTTGTAATGAGTCTGCAGTCATTCTTTGTGACTGCAGACTTCTGAGTTCTCAGAGTGCGCCCTGCACGCTGTCAGGATTCTCTCATGCTGGCGATTTACATACGTGCGATCACATGCTGACTAGATATGTGTGACCTCGCTCAATGAAAATGAACTGAGCGAGGTCGGGCACATCTAGTCAGAATGTGATCAGAAGAATACAAATCACATGCTTGTGCTGACATGACCGTCCTCCGGCAAGGGAGAATCCTAAAAGTGTGCAGTGCATTAGTTGTGAGAATTCAGAAGCTGCGATGTCAGGATTCAGCTCTGCAGGTTCCAGTAGTCGTCACATGGACACTTCACTCATATGCGATTTTCATACTTATGGTCCTGTGACAACGAGATTCTCTTCTGCTTCTTTTTCACTGAATATTGAGAGCATTAGGGAGAGCGGCTCGTGGGCACATGACTAATATGTCCGGGGGGGGGTGCCAAAATGAATTCTTGCCCCGGGTGCCAGAAACCTTAGATGCACTTCTGAAAGATTGTATACCAACAGGAGGAAGGGTAGTCGAGGTTTGATAAGCATCCAAGCCACCATCACGGAAGAAACAAGGAGTATCCAGGAATACATCCGAAAAATGGCACCAAAAGATGAGATGCTGAGAGAAAACCTAAGGCAGCAACAACAGATCTGGAACGAAAAACAGGAATATGAAGCGCTATGGCAAGACAAGCTGCTGTATAGGATGTACCATCGACAGATATTGGAGGTGCCAGACATGGAGAAATCCTACCAATGGTTGGAGAAAGCTGGACTCCGAGACAGAACAGAGGCACTAATTATAGCAGCATAAGTAAGTAAGCACTAAGTAACAGATGCATAGAAGCAGGAATCTACCAGACAATACCCAAGGTTCAGACTATGCAAAGAAACCTCAAAAACAGTCTAACACATAGTGGCAGGGTGCAAAATGCAAGCAGGAACAGCGTATACCGAACGCCACAACCAAGTAGCAGGAATTTTAAAAGACAAATGTCTTTTTTCGGCCTTACTAACTATGTTACTATATCATACAATTATTAGGTTCTGTAGAAGGACGTAGATCTGGGTATTTATTATGATGGAATATAGGCTGAACTGGATGGACAAATGTCTTTTTTCGGCCTTACTAACTATGTTACTATGTTATACAGGAATATCTGCACAGCATATGGGCTAAGTCCCCTAAGTGCAGGTGGGAGACCCCAGAAAAAGTGGTGGAGAATGAAAGGGCTAAACCAACCAGACATTGTGATAGTAAATATCATAAAGCAGCAATGATAGATGTGGCAGTGCCAAGTGACAGCAACATAAGAAAGAAGGAATATGAGAAGCTGGAGAAATACCAGGGCCTCAAAGGAGAACGGGAGAAGATGTGGAAGGTGAAGGCAACAGTGATTCCAGTGGTGATGGATGCACCTGGAGCAGTGACCCCTAAGTTGGAAGAATGGCTACAACAGATCCCAGGAGCAACATCTGAGCTCTCTGTCCAGAAAAGCGCATTGCTGGGAATAAGTAAGATCCAGTGCAGAACCCTCAAACAACCAGGACCCGAGAATGAGAAAGGACAACAAAGACCACCCCCATCGGGGGTGAAAAGGAAGTTGTTGTTTTTTATATATATATGTGCACTCTATCCTGGTATATATATCCCCCATCTTGGTATATGTCCCCTGTTTTGCTGCTGTTTTTTAATGTATAGAAAAAAAAAGATTAAACTCACAAGGGGCGAACATAGAAGTAATGTGGCGCCATATAAAAAGTGTAGTGCACTCCCCCATAGAACATAATGCACAGCCTATAGTCAACAATGTAGAGAGGAAGGACGGAGCGGCGGAACGCAGAGGCAGAACGACCGAGAAGTGGCCAGGGACCAAGACCATTGTAGGTCAAGTATCGAGGTCCAGACTACGCCGCTCAAAACCCCAGATCCAAACTGCGCCTGTCAAGACCTGAATTCCAGTCTTCCCCAGTTGAGACCCGACATCTGGACACCACAGGTCAAATACCAACGGTCAAACTATGATCATCGTATGAGGCCAGGTGTCTGCTGTGGTGACCAGGAGACACGAGTGAACTGGGCCGTTACTTCCAGTATAGACGTACGGTACAGGGTGTGGTCCAGGATCAGTCAGTGTGAGGAGCTCGCTTAAGGTATTAAAGGGAACCTGTCGCCCCCAAAATCGAGGGTGACCTAAGCCCACCGGCTGTAGATAAGCCCCCGATGTATTCTAAAAGATGAGAAAAAGAGGTTATATTATACTCACCTGGGTGGGCGGTCCGATCTGGTGGGCGTCGCGGTCCGGTCCAGGGCCTCCCATCTTCATAGGATGACGTCCTCTTCTGGTCTTCACGCTGCAGCTCCGGTGCAGGCGTACTTTGCCTGCCCTGTTGAGGGCACAGCAAAGTACTGCAGTGTGTAGGCGCCGGGAAAGGTCAGAGAGGCCCGGCGCCTGCGCACTGCAGTACTTTGCTCTGCCCTCAACAGGGCAGGCAAAGTACGCCTGCACCGGAGCTGCAGCGTGAAGACCAGAAGAGGACGTCATCTGATGAAGATGGGAGGCGCCAGACTGGACTGCGACACCCATCGGACCAGGTCGGACCGCCCGTGGGTGAGTATAATCTAACCTATTTTTCTTATCTTTTAGGATACATCAGGGGCTTATCTACAGCATTCCAGAATGCTGTAGATAAGCCCCTGATGCTTGTGGGCTTAGCTCACCCTCGATTTTGGGGGTGACAGGTTCCCTTTAAGGGACTGGCTACTAAAGACTTGCGGCCTAGTGGGGAAATACCGGTGACCCCATCAGTGCTAGTATAATAATAAAGAACATTTTAAAGACTTACTGTAGTGACAGGCATATCATTGTGTGTGCTGCCGATGTAAGTTAAAGCAGAAGAACATTAAAGCACCTTTCATGCTGAGAGATCCAGTTGAAACCCACAGTTTACATACACTATATAAAGAGACACATATGCATGTTTTCCTCAGTATCTGACATGAAATCAGAATAAACTTTTCCTGTTTTAAGTCAATAAGGATTACCATAGTTATTAGTATTTGCCAAATGCCAGAATAATGAGAGAATGTTTTAAGGCATTTTTATTACTGCATATTCAAAAGTTTACATACATATCATTAGTATTTGGTGCCATTGCCCTTAAACTGAATGGCCTGGGTCAAACGGATATCGTTCCACAAACTTCTTACAATAGTTGGCTAGAATGTGAGCCCATTCTTTCTGACAAAACTAGTGTTACTGATCCAGGTTTGTAAGTCGCCTTGCTCGCACCTGCCTTTTCAGCTTTGCTCATAAATTTTCAATAGGATTGAGATCAGGACTTTGTGATGGCGTCTCCAATGCGTCGCGTCATTGTCCATTTGGAAGACCCATTTCCACTCAAGCTTTAACTTCCTGACTGATGTCTTGAGATGTTGCCTCAGTATTGCCACATAATCTTTTCTCATGATGCCATCTATTTTGTGATGTGCACCAGCCCCTCCTGCAGCAAAACAACCCCATAACATGATGCTGCCATCCCCATGTTTCACAGTTGGGATGGTGTTCCTAGGCTTGCAAGCTTCTCCCTTTTTCCTCCAAATGGTAACGATGGTCATTATGCCCCAAAAGTTCAATTTTAGTTTCATCAGACCATAGGACATGTCTCCAAAAATTAAGGTCTTTGTTTCTGTGTACATTTGAAAACATTAATCTGTTTTTTTTATGTTTCTTTTGGAGTAATAACTTGTTCCTGGCAGAGTGGCCTGTCATCCCATGTTGATACAGTACTCGTTTCACTGTGGATATTGACACAATGTTACCAGCTTCGGCCATCATCTTCACAAGATCTTTTGCTTTTGTCCTTGGGTTGATATGCCCATGTCGTACCAGAACACGTTCATCTCTGGGACACAGAACCCGTCTCCTTCCTGAGCGGTATGATGGCTGGACATTCCCATATTGTTTGTACTTGCATATTATTGTTTGTACAGATGAACGAGGCACCTTCAGGTATCTTGAAATTTTACTCAAGGATGAGCCAAACCTGTGCAAGTCCCCAATTCTCTTCCTGATATCTTGGCTGATTTCTTGAGACTTTCCCATGATGCTACACAAAGAACCAGTGTGTTTGAGGTGTGCATTAACTCCTCAACAACTGCCGAAATGGAGTTCCCCAATACCGCCCCCTGGTATCTCCAGTGTCCCTGCATCCCCCCATGAAGTCCCCCAGCAACAATAGGACATTTTTCATATTGGTTCATTTTGATCACTGTGATAGGGCCTATCACAGTGATTAAAATTAAAAAAAATAGTAAATCAAACCCCCTTTATTACCCCCTTAGCGAGGTAAAAATAATACAATAAAAAAAATATTTCCATTACAATATGTCACGAAAAAACATTCTCAGAATCCGTGGGATCCGTTGAAGCTCTCCAGAGCTATAACTTCATAAAGTGACACTGGTCAGAATTTTAAAAATTGGCCTGGTCATTAAGTATTCTGTCACTAAGGGGTTAAAATACATCCACATGTGTGTCTCTAATTAACTTGGATGTTGCCAAAAAAAACAGAACTGGGAAGCTTCCAAACACATGACATCATCATATGGGCAGTCCAGAATTGTTTAAAAGCATAGTAATCTTAGTGTATGTAAACTTTTGACTTTGCAGTAAGTAATAAAAAATGCCTTAAAACATTCTCTCTATCATTATTCTGGCATTTGGCAAATATTAATAATTATGGTAATCCTAATTAACCCAAAAAGGGAAAGGTTTATTCAGGTTTCATGTCGGATATTGAGAAAAATAAGCATATGTGTCTTTTTATGTAGTGTATGTAAACTTCTGGTTTTAACTGTTGATAAAATAGAGAATAAGATATTGAACTGTTAAACTGTTGTTATTGCCATTACTGCTAATATTGTGTGACTGGATACCCTGTACCCGAATAACTACCTTCATTTCCATGTTAGGAAAATAAATAGCTTAGTTAGTTACTCCTTCATCTCTATCTGTGTGTTGCATCCCAGTAACCTGGTTGCAACAAAAAACATCACATATGCATGTCCAATTCACAGATCAAAATCACCCATACAAGTTTTTAGGGTCTGTAAACATGATGGACAGCAAACACAATCCCATTCATGTGCAATCCGTGTTTTGTGCACTTTTAACATTGGAAATTTGCAATTATTTTTCTTTTCTGTCATACCTAATAATCAGTGATTGTAAAAACAAACATATTGACCAAACACTACTAAAAAATCTGCTTTTTTTCATGTACGAGAAAATAAAAGCGTAACGTCTGAATATGAGCCCTTATAGCTATAATTTGAGATAATACCGTACAATAGGAGCATATAACTTCAAACTGATTGCAAAATGAGACTCTTGAATAAGCAGAAACAATTGTTTAGTGACCAATGATCTTTATACTCCCTTTTCCCCATTCAGCTGTCAGTGGGAAAGAGAAGCCATGTTCACACCATCCTTTTTTTCATGCGGAATCGCCGCGATTTTCCCGCTGCGGGTCCGCAGCTGTTTTCCATGCAGGGTACATTACAATGTACCCTATGGAAAATGGGAACTGCTGTGCCCACATTGCGGAAAATCGCGAAAAAAGCCGCACTGAATAGCCGCGGTAAAAAAGAAGTACCATGTCACTTCTTTTTGCGGAACTGCAGCGGTTCTGCACCCATAGACCTCCATTGTGAGGTCAAACCCGCAGTAAAACCCGCAGATGAAAAAAATATCTGCGGGTTTTCTGCGGTTTGTGGTGCAGAACCGCTGCAGTGTGGCTGCCCCCCGTGCCCCAATCCCACCCCCCCATGCTCCGATGCCACCCCCCCATGCTCCGATGCCACCCCCCGTGCTCCGACGCCTCCCCCCCCGTGCCCTCATCTCCCCCCCTTATACTTACCCGGCCTCCCGGTGTCCGTCCGGCCGTCTTCTCCCTGGGCGCCGCCATCTTGCAAAATGGCGGGCGCATGCGCAGTGCACCCGCCGAATCTGCCGGCCGGCAGATTCGTTACAAAGTGCATTTTGATCACTGAGATATACCGTATCTCAGTGATCAAAATAAAAAAAATAGTAAATGACCCCCCCCCCCCCCCTTTGTCACCCCCATAGGTAGGGACAATAAAAAAATTAAGAATTTTTTTTTTCCCACTAAGGTTAGAATAGGGGTAGGGTTAGGGTTGGGGTATTTTCAGCCATTTTAACCCTAAAAAACTTCCTAGAAAACACACAGACTCTGCATAGAAAACTGCATCAAAAAACGCACCAAAAAAGCACCAAAAAAAAGGACCTGCGTTTTCTGCCAAGAGCTGCGGTTTTTAGTGCTGAAAAAAAAGGAGGGAAATCAGGAACGTGTGAACATAGCCTAAACGTCCCATGTACCTCTACTGGTGCTCTTTGACGCCTTCATACAAAGCAGATAAAACATAGCCACGTGCATTAGGCGCCTTAAGGGCATTTTATTTCATTGCTCCTAATGTTTATTGTGTACTTGAATGAATTAATTTTAAGGTGAAGTACACTCTCTTCACAGTCCAGTATTCCAATGAGTATCTTCTATAATCCAATGTGTGTCTACTTATGACTGAGGAGCAGGTAAAACCTGTATTCAGAACACGTTTGTCAACATGTTGGTTGGAATTGTCAAAAAGAACCTAAGGTGCTGTTGTCAAAAGTGATATTAATGGGAAATTTTGCTAAAAATAAAATAAAACACCCAATATTGTTTAATTTCTATTTGTTTTCTGTAGCAGGTAGTGAAGCTCATGTTGAGAGACTTAGCAGATCTCAGTCGAGTTCTCAATTTCATGATGCATGACAACACATTCTAATCATCATTAATGACAGTATAACATAGGAATGACTCTACCTCATAGAATTGACTGTATTATGCACTTATCTCTGTGGTATGTTATGACCTTATCACCTTACGCTGATTTTACAAGGCTGTAATACTTATGGTGATTTAAGTTTGGTCCAGTAGTACCACAGTTGAGTCCCAGGCATTACTGCACTAAACCTTCCCTGAAGATTGATTTTAGAAGTAAAAAGAAGAAAATAGAACAACAAGGTGCTTCTTGCACTGTTTCTGTCAGTTACTTTAGTACAGTAATTGGATGGTGTGTTTTGTCCAAAGCATATAGTAAAAAGGTTGTTTTGTTTTTTTTGTTTTTTTTAAGGCTCCTGCAAGTTCTTCCACTTATTTGGGTATCCTATCCTCTCTGGTACCTTTACACAGTGTTACTTGCTATCCAACATTGCTGTAACTGTAACGGCTCTAAAGCCCACTTTATATGCACTGCTCAAAAAAAAATAAAGGAAACACTAAAATCCCACATCCTAGATATCACTGAATGAAATATCCCAGTTGTAAATCTTTATTCATTACATGGTGGAATGTGTTGAGAACAATAAAACCTAAAAATGATCAACGTAAATCACAACTAATATCCCACTGACGTCTGGAGTTGGAATGATGCTCAAAATCAAAGTGGAAAATGAAGTTACAGGCTGATCAAACTTCAGTGGAAATGCCTCAAGACAAGAAAATTATGCTCAGTAGTGTGTGTGTGTGTCCTCCCTACAACACCTGGGCATGCTACTGATTCGCCAACTCCTGGACAGTCTGTGGTGCAAGTGACGTTGGTGGATGGTGCGAGACATGTTGTCCCAGATGTGGTCAATCGGATTTAGGTCTGGGGAACGGGCGGACCAGTCCAAACCTTCAATGCCTTCATCTTGCAGGAACTGCTGACACACTCCAGCCACATGTGGTCTGGCATTGTCCTGCATTAGGAGAAACCCAGGGCCACCAGCATGTGGTCTCACAATAGGTCTGACGCTCTCATCTCGATACCTAATGGCAGTCGGGCTACCTCTGGCGAGTACATGGAGGGCTGTATGGCCCTCCAAAGAAATGCTACCCCACACCATTACTGAGCCACTGCCAAACCGGTCATGCTGAAGGATGTTGCAGGCAGCAGATCGCTCTCCACGGCGTCTCCAGACTCTCAGGTCTGTCACATGTGCTCAGTGTGAACCTGCTTTCATCTGTGAAGAGCACAGGGCGCCAGTGGCGAATTTGCCAATCCTGGTGTTCTGTGGCAAATGCCAAGCATCCTGCACGGTGTTGGGCTGTGAACACAATTCCCATCTGTGGATGTTGGGCACTCAGACCATCCTCAGGGAGTCAGTTTCTAACCGTTTGTGCAGACGTGCACATTTGTGGCCAGGTGGAGGTCATTTTGCAGGGCTCTGGCAGTGCTCCTCCTTGCACAAAGGCTGAGGAAGCGGTCCTGCTGCTGGGTTGTTGCCCACCTACGGCCCCCTCCACATTTCCTGTTGTACTGTCCTGTCTCCTGGTAGCGCCTCCAGCCTCGCAACACTACTCTGACAGACACAGCAAAACTCCTTGCTACAGCTCACATTGATGTGCCATCCTGGATGAGCTGCACTACCTGAGCCACTTGTGTGGGTTGTAGAGTCCGTCTCATGCTACCACGAGTATGAAAGCACAACCAACATTCAAAAGTGACCAAAACATCAAGCCAGAAAGCATTGGTACTGTGAGATGTGGTCTGTGGTCCCCATTGAGTGTGTCTTGATAATTGCCAATAATTTCCATCTGTTGTCTATTCCATTTGCACAACAGCATGTGAAATTCATTGTTAAACACTGTTGCTTCCTAAGTGGACAGTTTGATTTCACAGAAGTTATATTCTGTTGTTTAAGGCTATGTGCACACATATAATGGTCCACTGCGGATTTTTTCGTAGTGGATTTGATAAATCTTCAGGGCAAAAGCGGAACGTTTTTGCTGCAGATTTATCATGGATTTACCGCGGTTTTTCAGCGGATTTCACTGCGGTTTTACAACTGTGGTTTTCTATAGGAGCAACTGTAAAACCGCTGCGGAATTCGCAGAAAGAAGTGACATGCTGCGGAATGTAAACCGCTGCGTTTCCTCGTGTTTTTTTCTGCAGCATGTGCACACCGTTTTTTGTTTCCCATAGGTTTACATTGTAAGGCCTCTTTCAGACGTCCAGATAATTCCGGTACCGGAGAAATCGGTACCGGAATTATCTGTGTCCGTGTGCTCACATAGCACATCAGTGTGGCACACGTGCGGCATCCGTGTGCCGCCTGAGGACCACACGGACCGTGCAGGAGACACAGCGCTACACTAAGCGCTGTCCCCCCTGTGCGGTGCTGAAGCCGCATTCATCTCTTCTCCCCCGCAGGAGAGAAGAGATGAAAGATCATTTTTTCTTTTTTTTTGGTTAAAAATAAAGTTTTCTTGTGACTCCCCCCCCCTCCCATCCCCCGTGCGCCGCCCAGCCCCTTGCATAGAAATACTCACCTAGCTCCCGCGATGTCTCCTCTCAGCGCTGGCAGCTTCTCCTGTGTGAGCGGTCACGTGAGACCGCTAATTACAGTGAGGAATATGTGCATATTCCCCCACTGTAATGAGCGGGACCACGTGACCGCTCACACAGCACAGGCTGCAGCCGCTGAGAGGAGACATCGCTGGAGCTGGGTGAGTATATCCTGGCCAGCCGGGGGGGCGCACAGGGGATGGGAGGCGGGAGGGGACGCATTAACTTTATTTTTAAGGGGAAAGAAAAAAAAAGATGATTCATCCCTTCTTTCCAGCAAATGCTGCTGGGAAGAAGGGATGAATTCTGGATTCAGCACCGCACGCAGGGGACAGCGCTTAACTGTAGCGCTGTCTCTCCTGCGGGCGGTACGTGCACACGGAGGAGAGTGCACACTGTTGTCCGTGTGCACGTGTGCGGCACGTATTGCGGTACGTGCTGCCGGCGATAAACTGACAAACTGACAAACTGACATGTCTCCGTGTTTTCAACAGGGACACACGGTCCGTGAAAACACGGAGACATGTGCATAGACCCATTCATTTGATTGGGTCTACATGTGTCAGTGTCTCCGGTACGTGAGAAAACTGTCACTACACGTACCGGAGACACTGACGTCTGAAAGAGGCCTAATGTAAACTCATGGGAAACTGCTGCGGACCCGCAGCTGCGGAAACACTGCGGACCCGCAGCTGCGGATCCGCAGCGTTTTCCGCATCGTGTGCACATACCCTATGTGTTCACTTTATTTTTTTGAGCAGTGTATTTCATAGAACATAAAACATCAGCGCTCACCACAGTATCAACAAACCTTTGATGCCAACGACCCTGTCACCAGCACCATGTTGTTGTTCTTTAGACTGTTTTTGGTAATTATTGAATATTGGAAACGCCACATAAAACCTGTGATTTTGGAGATGTTCTGATCATCTAGTAATCACTATTTGCCCCTTCTTAAGTAGGTTGTCCACTATATTCCACCTTTTTAACCCCTTAGCGACCGCCGATACGCCTTTTAACGGCGGCCGCTAAGGGTACTTAAATGTTGTGAATTCTGTGGCCAAGCTCATTTGCAGGATCCGTTTCTTGTCCAAAACGACGGATTGCGACGGATGCCAAACGACGCAAGTGTGAAAGTAGCCTTAGGGTTAGGGTTGGGGCTAAAGTTAGGGCTAGGGTTGGGGCTAAAGTTAGGGTTAGAGTTGGGATTAGGGTTAGGGTTTGGATTACGGTTGGTATTAGGGTTAAGGTTGGCATTAGGGTTACGCTTGGGATTAGGGTTAGGTTTGGGATTAGGGTTAAGGTTAGGGTTGTGATTAGGGTTAGGGTTGTGATTAGGGGTGTATTGGGATTAGGGTTAGGTTTGAGGTTAGGATTAGGGGTGTGTTGGATTTAGGGTTTTGATTAGGGTTATGGTTAGGGTTGACATTAGGGTTGTTTTGGGGTAAGGGTTGTGATTATAGTTAGGGTTAGTGATTAGGATTATGGATCAGGTTGGGATTAGGGTTAGGGGTGTGTTGGGGTTAGGGTTGGAGCTAGAATTGGGGGGTTTCCACTGTTTAGTTACATCAGGGGGTCTCCAAACACGACAGCCAATTTTGCGCTCAAAAAGTCAAATGGTGCTCCCTCCCTTCTGAGCTCTGCCGTGCGCCCAAACAGTGGGTTACCCCCACATATGGGGCATCAGCGTACTCGGGATAAATTGGACAACAACTTCTGGGGTCCAATTTCTCTTGTTACCCTTGTGAAAATAAAAACTTGGGCGCTACAAAATCTTTTTTTTGGAAAAATATATATATATTATTTTTTTATGACTCTGCATTATACATTTCTGTGAAGCACTTGGGCATTCAAAGTTCTCACCACACATCTATATAAGTTCCTTGGGGGGTCTAGTTTCCAAAACGGGGTCAATTGTGGGGGGTTACTACTGTTTAGGTACATCAGGAGCTCTGCAAACGCAACATAACGCCCACAGACCATTCTATCTAAGTCTGCATTCCAAAACGGCGCTCCTTCCCTTCCGAGCTCTGCCGTGCGCCCAAACAGTGGTTTACCCCCACATATGGGGCATCAGCATACGCAGGATAAATTGGACAACAACTTTAGTGGTCCAATTTCTCCTGTTACCCTTGTGAAAATAAAAACTTGGGGACTACAATATATTTTTTGTGAAAAAAAAAATATTTTTTATTTTCACGACTCTGCATTCTAAACTTCTGTGAAGCACTTGGGCATTCAAAGTTCTCACCACACATCTAGATAAGTTCCTTGGGGGATCTAGTTTCCAAAATGGGGTCACTTGTGGGGGATTTCTACTGTTTAAGTACATCAGGGGCTCTCCAAACGCGACATGGCGTCCGATCTCAATTCCAGCCAATTCTACATTGAAAAAGTAAAACGGCACTCTTTCTCTTCCAAGCTCTGCGGTGCACCCAAACAGTGGTTTACCCCCACATATTGGGTATCGACGTACTCAGGAGAAATTGCACAACAACTTTAGTGGTCTAATTTCTCCTGTTACCCTTGTGAAAATAAAAATTTGTGGGCAAAAAAATCATTTTTGTAGAAAAAATGCGATTTTTTTTTTTTTTTTTTTTTTTCACGGCTCTACGTTATAAACTTCTGTGAAGCACTTGGGGGTTCAAAGTGCTCACCACACATCTAGATAAGTTCCTTAAGGGGTCTAGTTTCCAAAATGGTGTCACTTGTGGGGGGTTTCCACTGTTTAGGCACATCAGGGGCTCTCTAAACGTGACATGGCGTCCGATCTCAATTCCAGCCAATTCTGCACTGAAAAAGTCAAACGGCGCTCCTTCACTTCTAAGTTCTGCGGTGCGCCCAAAAAGTGGTTTACCCCCACATATGGGGTATTGGCGTATTCAGGAGAAATTGCATAACAAAATTTATGGTTACATTTCTGTTTTTACACTTGTGAAAATAAAAAAAATGGTTTGAATTAAGATGTTTGCAAAAAAAAGTTAAATGTTCATTTTTTCCTTCCACATTGTTTCAGTTCCTGTGAAGCACGTAAAGGGTTAATAAACTTCTTGAATGTGGTTTTGAGAACCTTGAGGGGTGTAGTTTTTAGAATGGTGTCACACTTGGGTATTTTCTATCATATAGACCCCTCAAAATGACTTCAAATGTGATGTGGTCCCTAAAAAAAAAATGGTGTTGTAAAAATGAGAAATTGCTGGTCAACTTTTAACCCTTATAACTCCCTAACAAAAAAAAATTTTGTTTCCAAAATTGTGCTGATGTAAAGTACAGTCATGGACAAAAATTTTGAGAATGAGACAAATATTAATTTTTCCAAAGTCTACTGCTTCATTTTTTTTCTAATGGCAATTTGCATATACTCCTGAATGTCAGAGTGATCAGCTTAACAGCAATTACTGTACGTGCAAAGTCAATATTTGCCCAGAAAATGAACTTTAACCCCCAAAACACATTTCAACATCATTGCAGTCCTGCCTTAAAAGGAGCAGCTAACATCGTTTTAGTGATTGATCCATTAACACAGGTGTGGGTGTTGATGAGGACAGGGCTGGCGATCAATCAGTCATGATTAAGTAAGAATGACATCACTGGACACTTTAAAAGGAGGCTGGTGCTTGGTATCATTGTTTCTCTTCAGTTAACCATGGTTATCTCTAAAGAAACACATGCAGCCATCATTGCACTGCACAAAAATGGCCTAACAGGGAAGAGTATCGCAGCTTCAAAGACTGCACCTCAGTCAACAATCTATCGCATCATCAAGAACTTCAAGGAGAGAGCTTCCATTGTTGTCAAAAAGGCTCCAGGGCGCCCAAGAAAGACCAGCAAGCGCCAGGACCGTATCTTAAAACTGTTTCAGCTGCGGGATCGGACTACCAGCAGTGCCGAGCTTGCTCAGGAATGGCAGCAGGCTGGTGTGAGTGCTTCTGCACGCACTGTGAGGCAGAGACTCTTTGAGCAAGGCCTGGTTTCATGGAGGGCAGCAAAGAAGCCACTTCTCTCCAGAAAAAACATCAGGGACCGACTGATATTCTGCAAAAGGTACAGGGAGTGGACTGCTGAGAACTGGGGCAAAGTCATTTTCTCTGATGAATCCCCTTTTCGATTGTTTGGGACATCTGGAAAACAGCTTATTCGGAGAAGAAGAGGTGAGTGATACCACCAGTCTTGTCTCATGCCAACTGTAAAGCATCCTGAAACCATTCATGTGTGGGGTTGCTTCTCAGCCAAAGGAATCGGCTCACTCACAGTCTTGCCTAAAAACAGCCATGAATAAACAATGGTACCAGAATGTCCTCCAAGAGCAACTTCTCCCAACCGTCTAAGAGCAGTTTGGCGCCCAACAATGCCTTTTCCAGCATGATGGAGCACCTTGCCATAAAGCAAAGGTGATAACTAAATGGCTCATGGAACAAAATATAGAGATTTTGGGTCCGTGGCCTGGAAACTCCCCAGATCTTAATCCCATTGAGAACTTGTGGTCAATCATCAAGAGACGGGTGGACAAACAAAAACCAACAAATTCTGGCAAAATGCAAGCATTGATTATGCAAGAATGGACTGCTATCAGTCAGGATTTGGTCCAGAAGTTGATTGCGAGCATGCCAGGGAGAATTGCAGAGGTCTTGAAGAAGAAGGGTCAACACTGCAAATATTGACTTGCTGCATTAACTCATTCTAACTGCCAATATAACCTATTGGTACTCATAATATGATTGCAATTATATTTCTGTATGTGATATAAATATCAGACAAACACTAATAAAAACCAGAGGGCAGCAGATCATGTGAAAATATAATTTTGGTGTCATTCTCAAAAATTTTGGCCATGACTGTAGACATGTGGGAAATGTTATTTATTAACTATTTTTCGTGACCTATCTCTCTGATTTAAGGGCATAAAAATACAAAGTTTGAAAATTGCAAAATTTTAAAAATTTTCGCCATATTTCCGTTTTTTTCATAAATAATCGCAAGTAATATCGAAGAAATGTTACCACTAACATGAAGTACAACATGTCACGAAAAAACATTCTCAGAATCAGCGGGATCCGTTGAAGCGTTCCAGAGTTATAACCTCATAAAGTGACAGTGGTCAGAATTGCAAAAATTGGCTTGGTCATTAAGTACCAAATTGGCTCTGTCACTAAGGGGTTAAATAAAAATACCCTCTATACACCTACCGCACCAGTGTCATTCCAGCTATGTAGGTGCCAGGTCTCGCTAGGATCTCATGTCATTGTTATGCCATGTAAACTTGCAGTCATCAAACAGCGTCCACTATTGAGCTGCTGTGCTTTTATTTCATTTGTAAGAACCGTGGATGTCCGAGTGAGGTGTGAGCATTGTAGTCTATTAGCGGCTGCTGATTTGATGTAGTGGACAACCCCCGGCTCACTTACACTTTCTCATTTTTTCTGCTTTTAACACATAAATTGGAAATAGTAAGTAAAAAAAAATTGTGCTATGTAAGGCTAGTTTCACATTTGCGTTTAAAAACGCAGCGTATAAAACGCAAACGCAGGTGGTGAAAAAAACGCATGTAAACGCGTGCAAATGCATTTTTTAGACGCATGCGTTTTCGCATGCAGTAAAAAACGCGGCGTTTTGACGCGTTTACATGCATTTTTTCCTGCGTTTGCGTTTTTGAAACGCATGATGAGAAGTGTGTGACAGCTGCCAATCATCAAAATCAACTAGAAAACCCACTATAAATAGAAATACCTAGGGTTAGGGTTAGGATCCCTAGGGTTAGGGTTTGGATCCCTAGGGTTACGGTTAAGGTTTGGATCCCTAGGGTTAGGGTTTGGATTCCTAGGGTTAGGATCCTTTTATCACCTTGATGGTGGGGGGTTAGGGTTAGGATCCCTTTATCACCTTGATGGTGGGGGGAAAGGGTTTGGATCCCTTTATCACCTTGATGGTGGGGGGTGGCTTATCAGTGTGTAGACTTGTTTTTTTCTATGGAAACGCATGAGTTTAAAAACGCAACCAAACGCATGTGCTTAAAAACGCATGCGTTTACATAGACAGCAATACGTTTTTTTGCGGCAAAAAAACGCATGTGTTTCTTTGCGGCAAAAACCTCTAGAAATTACTACATGTTGCATTTCCGCAACAAAACGCAAGCATAGAAACGACGCATGCGTCATCAAACGCGGCAAAACGCATACAAATAAAATGCATGCGTTTTTAATGTTAAATATGGGGAAAAAACGCATGCCTTTTTTGCGCTAAAACGCAGCGCCAAAAAACGCAAATGTGAAACCAGCCTAATATATCTTCAGTGCTTATTTAGGCTGCACACTCCATCTGGCAGTACTTGTGGACTCATGTGGATCATATGACCCTGATAACATCACTAAAGATCCTTCTGCACTTCTATGTTTTTGCATTTACTTGATTTACTTTAATCCTTGATGTTTGAAGATATCAATATGTTGTAATATTACAAGGACATACTATAATATAAGCATAAGAATCTGCTTAAATGGCTATATTGCTTTTTTCAGATTACTTTAATTTTGCCCTTTTGATCCTGTATCCTAGGAAATAAAAGGAATGTGCTCTATGTTTACAAGACCTGTCATATATTGTCTTGTAAGATCATTGTGTATGTACATCATTCCTCAGAAAGGATACTTGTGAAATGGAGTCTGCTTCATAACACCCATTGCTTTACTTACATAAGACACGAATGACAAATCTAAGGTGCGGGTTGGTGGGAGTAGAGCGTGGGATTGGTATGTTTTGCTTCTAAAGCCTCAGAACAACTCGGATAAAACAGGTTGGTGAAATGGCAAACACTTTAAGCCCTCATTCAGACGTCTTTGTTTCATGTACATGTTGTATCTGTATTGGATAGAACACATACCCAATATAATCTATGGTGCTATTCACACGTCCTTGTTTTTTGAGGACCGTGTGTTGTTTTTTTTTTTTTTTTTCCGCTAGCATGGATGAAAAGTGCCAATACAAATCTACGGATTTGTTAAAAACACATACAGCACACAGGTGGTATATGTCCATGTTTGACATAGCAATTTATTTATTTATCCATACTTGGAAAAACACTGATGACACAATGACCAAACATTGATCAAAACATTTATGCACAACATAACACAGAAAAAAAAAAAAGGAAAAACCATGGATAAGACAGGTGACATGAAGGGACGAAGGGACCTGAGTAGTCTCGAAAGCTTGCAATTTGTTACCATCTTTTCAGTTAGCCATTAAAAGGCATCAACCACTGAGGACTCTCAATTCTAAATATTTTTCTATCTACTGGCTAACACGGTACCAAGATATATATCTTCACTAATCCAAACTACCGATGATAATCATACCATTTTTTGTGTACGTGAAAAACACGTATGAGAACTAAATAAGAATTCTACTGGAGTTTAACCGCTAAGCACAATATCAGTACATGGAAGTGATCAGATCAGCTGTCATGGGCCTGTAAAGGTGGGGGTTTATCACCAGAGCCTGCACCAAGCAGGGGGAGGCGTCCAATGTCGGATATATCCGTAATTGGACGTTAAGGGCTTAAAGCACAATTATGGTTTCTTACAAGACAAAGCTTTGATAACTGCATTAACCCACATGCTCATGACATTTCTATCAATGGGAAGTAAACAGTTAAAGGGTTCCTGCCACTAGATTTATTGCTGCCTGTAGCATGAGCTTGGTTGTGCAATTCCATGTCCCACTCCAGTTGGTTGACAGGCCTCCCCAATGTGTATAAACAGAGAAAGACCTGACAATCACCTGGAATGGGGCGGATAACAGCCGCCTGGGGGTTGTGCTTGACTAGTCGCCTCTTTTCCTCTGGCTGGTTTTCCAAACTTTATATTTTTCTGAAACACTGTGGCATTTCACAGTGAAACATAGCTGGCTGTAATAGCACAGCCAAGCTCTGAATCATGCTGCCGTCGTTCAGGCAGGATGAATCTAGTGACCAGTTCCTTTTAAAGTTTCTACTGTATGACTGCAAGCAGAGACCTTAAAGAGCAAGATGAATTGATACAAAGTTATTAAAGGGGTTGTCTGGTCCAAATCAATAAGTCCGCATTTACAAGTGTATGGAAGCGAGGCTGCGCCTACTGGCCGGGAGTGTGGATAACGCATACATGTCCTCTGGTCCCGGGTCAGAGACCAAGAAATCCCCACAGCGCACTTTGTGTGCACTGGGGGGATTCATAAGTCTGCAGTCACACAGAGTTACTGTAAATTTATTGATTTGTACCGAACAATTTCTTTAAAGGTACTTGCTGATGTAGCAGTCGCACACAGGCTCTAATGACCATAGTCCTTTGACTCCATTCTGTCTCATAAGAAGACATCAATACTAGAAATGGTACATTCTGAATACTGCTATAGATTTTGCATTGGGTCAAGGAGTCTCAAGTTACTCCTCTTACTATGGGAAAAACCTGCTATATATGTACATTCACACTATTATTTTGCTTCTAGTATTTATTGAGAAATATATTTCAAAGTACTTTAAAATTTTGACCCAGACCTGTTTCACATATTGGGTTTTTATCTCGTGAAAAGCAGTCTATTTTTTTCAGTGAACTGGACTCCGTTTTAGTCTGTCAGTTTTTCCAATCCTTGTTGCATCTGTTTTTCTTGTATGAATAGGGAAATATAAATATTTCTTAACATGTTTTATAGTAGACTACAGACAGTATACAGATGACAGCTGTGTTATCCATTTTTTCAATGGCTACAATAAAAAAAGCTCAATTTTTTTTTTTTGCAGATAAACGGTCTGCAAAATAAGGAAAAGGCACATTCGTTGTAATGGGTCTGTGATCTATCCACAAAATTAACGCATCCCACAGTACCAAAAAAACTGATACATAAATGAGTCAATGGGAATAGAAGAGTATGGTTTTCTGCCATTCAACATGACAGAACTGGGTTAATGTGTAAAAGTAAATACCTGTACACACAATGAACAGGATCTCCCAGTGCCAACAGAGCACATATTGTCCACTGGCATCAAAATGCCAGGAACTCAAGAGTCATCCTTTGCTCTCGATATTTATATGTACAGGATATAATGCATTAAATTAGAAGACCTGTAAATGTACTGCATGAAATACTTAGGCCAGGACTACAATTCAAATTGTGTTCTCTTGACTAAATTTGCATCTGATGTTAGTAAACTGGAATCCAGCAGGTTTATATTTATGCTGTAGTATCATTGTTGCAGTAACTTTTGGGTCACAAATCAAACTACATTCTATAATGTAACTATCTATAAATACAGTGGCATGTAAACGTTTGGGCACCCCTAGTCAAAATTACTGTTATTGTGAACAGTTAAAGGGAACCTGTCAGGTCCCCTGTGCCCCCAGAACCACGAGCAGTTGTGTCTGCGTATGTAAATACCCTGCCTAACAGTTCCTTTTAACCCCTTAACGACCGGCGATACACCTTTTAACGGCGGCAGTTAAGGGTACTTAAACCACACCGTCGTTAATTAAAGGCGCTGTGGAAAAAGTGTATAGCGCCCCCCAGAGTCGGATTTTCTCTGGGGTCTCAGTTGCCGGGGGTAGCCGAGACCCCAGAGAACATGATTCTGGTCGTTTTTTACCGACCCCTGGGTTGCGATCGCTGGTAAATAACTGTTTACCGGCGTCTGCAAAAAAACCCCAAAAAAATGCAATTTCCCATTTAATTTCTCTGTCATCCGATGTGATCGCACATCAGAGGACAGAGAAATGGGGTCCCCAATAGCCCCCGATACTCACCCATCTTCCCCGATGCTCCTCGTGGCTCCCGATGGGCGCCGCCATCTTTTTCCAGGAAACTTACCGGTGTCCCTAGGTCCTCCTGCTTCCCCTCCTGGCTGCCTGCTTCTTCCTCCGGAAAGAAAATGGCAGGCGCATGTGCAGTGCGCCCGCCGTGATGTGCCAGCTGGCAGAGGACGATTCTTCCTCTTGTTTTATTTTGGTCACTGTGAGATCCTATCACAGTGATCAAAATAAAAAAGCTGTAAATAACCACCCCCCTTTATCACCCCCTTAGTTAGGAAAAAATTATAAAATAAAAAAATGTATATTTCTATTTTCCAATTAGGGCTAGGGTTAGGGCTAAGGTTAGGGTTGGGGCTAAAGTTAGGGTTAGGGTTGGTGCTAAAGTTAGGGTTGGGGCTAGAGTTAGGCTTGGGGCTAAAGTTAGGGTTGGGGCCAAATTTAGGGTTGGGGCTAAAGTTAGGGTTAGAGTTGGGATTATGGTTAGGGTTGGGATTAGGGTTGGCATTAGGGTTACGTTTGGGATTAGGGTTAGGTTTGGGATTAGGGTTAAAGTTGGGGTTAGGGATAAGATTATAATTAGGGGTGTATTGGGCTTAGGGATTTGATTAGGGTTAGGGGTGTTTTGGCGTTAGGGTTGGAATTAGGGTTAGGGGTGTTTTGAGGTTAGGGTTTTGATTAGGGTTATGGATTGGGTTGGGATTAGTGTTAGAGGTGTGTTGGGGTTACGGTTGGAGTTAAAATTGGGGGGTTTCCACTGTTTAGGTACATAAGGGGTTCTCCAAACGCGACAGCCAATTTTGTGTTCAAAAAGTCAAATGGTGCTACCTCCCTTCTGAGCTCTTCCATGCGCCCAAACAGTGGTTTACCACCACATATGGGGTATCAGCGTACTCAGGACTGATAAGACAACAACTTTTGGGGTCCAGTTTCATCTGTTACCCTTGCAAAAATAAAAAAAATTGGGGACTAAAAAATCATTTTTGTGGAAAATTATTTTTTTTATTTTCATGGCTCTGCGTCAAACTTCTGTGAAGCACTTGGGCAATCAAAATGCTCACCACATATCTAGATAAGTTCCTTGGGGGGTCTAGTTTCCAAAATGGTGTCACTTGTGGGGGTTTCCACTGTTTAGGCACATCAGGGGCTCTCCAAACGCAACATGGCGTCCGATCTCAATTCCAGCCAATTCTGCATTGAAAAAGTCAAACGGCGCTCCTTCTCTTCCAAGCCCTGCTGTGCGCCCAAACAGTGGTTTACCCCCACATATGGGGTATCGGCGTATTCAGGTGAAATTGCACAATAAATTTTGTGGTTCATTTTTCTATTTTTACACTTGTGAAAATAAAAAAAATTGGTTCTGAATTAAAATGTTTGCAAAAAAAGTTAAATGTTCATTTTTTCCTTCCACGTTTCAGTTGCTGAGAAGCACGTCAAGGGTTAATAAACTTCTTGAATGTGGTTTTGAGCACGTTGAGGGGTGTAGTTTTTAGAATGGTGTCAAGTTTGGGTATTTTCTGTGATGTACACCCCTTAAAGTGACTTTAAATGTGAGATTGTCCCTAAAAAAATGGTTTTGTAAATTTTGTTGTAAAAATGAGAAATCGCTGGTCAACTTTTAACCCTTATAACTCAGAATCAGCGGGATCCGTTAAAGCGTTCCATAGTTATAACCTCATAAAGTGACAGTGGTCAGAATTGTAAAAATTGGCTCGGTCATTAAGTTCAAAATTGGCTCTGTCAGGGGTTAATACATTACACACACAAACAGATCTTTTGAAAAAATATTTCTAAAGTCTGTTTATATGTAAATGAGGGTTTTAACTAGTCGATGTAGCGTTAGTGTCCCCAGACTAGTCGGCCAACTTAGGCCCCTTTCACACATCAGTCGCAATCCGTCAAATTTAAAAAAAAAAAAAAGCAACTGATGCCGTCGGATCCGTTTTTTTCTCATAGACTTGTATTAGCGAAGGATTGCGATGGATGGCCTCACGTTTCATCCGTCGTTTGCTGCATCCTTCGAAAATTGTTTGTCCGGACAAAGTAACGTTTTTGTGTGCGTCGAAAATACAGACAGCGACGGATCCGTCGCCATCGATCGTTTGTTCGAATGGAATCCTATGGGTGCCGGATCCGTCAAATGATGGAATCCGGCGACAGATTCAATTTTTTTTTTAACTGAGCATGCTCAGATTTATTTAGCCAGTTCCATTAGTCGAATCCGTCAAAAAAAAGAATCCGTCACCTCAGTTTTCACAATCTGCGATGGATCCATCCAGCCAACGGTTTGTGACTGACGGCAACAAACTGACATGTGAAAGGGGCCTTAGATGTTGCCACGCCCCTGTAGGCGTGATAACATAACATGCAAGCGCCAGTGTCATCGCTAGCGCTATACTAACCTCACGCGTGCTTGCGGCTTCGTCCCCTCCCATCATTGAACCTCTGAAGCTAGATGTACATGTCCCTGCTGAAAAGAGGCGTACTGCGCCTGATCGGCGGTCTTCTGCGGCTGGATGTACGCATGCCACTTTCAGAGGGATCAATGCGTGCTTCCATCGCTTTCAATCAGGACAATGCAATGCGATCACGTCCTGATGGTTTCCATGGAGCCCCCCGGCCGCAAGATGCAACGGGGTCCTTCAGGGAAGGTGGCGTGTCAGTACCTCCTCAGAGCAGGACCTAAGACGTCTCCTTCCCTGCCTATCAGATGCTTTTCTGATGCTCTGCAGTACAGAAGCATTGCAGAACATCAGATCAGCGATCTGATACTATACAGTAATGTCCCATCCTGGGACAATGTAAAACAAAACTTAAAAAGTGTCAAAAAAATTTTTTTTTTTAAATCCCCAAATAAAGAACAAAAAAACAAATATTTTTCCAACAAATACAATTATTTATGTAAATAAAAACTAAGTAATAAAAGTACACATATTTGGTATAGCCGTATCCATAACGACCCACTCAATAAAACTGCCCCACTAGTTAACCCATTCAGTAAACACCGTAAAAAAAGGCAAAAAACAATGCTTTATCATCATATCATCAAACAAAAAGTGCACTGAACCGTGATACAAAAGACGAATGTAAATAAATATGGTACCTGTTATGATCTGGTGGTTTAGGAGCAACATGGAACGATGTTGTGAATTCTGTTGTCGAGCTCCCTCCTGTGGTCATGAATGGTACTTCGGCTGGTTCTGTCCATGGACTTCCTCTGGTGGGTGTTTCTGAGTTTCCTTCCTCAGGTGACGAGGTTAATTCGTTAGCTGGCTGCTCTATTTAACTCCACTTAGATCTTTGCTCCATGCCACCTGTCAATGTTCCAGTATTGGTCTAGTTCACACCTGGATCGTTCTTGTGACCTGTCTTCCCAGCAGAAGCTAAGTTCCAGCTTGTATTTCTTTGGTTTGCTATTTTTCTGTCCAGCTTGCTATTTTTTGTTGTCTTGCTTGCTGGAAGCTCTGGGACGCAGAGGGAGTGCCTCCGCACCGTGAGTCGGTGCGGAGGGTCTTTTTGCGCCCTCTGCGTGGTCTTTTTGTAGGTTTTTGTGCTGACCGCATAGCTACCTTTCCTATCCTCGGTCTGTTCAGTAAGTCGGGCCTCACTTGGCTAAATCTATTTCATCTCTGTGTTTGTATTTTCATCTTTACTCACAGTCATTATATGTGGGGGGGCTGCCTTTTCCTTTGGGGAATTTCTCTGAGGCAAGGTAGGCTTTATTTTTCTATCTTCAGGGCTAGCTAGTTCCTTAGGCTGTGCCGAGTTGCATAGGGAGCGTTAGGCGCAATCCACGGCTATTTCTAGTGTGTTTGATAGGATTAGGGATTGCGGTCAGCAGAGTTCCCACGTCCCAGAGCTCGTCCTTTATTATCAGTAACTATCAGGTCATTCCGTGTGCTCTTTACCACCAGGTCCATTATTGTCCTGACCACCAGGTCATAACAGAACGAGCTCTAAAGGAAGTGGTAACTGTACTGACCGCAGTCCCTAAGCTCAACACAACACTAGAATTAGCAGTGGAATGCTCCTAACTCTCCCTAGACATCTCGTCACAGCCTAAGAGCTAACTACCCCTAAAGATAGAAGCAGGAAAACTATCTTGCCTCAGAGAAAATCCCCAAAGGATAGATTAGCCCCCCACAAATAATGACTGTGAGTGGAGAGGGAAAGGACATACACAGAATGAAACCAGGATGAGCACAGGAGGCCAGTCTAGCTAGATAGATAGGACAGGATGGAATACTGTGCGGTCAGTATAAAACACTACAAAAATCCGCGCAGAGATTACAAATTCTCCACACCTGACTAAAGGTGTGGAGGGTAAATCTGCTTCCCAGAGCTTCCAGCAACACAGAGTTAATTCATACTGATAAGCTGGACAAACATAGAAAGCACAGAACGGATAAGTCCACAATCTGTGGACAGAAAAGAGCAAGCAAGAACGTAGCTTTGCTGAACTGATCAGGATAACAGGGAAATCCAAAGAGATGTGAATCCAACCAGGAACCATTTACAAGTGGCAGTGGCTGAAGGAAAGAGCCAGGCATAAATAGCCGAGCAGAAAAGACAATCAGTAGAAGCAGCTGCTGACAGCTAAATCCAAGGAGCAGCCATACCACTCGACACCACAAGAGGGAGCCCAAGAGCAGAACTCACAAAAGTGCCACTTACAACCACCGGAGGGAGCCCAAGAGCGGAATTCACAACAGTACCCCCCCCCCTTGAGGAGGGGTCACCGAACCCTCACCAGAGCCCCCAGGCCGATCAGGACGAGCCAAGTGAAGAGCACGAACCAAATCGGTGGCATGGACATCGGAGGCAACAACCCAAGAATTAGCCTCCTGGCCATAACCCTTCCACTTGACAAGATACTGAAGCCTCCTCCTCGAAAAACAAGAATCCAAAATCTTCTCAACCTCATATTCCAACTCTCCCTCAACCAACACCGGGGCAGGAGGGTCAACCGAGGGAACAACGGGCACCACATATCTCCGCAACAAAGATCTATGGAAAACATTATGAATGGCAAAAGAGGCTGGAAGAGCCAAACGAAAAGACACCGGATTAATAATTTCAGAAATTTTATAAGCACCAATAAACCGAGGCTTAAACTTAGGGGAAGAAACCTTCATAAGAACATGACGAGAAGAAAACCAAACAAAATCCCCCACACGAAGCCGGGGGCCAACACACCGACGGCGGTTAGCAAAACGTTGAGCCCTTTCCTGAGACAACGTCAAATTGTCCACCACATGAGTCCAAATCTGCTGCAGCCTGTCCACCACAGAATCAACACCAGGACAATCTGAAGGCTCAACCCGCCCAGAAAAACGAGGATGAAAACCAAAATTACAAAAGAAAGGTGAAACCAAAGTAGCCGAACTAGCCCGATTATTAAGGGCAAACTCGGCCAACGGCAAGAAAGACACCCAATCATCCTGATCAGCAGACACAAAGCATCTCAAATAGGTCTCCAAGGTCTGATTAGTTCGCTTAGTTTGGCCATTAGTCTGAGGATGAAACGCCGAAGAAAAAGACAAATCAATGCCCATCCTAGCACAAAAGGCTCGCCAAAACCTAGAGACAAACTGAGAACCTCTGTCAGACACAATATTCTCCGGAATGCCATTCAAACGAACCACATGCTGAAAAAACAATGGAACCAGATCTGAGGAGGAAGGCAACTTAGGCAAAGGTACCAGATGGACCATTTTAGAGAACCGGTCACAAACAACCCAGATAACAGACATCTTCTGGAAAACAGGAAGATCCGAAATAAAATCCATGGAAATATGCATCCAGGGCCTCTCAGGGACCGGCAAAGGCAAAAGCAACCCACTAGCGCGGGAACAGCAAGGCTTGGCTCGGCGCAAGTCCCACAGGACTGCACAAAAGCACGGACATCACGCGACAAGGAAGGCCACCAAAAGGACCTAGCAACCAAATCTCTGGTACCAAAAATCCCAGGATGACCAGCCAACACTGAACAATGAACCTCAGAAATCACCTTACTTGTCCATCCATCAGGAACAAACAGCTTCCCCACAGGACAGCGGTCAGGCCTATCGGCCTGAAATTCCTGAAGCACCCGCCGCAAATCAGGGGAGATAGCAGAAAGAATCACCCCTTCCTTAAGAATGCCAACCGGCTCAAGGACTCCAGGAGAATCAGGCAAAAAACTCCTAGATAGGGCATCAGCCTTAACATTCTTAGATCCCGGAAGATATGAGACCACAAAATCAAAACGGGAGAAAAAAAAGGGACCATCGAGCCTGTCTAGGATTCAGCCGCTTGGCCGACTCGAGGTAATTCAGATTCGTATGTTCAGTCAGGACCACAACGCGGTGCTTAGCTCCCTCAAGCCAATGTCGGCACTCCTCAAACGCCCACTTCATAGCCAACAACTCCCGATTGCCGACATCATAATTGCGTTCCGCAGGCGAAAACTTTCTGGAAAAAAAAGCACACGGTTTCATCAAAGAACCATCAGATTCCCTCTGAGACAAAACGGCCCCTGCCCCAATCTCAGAAGCGTCGACCTCAACCTGAAAAGGAAGAGAAACATCCGGTTGACGCAACACAGGGTCAGAAGTAAATCGGCGTTTAAGCTCCTGAAAGGCCTCAACAGCCGAAGAGGACCAATTCGTCACATCAGCGCCTTTCTTCGTCAAATCAGTAAGGGGCTTAACCACACTGGAAAAGTTGGCAATGAAACGGCGATAGAAATTAGCAAAGCCCAAAAATTTTTGAAGGCCCTTCACAGATGTGGGTTGAATCCAGTCATGAATAGCTTGGACCTTAACAGGATCCATTTCTATAGACGAGGGAGAAAAAATAAAACCCAAAAAAGAGACCTTCTGAACTCCGAATAGGCACTTAGACCCCTTCACGAACAAAGCATTATCACGAAGGATCTGTAACACCATCCTGACCTGCTTCACATGAGACTCCCAATCATCGGAAAAAATCAAAATATCATCCAAATATACAACCATGAATTTATCAAGATAATTGCGGAAAATATCATGCACGAAGGACTGGAACACAGATGGAGCATTAGAGAGCCCAAATGGCATCACAAGGTATTCAAAATGGCCTTTGGGCGTATTAAATGCAGTTTTCCATTCGTCACCCTGTTTAATACGAACAAGATTATATGCCCCTCGGAGGTCAATCTTAGTAAACCAACTAGCCCCCTTAATCTGAGCAAACAAATCAGTAAGCAAAGGCAAGGGGTATTGGAATTTGACCGTGATCTTATTAAGAAGATGATAATCAATACAGGGTCTCAAGGAGGCATCCTTCTTAGCAACAAAAAAGAAACCCGCTCCCAATGGTGACGAAGACGGCCGAATATGCCCTTTCTCCAAAGATTCCTTAACATAGCTCCGCATGGCGGCATGCTCTGGCACAGACAGATTGAAAAGTCGGCCTTTAGGGAACTTACAACCTGGAATCAAGTTAATAGCACAATCACAGTCCCTATGTGGAGAAAGGGAACTGGACTTGGGCTCATCAAATACATCCTGGAAATCCGACAAAAACTCAGGGACCTCAGAAGAGGGGGAAGAGGAAATTGACATCAAAGGAACGTCACTATGTACCCCTTGACAATCCCAACTAGTCACAGACATAGTTTTCCAATCCAGCACCGGATTAAGTTCCTGTAACCATGGAAAACCCAGTACAACAACATCATGCAGGTTATGCAACACCAGAAAATGGCAATTTTCCTGATGTGCAGGAGCCATGTACATGGTCATCTGCGTCCAGTACTGAGGTTTATCCTTGGCCAATGGAGTAGCATCAATGCCCCTCAAAGGAATAGGGCTCTGCAAAGGCTGCAAGGAAAAACCACAGCGCCTGGCGAATTCCAAGTCCATTAGGTTCAGGGCAGCGCCTGAATCCACAAATGCCATGACAGAAAAGGACGACAATGAGCAAATCAGGGTCACAGATAAAAGAAATTTAGGCTGTACAGTACTAATGGTAACAGACCTAGCGACCCTCCTAGTACGTTTAGGGCAATCAGAAATAACATGAGCAGAATCGCCACAGTAAAAACACAGCCTATTCTGACGTCTGAATTCCTGCCGTCCTGTTTTAGTCAAAATCCTATCACATTGCATAGATTCAGGACTCTGCTCAGAGGACACTGCCATATGGTGCACAGCTTTGCGCTCGCACAAACGCCGATCAATCTGAATGGCTAGAGACATAGACTCGCTCAAACCAGTAGGCGTAGGGAAGCCCACCATAACATCTTTAAGGGCTTCAGAAAGACCCTTTTTGAAAATAGCAGCCAGAGCATCCTCATTCCATTTAGTAAGCACAGACCATTTCCTAAATTTCTGGCAGTATAATTCTGCCGCTTCCTGACCTTGACACAAGGCCAACAGGGTTTTTTCTGCATGATCCACAGAGTTAGGTTCATCATACAATAATCCGAGCGCTTGAAAAAATGTGTCTACATTCAGCAATGCCGGATCCCCTGATTCAAGGGAGAATGCCCAGTCCTGAGGGTCACCACGCAGCAAGGATATGATGATTTTTACTTGCTGAATGGGATCGCCAGAAGAACGGGGTTTCAAAGCAAAAAACAATTTGCAGTTATTTTTAAAGTTCAAAAACTTGGATCTGTCTCCAAAAAACAAATCAGGAGTAGGAATTTTAGGCTCCAAAGCCGGAGTCTGGACAACATAATCTTGGATACTCTGTACTCTTGCAGCAAGTTGATCCACACGAGAAAACAAACCCTGAACATCCATGCCAGAGCACAAATCCTGCACCACCCAAAGGTCAAGAGGAAAAAAAAGACAAAAAGAGAGCACAGAAAAAAAAATGGCTCAGAATTTTTTCCTTCTTTTTGAGATGCATTTAATTCATTTATGGCCACTTGTACTGTTATGATCTGGTGGTTTACGAGCAACATGGACCGAGCTCTGAAGGAAGTGGTATCTGTACTGACCGCAGTCCCTAAGCTCAACACAACACTAGGAGTAGCCGTGGGATGCTCCTAACTCTCCCTAGGCATCTCGTCACAGCCTAAGAGCTAACTACCCCTAAAGATAGAAGCAGGAAAACTATCTTGCCTCAGAGAAAATCCCCAAAGGATAGATTAACCCCCCACAAATAATGACTGTGAGTGGAGAGGGAAAGGACGTACACAGAATGAAACCAGGATGAGCACAGGAGGCCAGTCTAGCTATATAGATAGGACAGGATGGAATACTGTGCGGTCAGTATAAAACACTACAAAAATCCACGCAGAGATTACAAAAATCTCCACACCTGACTAAAGGTGTGGAGGGTAAATCTGCTTCCCAGAGCTTCCAGCAACACAGAGTTAATTCATACTGATAAGCTGGACAAACATAGAAGCACAGAACGGATAAGTCCACAATCTGTAGACAGAAAAGAGCAAGCAAGAACTTAGCTTTGCTGAACTGGTCAGGATAGCAGGGAAATCCAAAGAGATGTGAATCCAACCAGGAACCATTTACAAGTGGCACTGGCTGAAGGAAAAAGCCAGGCATAAGTAGCCGAGCAGAAAAGACAATCAGTAGAAGCAGCTGCTGACAGCTAAATCCAAGGAGCAGCCATACCACTCGAAACCACAAGAGGGAGCCCAAGAGCAGAACTCACAAAAGTGCCACTTACAACCACCGGAGGGAGCCCAAGAGCGGAATTCACAACAGGTACCGCTGAAAACATCACCTTGTCCCGCAAAAAGCAAGCCACCATACAGCTCCCTCAGCAGAAAAATAAAAAAGTTATAGCTCTCAGAATTTAGCAATGCAAACAATCATTTTTTCTATAAAATAGTTATTATTGTGGAAAAGTGCCAAAACATAAAAAAATATATAAATTAGGTGTCGCTGTAATCGTACTGACCCGAAGAATAAAGCTGCCTCACTAATTTTACCACACACGGAACGGTATAAAAAAAGCAATTTCCTGGATTGCTGTTTTTATTCATTTTGTGTACCAAAAAATAGAAAGAGATCAAAAAATGGCATGTGCGAAAAAATGCTACCAATAAAAACTTCAACTCGGCACGCAAAAAACAAGCCATCACATGACTCTGTCAGCCGGAATATGGAAAAATTATAGCTGTCTAAATATTGTGATGCAAAAACTAGTTTTCGCAATAAAGAGTATTTTAGTGTGTGAAAGCAGTCAAACTTAAAAATCCCAATATAAATCTGGTATTGCTGTTATTGCACCGACCCGAAGAATAATGTTGCCTAATCACTTATACTGCACGAGGAATGGCGTAAAGAGTAAATAAATAAAATTCTTCACATGCTCTTGATTTTTTCATTCTGCCTCCCTAAGATAGCACTAAGGCTTGGTGCACATTTATCCTGCACTCTGTGCTGAGCGCTTACACTGAGGGGTGTCCGTGTAAATCTCTGAAGTACATAATTCAGACAGAACCCCCCACCAAAAGATTTCCTGTAATGAGTTAGATGGAAGCAATGTGGACGCCGTCTGACCTGTCATCCTACAGTGTCCGTCTTTGTAGGATTGCATAAAAGTGCCGCTGGCCACAGTTTTGTGCACTACTGAAAAGGACACCGCTGAACAGAGGCCAGCCGGAGTCCAGTGTAACTCTGCTGCCTCATTATAGTGAATGGATCTCTTCAGGGTTTCATCTTTCCTGTCACTTGGAGATTTATATGGAAACCATAAAGTAAGTGTTCAGCGTAGAACGCCGAATCAAAGTGATCCCAAACATTATGTAAAATGTTCCTAATAAAAGCTTCAACTCAATCCACAAAAAAAGCAAACCCTCACTCAGGTTTGTCATCTGTTAATGGAATTACAGTGGGCTTCCATGTTACTGGTAGCACAAAGGCTCTGGAAAAGCTAAATGGCTCCTCGCTCGCCAAAAGAAATTCAGCAAATTCTCCACTTCCAAATCACCCCTCCCTTCTGAGCCCCAGTGTGCCTAAACCACATTTAGCACCCACATGTTTGGCATTTCCTTAGTGATGAGAGCTTGCTTAATTTACAGGTGCATGTCTCCAGAAGCATGAGCTGGGCACAGGGGTGGATTAAGGGTAGCCAGGGCCCCGGGCTGTTCAGACACTGTGGGCCCCCCCCCCCCCCCCGGTCATGTGACCGGGGTCATGATATACCTGAACCAGATTATTCCAGAAAAATGGCCGGGCCCTACTCTACTGTAACCTATTAAATATTTGTTAAAATATGCAATACAATTTAGGTATATTTTGATTTATTCAATTTTTAAAATGACCAATATCACATACAAGGAACAAATACCACCGCACCATGACCAGACCACAAATTACAACCACAGCGATCGAATAATATCACATACAAGGAACAAATACCACCGCACCATGTCAAGACCACATATTACCACCACTTGGTGACCAAATCACACATACAAGGGACAAATACCGCAACATCATTTCCAGACCACATATTGCCACCACATAGTGACTGAATACTACAATACAAAAAACAATACTATCACCATAAGTGCCAGTATTCACAGGATATCTGTACCTAGTATGCAGTGTCTGTGTAGAGGTTATTCAGCGATCACTGGTGAGTCGTGACATTATACACGGGAGTTCTGTATATAGTATACAGTGTATAGTGTCAGTGTATAGGTAACACACTGACTCACCAGTGATGTCTCTAGGTGAAGTCCTTCATCTTTTATTCAGCACAGACCGCCATCATTTCTTCCAGCCAGTGCTTGTTTTTGCAGGAAATAAGTTATCTCAAGGTCCGCTTGCGGAACACATTATTTAATTTTTCCAAATTTCTACATTACACCACATGAAGAAAAAAAGGCGATATAGTGTCACTCTGCACAGTAACAGGACCCATCCCCCCCATTTAAAACAGTATACTCAAAATATAAAATAAATACATCACTGCAGTAATAATATCCCTTAATTAGCCCCTATGGTAATAATATTCCCCATCCTGGCCCCGTTTATCTCATTCCTGGCTCCTGCAATATGTTCTCACATCCTGCCCTCATGAGTATCCATTCTACCCCATATGATCTCCCCATCCTGCCCCATCTCTCTCCATTGTATCCATCCTGCCCCATGATCCAATCCTGCCCCATGTCTTTCATTCTGCCCCGTGTCTCCAATCATGCCCCGTATCTACATTCTGCCCATGCCTCCAGTCCCGCCCCCAGTGTGTCCAACAATCTGCCCCAGTATGTCCAGCATATTGCCCCAGAGTGTCCAGCATTGCCCCCAGTGTGTCCAGCATATTACCCTCAGTGTGTCCAGCATATTACCCCCAGTGTGTCCAGCATATTACCCCCAGTGTGTCCAGCAATCTGCCCCAGTGTGTCCAGCATTGCCCCCAGACAGTGTGTCCAGCAATCTGCCCCAGTATGTCCAGTATATTGCCCCCGAGTGTCCAGGAAACCGCCACAGCACCGGTAGGGGCCCGGTGAGCAGATGAGACGGGGCCCGATGCGGGCCCCTCTCTGCCCACCGGGCCCATAAATAATACGCCAGTCAGGGCATGGGCAGTAATGCCCTGATAGCGGCAGGCAATCTGTGCGGTAGCCCAGGGCCTCCCCACACCTCTGGGCCCTGGGCTACCGCCCAGATTGACCCTCTTATAATCCGCCCCTGGCTGGGCTGGGCATAATGTACTGGTGACTGCAACGCACTGGTCACTACAACGGCAGTTTGCAATTTTCACTCAGCAACATCCACTACTGCTTGTTTTTGGAAAACACCCATAGAGTCGAAATTGTCACTACATCTGTCGATAAATTCCCAAAGGGGTATAATTTCCAAAATAGGGTCACTTGAGGGGGGTTCTTCTTTTCTAGCACTTAACCCTTGTCAGGCTGCATAATTTTACAACCTTAACAGGCTGCATAGGTACAATTGTACCTTCACATATACCTCCACTGTGGGAAGACTTTACTTGGTTTCAGAAACTAAAGTTCATTCAGCTACAAATGTTATGCTGATATCTATTGTTCAGTGTTGTTACTGGTCACTTATGTTGCTGTCAATTAAGTTAATTCAAACTGGGAGTGGCTTCTACTTGTCTTCCTGCCTCCCTCCTCTCATTAGCCATTTTGCTGTTCATCTCATTGCTGTGAGCACACATTTCTAGGCTTGTGAAGTCTTCAATTTCTTGGAAACGAAGGTAGGAAAGTCTCACAGCATCTAACAGCCAGTTATACCTTTATTCTCATTATGTGGGGACAGAACAGTCAAATTGTCTTTCAGCCTGGACTTGGCTTACATATATTTTGTATGAAACTTATCACTATAGGTATAATTTTTATACGAAAAATGGATAATAATTAGTATCTACATATTGTTTTACGATGTTTTATTTATATTCAGCACAAAATACGAAGCCAAAATTCATCTAGCAAGTCATCATGAGTGATAGTAATGCTGGATCTAGTTTCCGCCATAATCCAAGAAAACGTGTTTGCAGGTTAGTATAATTTTGTGAAAAGCCAATAATGTAGTATTTCGGAAAATTATTTATTTTACATTTTTTCATATTTACAGATTTACGTCTGACGAAATAATGCGAATGCTAGAAGAATCTGATTCTGAGCATGAGGATGAACCATATGTTCCATCTGATGATGAAAACTATGTACCACAAGTGGATGTTACTGAAGAAGATTCAGACATTGAACAAGAAATGGTCATAGAGCATGAAAATGAATACGAATCAGACGAAAGTGTTGAGGATGATTCTGTGCCTCAAAGTGCAGGCGACATTTGGACTGCTAAGGATGAAACTCAATGGTGCAGTAATCCACTGCCAAATGCACAAACAAAATCTCGTAATGTCCTACGACAAAGAGGTGGCCCTGCAGCAATCAGCAACCTATATACAGCAAAAGAGCTATTCAAGTCCATCATGACTCCCGAGATGTGTGACATCATATTACGGGAAACGAATCGAAAGGCCAAGAGAGTTTGTGATGCTTACAACAACGAACTGGTACAACGTTTTCCTGATTCTTCCAAACGGCCACCACAAAAAACATTCAAGCAATTTACTGAAACTGAACTTCATGCATTTTTGGGCATACTGATTGCTGCTGGTGTGCACAGAGCCAACAAAGAGAATCTGGAGGAAATGTGGAATGTTGCTGCTCTGCCTCTTATACGTGCAGCCATGTCTCGTGACCGCTTCAAGATGATACTCACATTTATCAGGTTTGACAACGAAAATACACGTGCAGAACGTGTGCAAACAGATAAAGCTGCACCAATACGGGACATCTGGACAATGCTGAACAGTAATCTGGAGAGAGCCTACAAGCCATATCATTGTATCACCGTCGACGAGCAATTATTTCCATTTAGAGGTCATACTAAATTTACCCAGTATATACCTTCAAAACCAGCTAAATATGGCATAAAGATTTTCTGGGCTTGTGACTCATCAAATGCCTACCCTTTACAAGGTCAGCTCTACACTGGGAAACCAACTGATGGTCCTCGACAAGTAAACATTGGAGAACGAACAGTATTGGACCTAGTGAGCTCGTATAAAGGCTCTGGAAGAAATGTCACCACCGATAACTTCTTTACAACCATGGAACTAGCTAAGGTATTGAACTCCTGGAACATGACACTAGTTGGTACAGTGAGAAAAAACAAAAGGTTCCTACCTAACAACATGCAGCCTGCCAAAGAAAGGCCTGTATACTCGACAAATTTTGCCTACAATCATGATGCAACAGTCTGTTCATATGTACCAAAGAAGAACAAATCAGTCGTGCTTCTATCATCTATGCACATGACGGGAGAAGTTGAAGAGACACTAGCAGCCAAGCCAGAGATAATAAAATACTACAACATAACAAAAGGTGGCGTTGATGTTATGGATAAAATGTTGGGAGAGTACACTGTGAAACGACGAACATCACGTTGGACTTTGGCATTTTTCTACAATATGATTGATGTCAGTGGGTTAGCATCCTACATCATCTACAGAGAACACAATCCAAGCTTCAGGGCAAAGGATCAACGAAGAAAGTTCCTGAAAGATCTCGCAAATCAGCTGTGTATGATTGCAATTGAAGATCGTAGTACAAACAAAATGATAATGAGAAACCATTTTCTTCGAGGTGCAGTAGAAATGGTGCTTGGACGATGCATTGTGGTAGCATCGCAGCCAGCAGCTGGCCCCAAAATACCTCATGGTAGTCGTGGACCCTCCCCTGTTGTTGGTAGTTGCTATGTCTGCAGAGACCTGAGGCGAAAACAACGCAAGACTAGAAAGTCTTGTGTGGTTTGTGTGAAACCCATTTGCGATGAACACTCTGTAGCAAAGCCAACATGCATTACTTGCAAAGAAAATCAATAAAAAAAAGTTTCTTACATTTTCTTTTATAATGTAAATGAACAGTTTTTTACTTGTTTATAATAGTTAAATAGCATTATCATTAAAAAAAAATTTATGCTTTTTCCCTTGCATTATCTTCATTCAAAATATATGAGGTACATTTGTACCTATGCAGCTTGTTATGGATGCAAAAAGATCTCGACCCCTTATCTCGGAAGCGGGTGGAGATATTTTATTGAAATTTGGCCAATATATTCTGGACCAAAAATGTAGAGATGTCACGAAATTTCAGCCCTCTACGTCTTTTCAAAAAAAAGTTATTGCAATTTTAAAACGGAATAGTTACAATTGTACCTATTCAGCCGGATAAGGGTTAAGGGCTCTTTATATGGAATCCGCAAACTAGTCTAGGAAAATCTGCGCTTCAGGAGGCAAATAGGGCACCATCACTCCCAAATCTCTCTGTATGGCTAAGTAGGACTGTACAGCCACATATGGGGTATTTCTACATTCAGCAGAAATTGTGGGCCACATTTTGGTGCTTTTTTACACATTTCCCAGTATAAAAATGTAAAACTTGGAACTAATGCACAATCTTGGTGGTAAAAACGTAAATTATTTTTTCTTTACTGCCCAGTGGTATAAAAGTCTGTGACACACCTGTGGTGTCAATATAATCACTGCACCCCTTGATTAATTACTTTTTTTTTCTGGCATATAAGACTACTTTTTAACCCCTGAAAATTCTCTCAAAAGTCGGGTGTCTTATACGCCAGGTGTCGTCTTATAGGGCAGATGCGGTCGCCCCATATTGTGGGGGGAGCGGTCCCAATGACGAGGTGAGGGGGCGCCTCAACAGGAAGGTGTAAGTGAAGCAGAGGCAGAGAAGGAGATAATAGGATACAAGGGCGAGCCAGATGAGTGAAAGAGGAGTGTTTTTCTAGGCACAGCACCGCTCTCTCTCTTTTTTGCATACCCCTGGCATCCCAGACGCTGACAGTTTGCTTCACTTACACCTTCCTGGTGAGGTGCTCCCTCACCTCATCATCGGGACTACTCCCCCCCCCCACTATATACGTCGACCGCAGATTGCTCCGCACCCACCCTATAAGACTACACCCGGCATATAAGATAACATCCGACTTTTGAGAAGATTTTATATTTTAACTGGAAAAGCTGGGGGTCGTCTTATACGCCCAGTCGTCTTATACGCCGGAAAATATGGTAATTGAGAGATTTAGTTTGTAAAATGGGGTTACTTATGGGGAGTTCTGCTGGTCTGGCACCTCAGGGGCTCTACCGATGTACCATGGCACCCTCAAACAAGTGCAGAAACTGCACTGTAATATGGCATTACTTTCCTTGTGAGCTTTGCACTGTGCCTCAAAAGTAGTTTTCAACCACATATGGGGTATCAGTGAACTCAGGAGAAAATGGACCCAAAAATTTGTTGTGCAATTTCTCCTTTTACCCTTGTGAAAATGCAAAATTTGGAGCTAAAAAATTTTTATTTCGGAAAAAATGTGATTTTTTTTTTTTTAAATTATTTATTTAAATTTCCACGGCTCTACATTATAAACTTCTGTGAAGCACCTGTGGGTTCAAGGTGTTCAATACATAGCTAGATAAGTTCCCTAAGGGGTCTAGCTTCCAAAATGTGGTAGCTTGTGGGGGTTTCCACTGTTTAGGCAAATCAGGGGCTCTTCAAACGCGACATGGCATCTGCTAATTATTCTAGGAAATTTTACATTCAAAAAGTGAAATGGTACTGCTTCCCTTCCGAGCGCTGCCATGCGCCCAAACAGTGGTTTTACCCCACGTATGGGGTTTCGGCATGCTCAGGAAAAATTGCACAAATTGTATGGTCCATTTTCTCCTGTTACTTTTGCAAAAGTTTAAAAAAAAATAGGTCTAAAAGAAAATTTTTGTGAAAGAAAGTTAAATGTTTATTTTTTCCTTCCACTTTCCATTAATTCCTGTGAAGCACCTGAAGGTTTAATAAACTTCTTGAATGTGGTTTTGAGCACCTTGAGGAGTGCAGTTTTTAGAATGGTGTCACTTTTGGGTATTTTCTGTCATGTAAGCCCCTCAAAGTCACTTCAAATGTGAGGTAGACCCTAAAAAAAAAGGTTTTGCAAATTTTGTTGTAAAAATGAGAAATCGCTGCTCAACTTTTAACCCTTCTAACGTCCTAACAAAAAAAAAATTTGTTTCAAAAATTGTGCTGATGTAAATTAGACATGTGGGAAATGTTATTTATAAACTATTTTGTGTGACATGACTCCGATTTAAGGGCATAAAAATTAAAAGTTTGAAAATTGTGAAATTTTTGCCAAATTTCCAATTTTTTTCACAAATAAACGCAAGTCATATCAAAGAAATTTATCTCTATGATCAAGTACAATATGTCAAGAGATAACAGTCTCAGAATCAGTGGGATCCATTGAAGCATTCTAGGGTTATGACCTCATACAGTGACACTGGTCAGAATTGTACAATTTGACCTGGTCAGGAAGGTGAAAACGGGCTTCGGGGTAAAGGGGTTAAAATGGATAAATATAATGGAGATAGTGGGCAAAATTCGAGTTTAAACAAAACAAACTGCGCAGGTGAGCTAAGGCAGAAGCAACGGCCTGGCAATAGAGATTAAAATTGCAGCTGAGCTCTATATTCTGAGCTGAAAAAGTGTTTCTTTCATATTAGGTAATGGTGACATGACTTGATTTGAAAGGGAATCTGTTAGCAGGATTTCACACCCTAAACCATTTGTATGTGCATGTAGCTTTTTCAAAGACAAGTCCAGCAATTCTTTTACATGGCCGGTCTGTTCCTCTGTTACTGAGAAATCAGCGATTGAATTGATACACAAATGGCTATGGTAGTTTGGCCAAGTGTGATTCGAAAATCCCAAACACCAGTGAAACACATGATGCAGTAATGATGACTTCCCTCCTATTGGTACCTCTTGGAGGCCGGTGCTAATGGCCTACGATATAGTGTGGTGGAGGAGACGAGCAAGAAAGCAGGAGAGGCCAATATAGTTAACAACAGAAAGTCTTTTAAAGAGGTAGAAGTTGAAAAGACAAACATATACCTGAGTGTCAGGTGGGATGTCTGACCGCAGCTCCATTCATTCTCTTTGGGGATTCCATAAAAAACAAGTGCAGCGCTCGCAGCCACTGAGGGAATGAATGAATCAACGGTCGAGTCGCACTTGCCATTCCAGTCTAAAGGTACCGTCACACATAGCGACGCTGCAGCGATACCGACAACGATCCGGATCGCTGCAGCGTCGCTGTTTGGTCGCTGGAGAGCTGTCACACAGACAGCTCTCCAGCGACCAACGATCCCGAGGTCCCCGGTAACCAGGGTAAACATCGGGTAACTAAGCGCAGGGTCGCGCTTAGTAACCCGATGTTTACCCTGGTTACCATCCTAAAAAGTAAAAAAAAAACGCTACATACTTACCTTCCGCTGTCTGTCCTCGGCGCTCTGCTTCTCTGGTCTGGCTGTGAGCGCCGGGCAGCCAGAAAGCAGAGCGGTGACGTCAGCGCTCTGCTTTCCGGCTGACCGACGCTCACAGCCAGAGCAGGAGGAGAGCAGAGCACAGCGCTGGAGGACAGACGGCTGTAGGTAAGTATGTAGTGTTTGTTTTTTTACTTTTAGGATGGTAACCAGGGTAAACATCGGGTTACTAAGCGCGGCCCTGCGCTTAGTTACCCGATGTTTACCCTGGTTACCAGCAAAGACATCGCTGAATCGGTGTCACACACGCCGATTCAGCGATGTCTGCGGGGAGTCCAGCGACGAAATAAAGTTCTGGCCTTTCTTCCCCGACCAGCGATCTCCCAGCAGGGGCCTGATCGCTGCTGCCTGTCACACTGGACGATATCGCTAGCGAGGACGCTGCAACGTCACGGATCGCTAGCGATATCGTCTAGTGTGACAGTACCTTAATGGGCATAAAAGTTCCACATTCTGACAATTGGTCCAAGCAGTCAGACTTCCACCAATCAATACATTATCACTTATCCTGTGGAGAGGTGTTTACTTTTTTCACAGAACTGTTAAGTGCATCACCGCCGCTGTGTTCCAAGTATTTACTCTCTAATGGAAATAAAGAATCTTCTCCTAATTAATATCAGAAAGAACAAATGAACGCCATACACAACACAATCCACTATACCAGGAGTGGGGAACCTCAGGCCCCATTTACGGCCCTCGAAGACCTTTTATCAGGTCCTCGAGCAGATTCTTAGGTACCGAATTCTTGGGCAAGCAGCTGTATTTCGATTGCCACAATCTTATTAATTTCTTCTTACTCTGTTAGCACACACACACAGTGTTCACTACTCAACATTGAAGATCATGCAGTGAAAGATTACTTCCTGAAACCAGTGCCAGAGCTAGGATGAACTTTGTGGGTGCACTTTGAACGACCCCCGAAGGGTGGTATATATATCCAAATGGCCCTTTGCAGACAAAAGATTCCCCACCCCTGCACTATACTAAGAAAAAAACTACAGCATGCAGGGAAGATATACCACCACACCATGACTAGACCACATATTGCCACCACATAGTGACCAAATAATACCACATACAAGAAACAAATACTGCCACACCATGACCAGACCACATATTACCCCCACACAGAATAATACCACATACAAGAAGCAAATACTACGCGGTACAATGACCACACAAAAAGTATAATCCTTAAAAAAGTATTTTATTATTATAACATAAATAGCAATCAAGTGAACAATGATAAATAGGATACTACTGGATACCACAGTAAACAGGGAGCTCTGTCACCAGCAAAAAAATGCCCAAATAATTACTAATGCTCCATACCTCTGAGCTGTTTATTGTGCAATAGGCAAAAGGTCTATGCAAATAGCTGAAGTTACCATGACCGCATTTAGCATATACTAGAAAGTGGACTATCTAAAAAAATGCAAAAAGCATGATAGAGGCACGAGGTGAGCCTCTTGAAGAAGTTCTGATGAAACGTGCGTTGGGGCGGCGGGGATCATCTATCCAGCATTTTGCCTGCTTAAACTGTTGTAATTATTTCTCACCTCGTGCCTCTATCATGCTTTTTGCATTTTTTTAGATAGTCCACTTGGGACTTGATGCACTTTGCACTTTCTAGTATATGCTAAATGCGGTCATGGTAACTTCAGCTATTTGCATAGACCTTTTGCCTATTGCACATTAAACAGCTCAGAGGTATGGAGCATTAATAATTATTTGGGCATTTTTTTGCTGGTGACAGAGCTCCCTGTTTACTGTGGTATCCAGTAGTATCCTTTTTATCATTGCTCACTTGATTGCTATTTATGTTATAAGAATAAAATACTTTTTTAAGGATTATACTTTTTGTGTGGTCATTGTACCGCTTGGTGTTATTTATATCTTTTTGAGTTTTTTTGTCCTTTGATAGTTTTCTCGGGACATTTAGTTTTGGTGTTGTTAACCCTGCTGTTCTGTTCGGGTCATAGTGACCCAAACAGACTTTTTGCGGCCCTGTAGATTTTTTTCTGTAAGTCTCTAAAACTTGAGACTCCTTGACTTTTCCTCATTTGGGGGGACCTACCTATGAGTATTTTTTTTTTTTTTCGGTTACTTTTTGCTACACGCAAAAAGTTACACTTGTTGTGTTCGGGTCATAGTGACCCGACATCGTTTTTTACAGCTGTGAGGCCATATTTTCAGTGAAATAAAGGAGTTACAACCTCAGTTGGGTCTATTTATTGCATCTACTATTGTATATCAATTGATTTATTTCCTAAATTAATTCAATGGGGTCGTACACGCGCTCTACCGGGGGTATGCATTGAGATCTGCGCACCATAAAAATGGCTTTATATTGATTATTTTTGGTGCGCAGTCTATTCTAAAAAGTAGAGTGCATCCGGAGAGATCACTAGGTGTGCACTACACGTGTATATTATGCGCAGAACGGACTGCTAAGAACGCGCTGTCTAAGACTTTTTTTTTTGTAAAGCTGAGCTGTAAAGTCTTGCAAATAATTTTTTTTTGCTAAGTAAGTCTGTCTTCCTGGCTTATCTGCTTGTTTTCAGAAGGGTTCTTATCTCCTCTGCTCTTATCAGTACACATATGCTAGCCCAGACATGTTACCTTTCAGTTTCTTTGTAGAGCAGCTGTGTGCTTCTACCCCCATGGCCTCTTCCGGCATCAAAAGAAAAAGATGCAGCTATTGCCCTTCTACTTGTGACAACAAGACGAGTATAACATGTTCTGGCTGTAAAACATTTCTATGCAAAAATCATGTGTATTGTTTTTCATGCAAGAATCCGTAAATTTATATGATCATGTAAATATATTCACATTGTAATGTTTATTATCTTTAATTTTTTATCACAAAATGTTTGATTTGATTGTTTATTTTTTTTATTTTTTACAAAATATGTGTAGTTTTCTATTTTCGTTTTGCTCATTGGATGGATCTGTTTTTTTCAGAATAAAAACAACAAAAAAAGATTTCTAGTTCATTTTTCCTTTTTTTTTTTACTACCAAACATGTTCACAAACAGTCTAGTAAGCAAAAAATATTAAAAAAATGGATTTAGAGTGTCTAAAATCAAGGTTTAATAAGCCGGGTCATAGTGACCCGGAACACTACAAGTAAATGCGAACAAAACAGCAGGGTTAAGAAGCAAATACTGCCAAATTATGACGAGACCACATATTACCAGCATATAGCAACCAAATAATACCACAAACAAGTGGAGCGCGATAAGTGACAAGAAGAAAGCATTTAGAGAATTAAAGGAAGTAGGTAGTGATGAGGCATTAAATAAATACAAAAAATTAAATAAATTCTGTAAAAAGCAAATCAAAGCAGCAAAGATTGAGACAGAGAGACTCATTGCCAGAGAGAGTAAAAATAATCCTAAAATATTCTTTAACTACATAAATAGTAAGAAATTAAAAAATGATAGTGTTGGCCCCCTTAAAAATAGTCTGGGTGAAATGGTGGATGAGGATGAGGAAAAAGCCAATATGCTAAATGACTTTTTTTTCATCAGTATTTACACAAGAAAATCCCATGGCAGACAAAATGACTAGTGATAAAAATTCCCAATTAAATGTCACCGGCTTAACCCAGCACGAAGTGCGGCGGCGTCTAAAAATCACTAAAATTGACAAATCTCCGGGCCCGGATGGGATACACCCTCGAGTACTGCAGGAATTAAGTACAGTCATTGATAGACCATTATTTTTAATCTTTAGAGACTCCATAATAACAGGGTCTGTACCACAGGACTGGCGTATAGCAAATGTGGTGCCAATATTCAAAAAGGGGACAAAAACTGAACTCGGAAATTATCGGCCAGTAAGCTTAACCTCTACTGTGGGTAAAATCCTGGAGGGAATTCTAAGGGATGCTATACTGGAGTATCTGAAGAGGAATAACCTCATGACCCAGTATCAGCACGGGTTTACTAGGGACCGTTCATGTCAGACTAATTTGATCAGTTTCTATGAAGAGGTAAGTTACGGATTGGACCAAGGGAACCCAGTGGATGTAATGTATATGGACTTTTCAAAAGCTTTTGATACGGTGCCACACAAAAGGTTGATACATAAAATGAGAATAATGGGGATAGGGGAAAATATGTGCAAGTGGGTTGAGAGCTGGCTCAGGGATAGGAAACAAAGGGTGGTTATTAATGGAGCACACTCGGACTGGGTAGCGGTTAGCAGTGGGGTACCACAGGGGTCAGTATTGGGCCCTCTTCTTTTTAACATTTATTAATGACCTTGTAGGGGGCATTCAGAGTAGAATTTCAATATTTGCAGATGACACTAAACTCTGCAGGGTAATTAGTACAGAGGAGGACAATTTTATATTACAGGATGATTTATGTAAACTAGATGCTTGGGCTGATAAATGGCAAATGAGCTTTAATGGGGATAAATGTAAGGTCATGCACTTGGGTAGAAGTAATAGGATGTATAATTATGTGCTTAATTCTAAAACTCTGGGCAAAACCGTCAATGAAAAAGACCTGGGTGTATGGGTGGATGACAAACTCATATTCAGTGGCCAGTGTCAGGCAGCTGCTACAAAGGCAAATAAAATAATGGGATGCATTAAAAGAGGCATACATGCTCATGAGGAGAACATAATTTTACCTCTATACAAGTCACTAGTTCGACCACACTTAGAATACTGTGCACAGTTCTGGTCTCCGGTGTATAAGAAAGACATAGCTGAACTAGAGCGGGTGCAGAGGAGAGCGACCAAGGTTATTAGAGGACTGGGGGGTCTGCAATACCAAGATAGGTTATTACACTTGGGGCTATTTAGTTTGGAAAAACGAAGACTAAGGGGTGATCTTATGTTAATGTATAAATATATGAGGGGACAGTACAAAGACCTTTCTGATGATCTTTTTAATCATAGACCTGAAACAGGGACAAGGGGGCATCCTCTGCGTTTGGAGGAAAAAAGGTTTAAGCATAATAACAGACGCGGATTCTTTACTGTAAGAGCAGTGAGACTATGGAACTCTCTGCCGTATGATGTTGTAATGAGTGACTCATTACTTAAATTTAAGAGGGGACTGGATACCTTTCTGGAAAAGTATAATGTTACAGGGTATATACACTAGATTCCTTGATAGGGCGTTGATCCAGGGAACTAGACTGATTGCCGTATGTGGAGTCGGGAAGGAATTTTTTTCCCCAATGTGGAGCTTACTCTTTGCCACATGGGGTTTTTTTTGCCTTCCTCTGGATCAACATGTTAGGGCATGTTAGGTTAGGCTATGGGTTGAACTAGATGGACTTATAGTCTTCCTTCAACCTTAATAACTATGTAACTATGTAAAGTACCGTGACTGGACTACTTATTCCACCAAATACTACAATACTGATCATGAATACAAACCACAATACTAACAACACTGTTATTACTACCAGTGACATTATACACAAGAGCTCTTTATGTAGTATACATTGTATAGGTAATATGGTGATCACCAATGACATTATACATAGAAGCTCTGTACATGGTGTCAGTGTACAGGTAATACAGTGATCATCAGTGACATTACACACAGGAGCTCTGCATATGGTGTACAGGTAATACAGTGATCACCAGTGACATTATACACAAGAGCTCTGTATATAGTGTATAGTGTGCGTGTACATGTAGTACACTGACTCACCAGTGACGTCTGTAGTTGAAGTCCTTCATCTTCACTTTTCTTCTACATCCAGCACAGACCGCCATCATTCCTTCCAGCCAGGACTCGTCTCTGTAGAAAATAACACACAGTTATCAATAGCTGATCGCTTCTAGAGCGCCATTTATTTAATATTCCACAGCCTGGCCCCCTATATCTCTTGTCCATCCTGGTCCCCACATATGCAGCCTGACCCCCCAGATATTCATAATGTCCCACCTCATATAATCTGCCCCCCATGTTTCCATCCTGTCCCCCATATGTCTCTTGTCCTGCCCCCCATCGTATGTGCATCCTGGCCCCCTTCATATATGCGTCCTGGCCCCTATATATCCATCCTTGCACCCTTATCTTGGCCCCTCTTACCTACCTGCGCTCACTGCGCCACATGGCGTCCTCATTTTGGAGGGCCGGTGTGTTCATGTTAAAATGGCCGCCAACCTAGCAGAGACCGGCGAATGGCGATTGATGTGAGTGCGCCCGTTGCATGCAGTACATAACACTGACATCATACGCCAGCAACGTCAGAAGCACACGCATCAATGTTCATCGGGATGTGCAACGCTGCAGTTCAGGTAATGAACGCTGTGTGTGCGCGCTCCTGCACATATTCTGTCTGTGCTTTTAAAGGGCCCATGCCCCTAATAACAGCAGATTTTTTTCTTCTTTCCCCCTCTATTTCTCTGGTTCACAGCAAGGGCCCACTGGGAATTTCCCTGATACCCCACCAGGCCAGTCTGACCCTGATGGAGGAATTGACTGGTCATGTAAAGGTATTGCTGGAGATTACTGTTGTGAATTCCACTCTTGGGCTCCCTCCGGTGGTTGTAAGTGGCACTTTTGTGAGTTCTGCTCTTGGGCTCCCTCCGGTGGTTTTAAGTAGAATGGCTGCTCCTTGGATTTAGCAGTCTGCAGCTGCTTCCACTGATTGTCTTTCTGCTCGGCTATTTATGCCTGGCTCTTTCCTTCAGCCAGTGCCACTTGTCAATGGTTCCTGGTTGGATTCACATCTCTCTTGGATTTCCCTGATATCCTGACCAGTTCAGCAAAGATAAGTCCTTTCTTTGCTCTTTTCTGTCCACATGTTGTGGACTTATTCGTTCTGTGCATTCTATGTTTTGTCCAGCTTGTCAGTATGGATTAATTCAGTTAAGCTGGAAGCTCTGGGAAGCAGATTTACCCTCCACACCTTTAGTCAGATGTGGAGATTTTTGTAAACTCTGTGTGGATTTTTGTAGTTTTTAATACTATGAAAATTGTAAATTAACATAGTTAGTAAGTAACATAGTTAGTAAGGCCGAAAAAAGACATTTGTCCATCCAGTTCAGCCTATATTCCATCATAATAAATCCCCAGATCTACGTCCTTCTACAGAACCTAATTGTATGATACAATATTGTTCTGCTCCAGGAAGACATCCAGGCCTCTCTTGAACCCCTCGACTGAGTTCGCCATCACCACCTCCTCAGGCAAGCAATTCCAGATTCTCACTGCCCTAACAGTAAAGAATCCTCTTCTATGTTGGTGGAAAAACCTTCTCTACTCCAGACGCAAAGAATGCCCCCTTGTGCCCGTCACCTTCCTTGGTATAAACAGATCCTCAGCGAGATATTTGTATTGTCCCCTTATATACTTATACATGGTTATTAGATCGCCCCTCAGTCGTCTTTTTTCTAGACTAAATAATCCTAATTTCGCTAATCTATCTGGGTATTGTAGTTCTCCCATCCCCTTTATTAATTTTGTTGCCCTCCTTTGTACTCTCTCTAGTTCCATTATATCCTTCCTGAGCACCGGTGCCCAAAACTGGACACAGTACTCCATGTGCGGTCTAACTAGGGATTTGTACAGAGGCAGTATAATGCTCTCATCATGTGTATCCAGACCTCTTTTAATGCACCCCATGATCCTGTTTGCCTTGGCAGCTGCTGCCTGGCACTGGCTGCTCCAGGTAAGTTTATCATTAACTAGGATCCCCAAGTCCTTCTCCCTGTCAGATTTACCCAGTGGTTTCCCATTCAGTGTGTAATGGTGATATTGATTCCTTCTTCCCATGTGTATAACCTTACATTTATCATTGTTAAACCTCATCTGCCACCTTTCAGACCAAGTTTCCAACTTATCCAGATCCATCTGTAGCAGAATACTATCTTCTCTTGTATTAACTGCTTTACATAGTTTTGTATCATCTGCAAATATCGATATTTTACTGTGTAAACCTTCTACCAGATCATTAATGAATATGTTGAAGAGAACAGGTCCCAATACCGACCCCTGCGGTACCCCACTGGTCACAGCGACCCAGTTAGAGACTATGCCATTTATAACCACCCTCTGCTTTCTATCACTAAGCCAGTTACTAACCCATTTACACACATTTTCCCCCAGACCAAGCATTCTCATTTTGTGTACCAACCTCTTGTGCGGCACGGTATCAAACGCTTTGGAAAAATCGAGATATACCACGTCCAATGACTCACCGTGGTCCAGCCTATAGCTTACCTCTTCATAAAAACTGATTAGATTGGTTTGACAGGAGCGATTTCTCATAAACCCATGCTGATATGGAGTTAAACAGTTATTCTCATTGAGATAATCCAGAATAACATCCCTCAGAAACCCTTCAAATATTTTACCAACAATAGAGGTTAGACTTACTGGCCTATAATTTCCAGGTTCACTTTTAGAGCCCTTTTTGAATATTGGCACCACATTTGCTATGCGCCAATCCTGCGGAACAGACCCTGTCGCTATAGAGTCCCTAAAAATAAGAAATAATGGTTTATCTATTACATTACTTAGTTCTCTTAGTACTCGTGGGTGTATGCCATCCGGACCCAGAGATTTATCTATTTTAATCTTATTTAGCCGGTTTCGCACCTCTTCTTGGGTTAGATTGGTGACCCTTAATATAGGGTTTTCATTGTTTCTTGGGATTTCACCTAGCATTTCATTTTCCACCGTGAATACCGTGGAGAAGAAGGTGTTTAATATGTTAGTTTTTTCCTCGTCATCTACAACCATTCTTTCCTCACTATTTTTTAAGGGGCCTACATTTTCAGTTTTTATTCTTTTACTATTGATATAGTTGAAGAACAGTTTGGGATTAGTTTTACTCTCCTTAGCAATGTGCTTCTCTGTTTCCTTTTTGGCAGCTTTAATTAGTTTTTTAGATAAAGTATTTTTCTCCCTATAGCTTTTTAGAGCTTCAATGGTGCCATCCTGCTTTAGTAGTGCAAATGCTTTCTTTTTACTGTTAATTGCCTGTCTTATTTCTTTGTTTAGCCACATTGGGTTTTTCCTATTTCTAGTCCTTTTATTCCCACAAGGTATAAACCGCTTACACTGCCTATTTAGGATGTTCTTAAACATTTCCCATTTATTATCTGTATTCTTATTTCTGAGGATATTGTCCCAGTCTACCAGATTAAGGGCATCTCTAAGCTGGTCAAACTTTGCCTTCCTAAAGTTCAGTGTTTTTGTGACTCCCTGACAAGTCCCCCTAGTGAAAGACAGGTGAAACTGTACAATATTGTGGTCGCTATTTCCTAGATGCCCGACCACCTGCAGATTTGGTATTCTGTCAGGTCTATTAGATAGTATTAGGTCTAAAAGTGCTGCTCCTCTGGTTGGATTCTGCACCAATTGTGAAAGATAATTTTTCTTGGTTATTAGCAGAAACCTGTTGCCTTTATGGGTTTCACAGGTTTCTGTTTCCCAGTTAATATCCGGGTAGTTAAAGTCCCCCATAACCAGGACCTCATTATGGGTTGCAGCTTCATCTATCTGCTTTAGAAGTAGACTTTCCATGGTTTCTGTTCTATTTGGGGGTTTGTAACAGACCCCAATGAGAATTTTGTTACCATTTTTCCCTCCATGAATTTCGACCCATATGGACTCGACATCCTCATTTCCATCGCTAATATCCTCCCTTAAAGTGGACTTTAGACAAGACTTTACATAGAGACAAACCCCTCCTCCTCTCCGATTTTTACGATCCTTTCTAAACAGACTGTAACCCTGTAAGTTAACTGCCCAGTCATAGCTTTCATCTAACCATGTCTCGGTTATTCCCACTATGTCAAAGTTACCTGTAGATATTTCTGCTTCTAGTTCTTCCATCTTGTTTGTCAGGCTTCTGGCGTTTGCGAGCATGCAGTTTAGAGGATTTTGTTTTGTTCCAATCTCCTCGCTGTGGATTGTTTTAGAAATGTTCTTACTTCCCTTCTGAGTATGTTTTCCGTCCTGTCCTATCTATCTAGCTAGACTGGCCTCCTGTGCTACATCCTGGTTTCATTCTACGTATATCTTTTCCCTCTCCACTCACAGTCATTACTTGTGGGGGCTATCTATCCTTTGGGGATTTTCTCTGAGGCAAGATAGTTTTCCTGTTTCTATCTTTAGGGGTAGTTAGTTCTCAGGCTGTGACGAGGTGCCTAGGGAGTGACAGGAGCATCCCACGGCTACTTCTAGTGTTGTGTTGAGTGTTGTGAATTCTGTTGTCGGGCTCCCTCCTGTGGTCATGAATGGTACTTCGGCTGGTTCTGTCCATGGACTTTCTCTGGTGGCTGTGGGTGTTTCTGAGTTTCCTTCCACAGGTGACGAGGTTAATTCGTTAGCTGCTGCTCTATTTAACTCCACTTAGATCTTTGCTCCATGCCACCTGTCAATGTTCCAGTATTGGTCTAGTTCACTCCTGGATCGTTCTTGTGACCTGTCTTCCCAGCAGAAGCTAAGTGACTGCTTGTTTTTCTCTGGTTTGCTATTTTTCTGTCCAGCTTGCTATTTTGATTGTTGTCTTGCTTGCTGGAAGCTCTGGGACGCAGAGGGAGCGCCTCCGCACCGTGAGTCGGTGGGGAGGGTCTTTTTGCGCCCTCTGCGTGGTCTTTTTGTAGGTTTTTGTGCTGACCGCAAAGCTACCTTTCCTATCCTCAGTCTGTTCAGTAAGTCGGGCCTCACTTTGCTTAATCTATTTCATCTCTGTGTTTGTATTTTCATCTTTACTCACAGTCATTATATGTGGGGGGCTGCCTTTTCCTTTGGGGAATTTCTCTGAGGCAAGGTAGGCTTTATTTTTCTATCTTTAGGGCTAGCTAGTTCCTTAGGCTGTGCCGAGTTGCATAGGGAGCGTTAGGCGCAATCCACGGCTATTTCTAGTGTGGTTGATAGGATTAGGGATTGCGGTCAGCAGAGTTCCCACGTCCCAGAGCTCGTCCTATATTATCAGTAACTATCAGGTCATTCTGTGTGCTCTTAACCACCAGGTCCATTGTTGTCCTGACCACCAGGTCATAACAGTATAGGTGGCCCAAAGTACTAATGCATCTCAATAGAGGGATAAGAGAAGTTCTGAGACCATTTTTTTTTCTTTGCAGTGTGTTTTGTCTCTCTTTTCCCCTTTACATCTGGGTGATTCAGAACACAGGTGTAGACATGGACATTCAAGGTCTGTCCTCTTTGATGGATAATCTCACTATAAGTGTACAAAACATTCAAGATTTTGTGGTTCAGAATCCGATGTCAGAGCCTAGGATTCCAATTCCTGATTTGTTTTTTGGTGATAGATCTAAGTTCTTGAATTTCAAAAATAATTGTAAATTGTTTCTTGCCTTGAAACCTCGCTCCTCAGGTGACCCTGTTCAACAAGTAAAGATCATTATTTCTTTGTTACGTGGTGACCAGGGCCGTATTTAGAGTTTCTGCTGCCCTAGGCACTTTTAGTGCTGCCTCCCCCTTTGGTGAGTATGACACTATCGGCAGTGACTTTGGCAAAAATCGCTGATGTGAAAGTCGCCTTTTGCAGCAGATCCGACAGTTTTTCCGCATCTGCCGCGTAATGGATCACTTAGGGCAACACTGCGTTCGGCCTCATTCATTCCCTATGGGACTTACAGACATGTGCGGCTCTTGCGGTTTTGCCGCCATCCGGCAAATGCGGTACTTGCAGCAATGAGAAAAAACACTACTAGCAGTGTTTTATGTATCATCGTAAGTGCAAAACCGCAATTGCCGCACATGTTCGCAAGTAGCCATCATTACCTGTCCCTGCACCTTGCTAGCTCATCCCTATCCAACCCTCCCTGACCTAAAACTACACTATAAAGCTTCAGAAAAGCAATTTATTAACTGCCATATTCCTATGATAATGAGGGCTCTAGGCTACGGCGTAGACTGGGACGGGCAGTCTCCGGGTCTCCATCCTCTCTGTGCACACCCTCAGTCCCTGCCTCACTGCCTGTGCACAGACCACCCTCCACCGCACCCGGTAATCACCGCTCGCAGTAGCATACCAGCAGAGGTGTATCTAGGGTTTCTGGCACCCGGGGAAAGAATTCATTTTGGTGCCCCCCCTCCGCCAAGGACATATGTGATTTGCACACTCAGTCATGTGCCCACGAGCTCCTCTCCCTAATGCTCTCAATGTTCAGTGAAAAACTAAGAGAAGCAGAAGAGAAGCTCGATGTCGCAGGACCATAAGAGTATGTGTCCACGTTCAGGATTGCATCAGGATTTGGTCATGATTTTTCATCAGTATTTGTAGCCAAAACCAGGAGTGGAACAATTAGAGGAAAACTATAATAGAACCATATGCTCCACTTCTGTATTTATCACCCACTCCTGGTTTTGGCTACAAATACTGATGTAAAATACTGACCAAATCCTGATGCAATCCTGAACGTGGACACACACCCTAAGTCTGAAAAATCGCATATGAGTGACGTGTCCATGTGACGACTACTGGAACTTGCAGAGCTGAATCCTGACATCGCAGCTTCTGAATTCTCACAACGCATGCACTGCACTTTTAGGATTCTCCCTTGCCGGTGGACAGTCATGTCAGCACAAGTATGTGATTTGTAGACTTCTGACCACATTCTGACTAGATGTGCCCGGCCTCGCTCAGTTCATTTTCATTGACGGAGGTCACGCATGTCTAGTCAGCACGTGATCGCATTAATGTAAATCCCCAGCATGAGAGAATCCTGACAGCGTGCAGTGTGCACTGTGAGAATTCAGAAGTCTGCAGTCACAAAGAATGACTGCAGACTCATCACAAGCCTGGACATCCCCTTTAAAAGGGACTCTGTCACCTGAATTTGGAGGGAACAATTTTCAGCCATAGGGGTGGGGTTTTCGGGTGTTTGATTCACCCTTTCCTTACCCGCTGGCTGCATGCTGGCTGCAATATTGGATTGAAGCTCATTCTCTGTCCTCCATAGTACACGCCTGCGCAAGGCAAGATTGCAGATTGTGCAGGTACAGTATGTACTACGGAGGACAGAGAATGAGCTTCAATCCAATATTGCAGCCAGCATGCAGCCAGCGGGTAAGGAAAGGGTGAATCAAACACCCGAAAACCCCACCCCTATGGCTGAAAATTGTTCCCTCCAAATTCAGGTGACAGTGTCCCTTTAAATCTCCTAACATATATAAAAACATGAGAGTTAGCATCACAAATAACATTTACATCCAGGTACCTGATAGATGACGTCGCCTCTGGAGCCGTTCTCCTTTTCTTCATCTTGTCCAGATCCCATGATGAGTTTTCTCATCCACAGCCGTCTCTGCAGACTTCCATCTTCGCCGCTCTTTTGCAGAAAGTCTCCACATGACGCCCTTAAAGATACAAGTGTCATTATAATGCTCCCAAATAAAAAATTGCCCCTCACTATATTGTCTGCACAAAGTATGACCCCCACACTGTCCCTCTTATGGTACATGCTCTTCACACTGTCCTCTCCTTTCTATACCAGTCCCCTCTTCACACTGTCCTCTCACACTGTGTCCCCCTTATAGGGCCCAGTATTTATACTCCATATTTATACTCCATCCTCCCACACTGCGTTCATGCCTCCCCCATCCTCCCACCCTGCGTTCATGGCTCCCCCATCCTTCTCCCCTGCAAGCATGGCTCCCCCATCCTCCCACTCTGCGTTCATGGCTCCCCATCCTTCTCCCCTGCGTTCATGGCTCCCCCATCCTTCTCCCCTGCGTTCATGGCTCCCCCATCCTCCCACTCTGCGTTCATGGCTCCCCCATCCTCCCACTCTGCGTTCATGGCTCCCCCATCCTCCCACTCTGCGTTCATGGCTCCCCATCCTTCTCCCCTGCGTTCATGGCTCCCCATCCTTCTCCCCTGTATGCACGGCTCCCCATCCTTCTCCCCTGTATGCACGGCTCCCCATCCTTCTCCCCTGTGTGCACGGCTCCCCATCCTTCTCCCCTGTGTGCACGGCTCCCCATCCTTCTCCCCTGTGTACATGGCTCCCCATCCTTCTCCCCTGTGTGCACGGCTCCCCATCCTTCTCCCCTGTGTGCACGGCTCCCCATCCTTCTCCCCTGTATGCACGGCTCCCCATCCTTCTCCCCTGTGTACAAGGCTCCCCATCCTTCTCCCCTGTGTGCACGGCTCCCCATCCTTCTCCCCTGTGTGCACGGCTCCCCATCCTTCTCCCCTGTGTGCACGGCTCCCCATCCTTCTCCCCTGTGTGCACGGCTCCCCATCCTTCTCCCCTGTGTACATGGCTCCCCATCCTTCTCCCCTGTGTGCACGGCTCCCCATCCTTCTCCCCTGTATGCACGACTCCCCATCCTTCTCCCCTGTATGCACGGCTCCCCATCCTTCTCCCCTGTATGCACGGCTCCCCATCCTTCTCCCCTGTGTGCACGGCTCCCCATCCTTCTCCCCTGTATGCACGACTCCCCATCCTTCTCCCCTGTATGCACGGCTCCCCATCCTTCTCCCCTGTATGTATGGCTCCCCATCCTCCTCCCCTGTGTGCACGGCACCCCACTTTTTTCCCTGTCATACTTACCTCTCACCGGCGCGCAGCACAGAACTTCCTGGCATCTCAGCGTCTTCCTTCCTGTCTTCAGCGGTCACATGGTAGCGCTAATTAAGGGTGATGAATATGCGCATATTCATCACCCTTAATGATCGGTACCATGTGACCGCTGAAGACAGGACGGCGCTGAGACGCAGTTGCAGCCACCGCTGGAGGAAGGTGAGTATTACGTCTTCAGGGAGGGAGGGAAGGGGGCGGGAAGGAGGGAGGAGGGGGGGGCGGGAAGGGGGGAGGGAGGAGGGGGGGCAGAAACTTGACCCCGGAGTTTTATAAAATAAAAAAAAAAAAAAAAAAGGAAAAAACCTAGCTCAAGGGCGCCCCCCCGCATCCCGCCGCCCTAGGCACGTGCCCTCAAGTGCCTAGTGGCAAATACGGCCCTGGTGGTGACCCTCAAGACTGGGCATTTTCCCTTGCGCCAGGAGATCCGGCATTGCGTGATGTTGATGCGTTTTTCCTGGCACTTGGATTGCTTTATGACGAACCTAATTCAGTGGATCAGGTAGAGAAAATCTTGCTGGCTCTGTGTCAGGGTCAGAATGAAGCGGAGATATATTGTCAGAAGTTTAGAAAGTGGTCTGTGCTCACTCAGTGGAATGAATGTGCCCTGGCAGCAATCTTCAGAAAGGGTCTCTCTGAAGCCCTTAAGGATGTCATGGTGGGATTTCCCATGCCTGCTGGTCTGAATGAGTCTATGTCTTTGGCCATTCAGATCGATCGACGCTTGCGTGAGCGTAAAGCTGTGCACCATTTGGCGGTACTATCTGAGCATGGGCCTGAGCCTATGCAATGTGATAGGACTTTGACCAGAGCTGACCGGCAAGAACACAGACGTCGGAATGGGTTATGTTTTTACTTTGGTGATTCCACTCATGCTATCTCCGATTGTCCTAAGCGCACTAAGCGGTTCGCTAGGTCTGACACTACTGGTACGGTACAGTCTAAATTTCTATTGTCCGTTACTCTGATTTGTTCTTTGTCATCCTATTCTGTTATGGCATTTGTGGATTCAGGCGCTGTCCTGAATTTGATGGACTTGGAGTATGCTAGGCACTGTGGTTTTTTCTTGGAGCCCTTGCAGTATCCTATTCCATTGAGAGGAATTGATGCTACGCCTTTGGCCAAGAATAAGCCTCAGTACTGGACCCAATTGACCATGTGCATGGCTCCTGCACATCAGGAGGATATCCGCTTTCTGGTGTTGCATAATCTGCATGATGTGGTCGTTTTGGGGTTGCCATGGCTACAGGTTCATAATCCAGTATTGGACTGGAAATCTATGTCTGTGTCCAGCTGGGGTTGCCAGTGGGTACATGGTGATGTTCCATTTTTGTCTATTTCGTCTTCCACTCCTTCTGAAGTTCCAGAGTTTTTGTCGGATTATCGGGATGTATTTGATGAGCCCAAAGCCAGTGCCCTACCTCTTCATAGGGATTGCGATTGTGCAATTAATTTGATTCCTGGTAGTAAGTTTCCTAAGGGCCGATTGTTCAATTTATCTGTGCCAGAACACGCCGCTATGCGGAGTTATATAAAGGAATCCTTGGAGAAAGGCTATATTCGCCCGTCGTCATCACCGTTAGGAGCAGGGTTCTTTTTTGTGGCCAAGAAGGATGGTTCTTTGAGACCTTGTATTGATTACCGCCTTCTCAATAAAATTACAGTCAAATTTCAGTATCCTTTGCCGTTGCTGTCTGATTTGTTTGCTCGTATTAAAGGGGCTAGTTGGTTCACCAAGATAGATCTTCGAGGGGCGTATAATCTTGTGCGTATTAAACGAGGGCCATTTTGAGTACCTGGTTATGCCATTCTGGCTTTCCAATGCTCCATCAGTATTTCAGTCCTTTATGCATGACATCTTCCGAGAGTACCTGGATAAATTCCTGATTGTGTATTTGGATGATATTTTGGTCTTTTTGGATGATTGGGAGTCTCATGTGGAGCAGGTCAGAATGGTGTTCCAGGTCCTTCGTGCGAATTCCTTGTTTGTGAAGGGGTCAAAGTGTCTCTTTGGAGTTCAGAAGGTTTCATTTTTGGGGTTCATTTTTTCCCCTTCTACTATCGAGATGGACCCTGTTAAAGTCCAAGCCATTTACGATTGGACTCAGCCGACATCTGTGAAGAGCCTGCAAAAGTTCCTGGGCTTTGCTAATTTTTATCGGCGCTTCATCGCTAATTTTTCTAGTGTTGCTAAACCGTTGACTGATTTGACCAAGAAGGGTGCTGATGTGGTCAATTGGTCTTCTGCAGCTGTAGAGGCTTTTCAGGAGTTGAAGCGTCGTTTTTCTTCTGCCCCTGTGTTGTGCCAGCCAGATGTTTCGCTCCCGTTTCAGGTGGAGGTTGATGCTTCTGAGATTGGAGCTGGGGCTGTTTTGTCACAAAGAAGTTCTGATGGCTCGGTGATGAAGCCATGTGCTTTCTTTTCTAGAAAGTTTTCACCTGCTGAGCACAATTGTGATGTTGGTAATCGAGAGTTGTTGGCCATGAAGTGGGCATTCGAGGAGTGGCGTCATTGGCTTGAAGGAGCCAAGCATCGCGTGGTGGTCTTGACGGATCACAAGAATTTGACTTATCTTGAGTCTGCCAAACGGTTGAATCCGAGACAGGCTCAATGGTCGTTATTTTTCTCCCGTTTTGATTTTGTGGTTTCGTACCTTCCGGGCTCTAAGAATGTGAAGGCTGATGCCCTGACAAGGAGTTTTGTGCCTGACTCTCCAGGTGTTCCTGAGCCAGCGGGTATTCTCAAAGAGGGGGTAATTTTGTCTGCCATCTCCCCTGATTTGCGGCGGGTGCTGCAAAAATTTCAGGCTGATAGACCTGACCGTTGCCCAGCAGAGAAACTGTTTGTCCCTGATAGATGGACTAGTAGAGTTATCTCTGAGATTCATTGTTCAGTGTTGGCTGGGCATCCTGGAATCTTTGGTACCAGAGATTTGGTGGCTAGATCCTTTTGGTGGCCGTCTTTGTCACTGGATGTGCGTTCTTTTGTGCAGTCCTGTGGGACTTGTGCTCGGGCTAAGCCCTGCTGTTCTCGTGCCAGTGGGTTGCTTTTGCCCTTGCCGGTCCCGAAGAGGCCCTGGACGCATATTTCTATGGATTTTATTTCAGATCTCCCCGTCTCTCAAAAGATGCCGGTCATTTGGGTGGTTTGTGATCGCTTTTCTAAGATGGTCCATTTGGTACCTTTGTCTAAATTGCCTTCCTCCTCTGATTTGGTGCCATTCTTTTTCCAGCATGTGGTTCGTTTGCATGGTATCCCGGAGAACATCGTTTCTGACAGAGGTTCCCAGTTTGTTTCGAGGTTTTGGCGATCTTTTTGTGCTAGGATGGGCATTGATTTGTCTTTTTCCTCGGCTTTCCATCCTCAGACAAATGGCCAAACCGAACGAACTAATCAGACTTTGGAAACATAGCTGAGATGCTTTGTTTCTGCTGATCAGGATGATTGGGTGTCCTTTTTGCCGTTGGCTGAGTTCGCCCTTAATAATCGGGCCAGCTCGGCTACTTTGGTTTCGCCGTTTTTCTGCAATTCTGGTTTCCATCCGCGTTTCTCTTCAGGGCAGGTTGAGTCTTCGGACTGTCCTGGTGTAGATACTGTGGTGGATAGGTTGTAGCAGATTTGGACTCATGTGGTGGACAATTTGACATTGTCCCAGGAGAAGGCTCAACGTTTTGCTAACCGCCGGCATTGTGTGGGTCACCAACTTCGTGTTGGGGATTTGGTTTGGTTGTCGTCTCGTTATGTTCCTATGAAGGTTTCCTCTCCTAAGTTTAAGCCTCGTTTCATTGGTCCGTATAAGATTTCTGAGGTTATCAATCCTGTGTCATTTCGTTTGGCCCTTCCTGCTTCTTTTGCCATCCATAATGTGTTCCATAGGTCGTTGTTGCGGAGATACGTGGCGCCTGTGGTTCCATCCGTTAATCCTCCTGCCCCGGTGTTGGTTGAGGGGGAGTTGGAGTATGTGGTGGAGAAGATTTTGGATTCTCGTATTTCGAGACGGAAACTCCAGTACCTGGTCAAGTGGAAGGGTTATGGTCAGGAAGATAATTCCTGGATTTTTGCCTCTGATGTTCATGCTGCCGATCTGGTTCGTGCCTTTCATTTGGCTCGTCCTGGTCGGCCTGGGGGCTCTGGTGAGGGTTCGGTGACACCTCCTCAAAGGGGGGGGTACTGTTGTGAATTCTGTTGTCGGGCTCCCTCCTGTGGTCATGAATGGTACTTCGGCTGGTTCTGTCCATGGACTTTCTCTGGTGGCTGTGGGTGTTTCTGAGTTTCCTTCCACAGGTGACGAGGTTAATTCGTTAGCTGCTGCTCTATTTAACTCCACTTAGATCTTTGCTCCATGCCACCTGTCAATGTTCCAGTATTGGTCTAGTTCACTCCTGGATCGTTCTTGTGACCTGTCTTCCCAGCAGAAGCTAAGTGACTGCTTGTTTTTCTCTGGTTTGCTATTTTTCTGTCCAGCTTGCTATTTTGATTGTTGTCTTGCTTGCTGGAAGCTCTGGGACGCAGAGGGAGCGCCTCCGCACCGTGAGTCGGTGGGGAGGGTCTTTTTGCGTCCTCTGCGTGGTCTTTTTGTATGTTTTTGTGCTGACCGCAAAGCTACCTTTCCTATCCTCAGTCTGTTCAGTAAGTCGGGCCTCACTTTGCTTAATCTATTTCATCTCTGTGTTTGTATTTTCATCTTTACTCACAGTCATTATATGTGGGGGGCTGCCTTTTCCTTTGGGGAATTTCTCTGAGGCAAGGTAGGCTTTATTTTTCTATCTTTAGGGCTAGCTAGTTCCTTAGGCTGTGCCGAGTTGCATAGGGAGCGTTAGGCGCAATCCACGGCTATTTCTAGTGTGGTTGATAGGATTAGGGATTGCGGTCAGCAGAGTTCCCACGTCCCTGAGCTCGTCCTATATTATCAGTAACTATCAGGTCATTCCGTGTGCTCTTAACCACCAGGTCCATTGTTGTCCTGACCACCAGGTCATAACAGTTGAGCTTAGGGACTGCGGTCAGTACAGGTACCACCTCCTTCAGAGCTCGTCCCATGTTGCTCCTTAACCACCAGTTCATAACAGTACAAGTGGCCAAAAATGAATTAAATGCATCTCAAAAGAAGGAAAAAAAAATTCTGAGCCATTTTTTTTTCTGTGCTCTGTTTTGTCTTTTTTTTCCTCTTGATCTCTGGGTGGTTCAGGATTTATGCTCTGGCATGGATGTTCAGGGTTTTTTTTTATCGTGTGGATCAACTTGCTGCAAGAGTACAGAGTATCCAAGATTATGTTGTCCAGACTCCGGCTTTGGAGCCTAAAATTCCTACTCCTGATTTGTTTTTTGGGGACAGATCCAAGTTTTTGAACTTTAAAAATGACTTCAAATTGTTTTTTGCTTTGAAACCCCGTTCTTCTGGTGATCCCATTCAGCAAGTTAAAATCATTATATCCTTGCTGCGTGGTGACCCTCAGGACTGGGCATTCTCCCTTGAATCAGGGGATCCGGCATTGCTGAATGTAGACGCATTTTTTCAAGCGCTCGGATTATTGTATAACGAACGTAATTCTGTGGATCATGCAGAAAAAACCCTGCTGGCCCTGTGTCAAGGTCAGGAAGCGGCAGAATTATACTGCCAGAAATTTAGGAAATGGTCTGTACTGACTAAATGGAATAAGGATGCTCTGGCTGCTATTTTCAGAAAAGGTCTTTCTGAAGCCCTTAAAGATGTTATGGTGGGCTTCCCTACGCCTACTGGTTTGAGCGAATCTATGTCTCTAGCCATTCAGATTGATCGGCGTCTGCGTGAGCGCAAAGCTGTGCACCATATGACAGTGTCCTCTGAGCAGAGTCCTGAGCCAATGCAATGTGATAGGATTTTGACTAGAACAGAACGGCAGGAATTCAGACGTCAGAATAGGCTGTGTTTTTACTGTGGTGATTCTGCTCATGTTATTTCCGATTGCCCTAAGTGTACTAGGAGGGTCGCTAGGTCTGTTACCATCAGTACTGTACAGCCTAAATTTCTTTTATCTGTGACCCTGATTTGCTCATTGTCGTCCTTTTCTGTCATGGCATTTGTGGATTCAGGTGCTGCCCTGAACTTAATGGACTTGGAATTCGCCAGGCGCTGTGGTTTTTCCTTGCAGCCTTTGCAGAGCCCTATTCCTTTGAGGGGCATTGATGCTACTCCATTGGCCAAGGATAAACCTCAGTACTGGACGCAGATGACCATGTACATGGCTCCAGCACATCACGAAGATTGCCGTTTTCTGGTGTTGCATAACCTGCATGATGTTGTTGTACTGGGTTTTCCATGGTTACAAGAACATAATCTGGTGCTGGATTGGAAAACTATGTCTGTGACTAGTTGGGGTTGTCAAGGGGTGCATAGTGACGTTCCTTTGATGTCTGTTTCCTCTTCCCCCTCTTCTGAAGTCCCTGAGTTTTTGTCGGATTTCCAGGATGTATTTGATGAGGCTAAGTCCAGTTCCCTTCCTCCACATAGGGACTGTGATTGTGCTATTAACTTGATTCCAGGTTGTAAGTTCCCTAAGGGCCCACTTTTCAATCTGTCTGTGCCAGAGCATGCCGCCATGCGGAGTTATGTTAAGGAATCTGTGGAGAAGGGGCATATTCGGCCGTCTTCGTCACCATTGGGAGCGGGTTTCTTTTTTGTTGCTAAGAAGGATGGCTCCTTGAAACCCTATATAGATTATCGTCTTCTTAATAAGATCACGGTCAAATTCCAATACCCCTTGCCTTTGCTTTCTGATTTGTTTGCTCAGATTAAGGGGGCTAGTTGGTTTACTAAGATTGACCTTCGAGGGGCATATAATCTTGTTCGTATTAAACAGGGTGACGAATGGAAAACTGCGTTTAATACGCCCGAAGGCCATTTTCAATACCTCGTGATGCCATTCGGGCTCTCTAATGCTCCATCTGTGTTCCAATCTTTCATGCATGATATTTTCCGCAATTATCTTGATAAATTCATGGTTGTATATTTGGATGATATTTTGATTTTTTCCGATGATTGGGAGTCTCATGTGAAGCAGGTCAGGATGGTATTCCAGATCCTTCGTGATAATGCTTTATTTGTGAAGGGGTCTAAGTGCCTATTCGGAGTTCAGAAGGTCTCTTTTTTGGGTTTTATTTTTTCTCCCTCGTCTATGAAAATGGATCCTGTTAAGGTCCAAGCTATTCATGACTGGATTCAACCCACATCTGTGAAGAGCCTTCAAACATTTTTGGGCTTTGCTAATTTCTATCGCCGTTTCATTGCCAACTTTTCCAGTGTGGTTAAGCCCCTTACTGATTTGACGAAGAAAGGCGCTGATGTGACGAATTGGTCCTCTGCGGCTGTTGAGGCCTTTCGGGAGCTTAAACACCGATTTACTTCTGCCCCTGTGTTGCGTCAGCCGGATGTTTCTCTTCCTTTTCAGTTTGAGGTTGACGCTTCTGAGATTGGGGCAGGGGCCGTTTTGTCTCAGAGGGATTCTGATGGTTCTTTGATGAAACCGTGTGCTTTTTTTTTCCAGAAAGTTTTCGCCTGCGGAACGCAATTATGATGTCGGCAATCGGGAGTTGTTGGCTATGAAGTGGGCATTTGAGGAGTGGCGACATTGGCTTGAGGGAGCTAAGCACCGCGTTGTGGTCTTGACTGATCATAAGAATCTGATTTACCTCGAGTCGGCCAAGCGGCTGAATCCTAGACAGGCTCGATGGTCCCTGTTTTTCTCCCATTTTGATTTTGTGGTCTCGTATCTTCCGGGATCTAAGAATGTTAAGGCTGATGCCCTCTCTAGGAGTTTTTTGCCTGATTCTCCTGGAGTCCTTGAGCCGGTTGGCATTCTTAAGGAAGGGGTGATTCTTTCTGCCATCTCCCCTGATTTGCGGCGGGTGCTTTGGGAATTTCAGGCTGATAAGCCTGACCGCTGTCCAGTGGGGAAGCTGTTTGTTCCTTATAGATGGACAAGTAAGGTAATTTCTGAGGTTCATTGTTCAGTGCTGGCTGGTCATCCTGGGATTTTTGGTACCAGAGATTTGGTTGCTAGGTCCTTTTGGTGGCCTTCTTTGTCGCGAGATGTGCGTGCTTTTGTGCAGTCCTGTGGGACTTGCGCCCGGGCCAAGCCTTGCTGTTCCCGCGCTAGTGGGTTGCTTTTGCCTTTTCCGGTCCCTGAGAGGCCCTGGACGCATATTTCCATGGATTTTATTTCGGATCTTCCTGTTTTCCAGAAGATGTCTGTTATCTGGGTTGTTTGTGACCGGTTCTCTAAAATGGTCCATCTGGTACCTTTGCCTAAGTTGCCTTCCTCCTCAGATTCGGTTCCATTGTTTTTTCAGCATGTGGTTCGTTTGCATGGCATTCCGGAGAATATTGTGTCTGACAGAGGTTCTCAGTTTGTCTCTAGGTTTTGGCGGGCCTTTTGTGCTAGGATGGGCATTGATTTGTCTTTTTCTTCGGCGTTTTATCCTCAGACTAATGGCCAAACTGAGCAAACTAATCAGACCTTGGAAACCTATTTGAGATGCTTTGTGTCTGCTGATCAGGATGATTGGGTGGCTTTCTTGCCGTTGGCCGAGTTTGCCCTTAATAATAGGGCTAGTCCGGCTACTTTGGTTTCACCTTTCTTTTGTAATTTTGGTTTTCATCCTCGTTTTTCTTCGGGGCAGGTTGAGCCTTCTGATTGTCCTGGTGTGGATTCTGTGGTGGACAGGCTGCAGCAGATTTGGACTCATGTGGTGGACAATTTGACGTTGTCTCAGGAAAAGGCTCAAAGTTTTGCTAACCGCCGTCTGTGTGTTGGTCCCCGACTTCGTGTGGGGGATTTGGTTTGGTTGTCTTCTCGTCATGTTCCTATGAAGGTTTCTTCCCCTAAGTTTAAGCCTCGGTTTATTGGTCCTTATAAGATTTCTGAAATTATCAATCTGGTGTCTTTTCGTTTGGCTCTTCCAGCCTCTTTTGCCATTCATAATGTTTTCCATAGATCTTTGTTGCGGAGATATGTGGTGCCCGTTGTTCCCTCGGTTGATCCTCCTGCCCCGGTGTTGGTTGAGGGAGAGTTGGAATATGAGGTTGAGAAAATTTTGGATTCTCGTTTTTCGAGGTGGAGGCTTCAGTATCTTGTCAAGTGGAAGGGTTATGGCCAGGAGGATAATTCTTGGGTTGTTGCCTCCGATGTCCATGCCGCCGATTTGGTTCGTGCTTTTCACTTGGCTCGTCCTGATCGGCCTGGGGGCTCTGGTGAGGGTTCGGTGACCCCTCCTCAAGGGGGGGGTACTGTTGTGAATTCCGCTCTTGGGCTCCCTCCGGTGGTTGTAAGTGGCACTTTTGTGAGTTCTGCTCTTGGGCTCCCTCTGGTGGTTTTAAGTGGAATGGCTGCTCCTTGGATTTAGCAGCCTGCAGCTGCTTCCACTGATTGTCTTTCTGCTCGGCTATTTATGCCTGGCTCTTTCCTTCAGCTAGTGCCACTTGTCAATGGTTCCTGGTTGGATTCACATCTCTCTTGGATTTCCCTGATATCCTGACCAGTTCAGCAAAGATAAGTCCTTTCTTTGCTCTTTTCTGTCCACATGTTGTGGACTTATTCGTTCTGTGCATTCTATGTTTTGTCCAGCTTGTCAGTATGGATTAATTCAGTTAAGCTGAAAGCTCTGGGAAGCAGATTTACCCTCCACACCTTTAGTCAGGTGTGGAGATTTTTGTAAACTCTGTGTGGATTTTTGTAGTTTTTAATACTGACCGCACAGTATTCCGTCCTGTCCTATCTATCTAGCTAGACTGGCCTCCTGTGCTACATCCTGGTTTCATTCTACATATGTCTTTTCCCTCTCCACTCACAGTCATTACTTGTGGGGGGCTATCTATCCTTTGGGGATTTTCTCTGAGGCAAGATAGTTTTCCTGTTTCTATCTTTAGGGGTAGTTAGTTCTCAGGCTGTGACGAGGTGCCTAGGGAGTGACAGGAGCATCCCATGGCTTCTTCTAGTGTTGTGTTGAGCTTAGGGACTGCGGTCAGTACAGGTACCACCTCCTTCAGAGCTCGTCCCATGTTGCTCCTTAACCACCAGTTCATAAAAGATTACCTTTAATGGACAATGAAAGCGTTATGCAGATCCACTCTATGGTAAAAATTAGTAAAACGTTGCATTCAGGTGATGGACTCACGCATAATTTTTACTTTAAGACCCATGAGATCCAAGTTCACGTTTGGGTATAAGTTATTATAGAAAAGTAACGGAAAATATGTAATAGACAAAATTTCCATTAAGCCTCTATTAAGGATACACCATAATGTTTTATCAGAAGCAGTATGTTGCCATTTTATCCATTAACATTTTTTTGATGGAGTTCCAAGATTTTAGTTTTTTGTTTCTATAACAAAACTGAAAAATAGAACTCTAAAAATTATTTTGAACCCAGTCTAATTGCAGATGATCTAAATCGCAATCCCTAAGGCCATGTTCACACGTTCCTGATTTCCATCCTTTTTTTTCTGCACTAAAAACCGCAGCTCTTGGCAGAAAACGCAGGTCCTTTTTTTGGTGCGATTTTGGTGCGTTTTTTGATGCATTTTTTTATGCGTTTTTAGTGCGTTTTTTTATGCAGTTTTCTATGCAGAGTCTGTGTGTTTTCTAGGGAGTTTTTTAGGGTTAAAATGGCTGAAAATACCCTAACCCTACCCCTAACCCTACCCCTAACCCTACCCCTAACCCTAACCCTATTCTAACCTTAGTGGAAAAAAAAAATTCTTTATTTTTTTATTGTCCCTACCTATGGGGGTGACAAAGGGGGGGGGTCATTTACTATTTTTTTTATTTTGATCACTGAGGTTATATCTCAGTGATCAAAATGCACTTTGGAACGAATCTGCCGGCCGGCAGATTCGGCGGGAGCACTGCGCATGCGCCCGCCATTTTGGAAGATGGCAGCGCCCAGGGAGAAGACGGACGGACGGACACTGGGAGGCCGGGTAAGTATAAGGGGGGGAGATGAGGGCACGGGGAGGCGTCGGAGCACAGGGGGTGGCATCGGAGCATGGGGGGGTGGGATTGGGGCACGGGGGGCAGCCACACTGCAGCGGTTCTGCACCACAAACCGCAGTAAAACCCGCAGATATATTTTTCATCTGCGGGTTTTACTGCGGGTTTGACCTCACAATGGAGGTCTATGGGTGCAGAACCGCTGCAGTTTTGCAAAAAGAAGTGACATGGTACTTCTTTTTTACCGCAGCTATTCAGCGCGGCTTTTTTTCCCGATTCCCGCATCACGTGCACAGTGGTTCCTGTTTTCCATAGGGTACAGTGTACTGTACCCTGCATGGAAAACAGCTGCGGAGCCGCAGCGGCAAAATCGCGGCGGTTCCGCAGTAAAAAACGCACTGTGTGAACATGGCCTAATAGTTGCCTGAAGCAGTACCCATATTCCTTTCTTTACCTTATAAACATATGTACACTTATTTCATATTGACCTGCATATTATGCTTCATATCCTAGATGAGGTATCTTCTAGTTCCTGATCCTAAATTACTTCAGAAAAGGCAGATAAATGAATATACACTCTACTCTCACTATATATGAAGCGATTATATATGATTAGAGATACCGTAATTTATACAGTATAGCTCACTGGCACAAAATAGCTTGCATACAAGATGCAACCATCACAAGTAGCCATTACAATAATCCCTTCTGTAGACCAGAGCTACTCATGAACAGTATGCCACAGACCTAGTTTTCACAGTCGCATTCTAGTCTATCCTGCGGTGCTCGTCTCATTTTCATCTGCCCTACCTTCTCATTTAAGTGATTATATTGCAGAAAGGTATGCAACTGGTTCTTAAGAATGCCTTTAAAATCCTGAGGCAAATGTACTGTATAAAGTCACATGTAGAAAGTTTGTCATAAGAAATGTGCAAAAAGTGCATGTCTATAAATTCATTCCATTGAACGTGTCATGTTTTATTGTGTAAGACTGAATAATTGGCTTATTAGAAAAATGTTCCAAAGTAAAAACAGATCTTAAACAGTACCTCTCCCCAATTACTGCACATAGTAGAAGGACTGTACTTAAAAACATATTTTTTTTTCTTTGTTTCTCTCCATTCCGGTGTGGATATGGAGTGTCTTGAAATTAGAGGTGCCTGATGTGTTAATTGTCCTATTCAACTGGGCATTTCATTTTGCTGAGCTCTATGAGCTGTGTCAAATTCACTGGTAAAGTGCTGGAGGGGAGATAATAATCTTTATTTTTATTTAGCGCAAACTTATTCCGCAGCGCTTTACAGTTTGCACACATTATCATATGTTTCACTACGCCTAATGGCGTCAATGAAATAAAACCCAGAGTTTTTCCTCCAGCACACTAAGTGTTATGAGAGGTTAAGCTAATTTGCAGAATTGGCTGGCTTTATCCATAAAGCGAGTGGGAGGATGTCCACCTTATATCCACCCCAGGGTGGAGTAGATGGCCTTCAAAGGCAGCAGTGTTCAGTGTCTGAAGGGAAACACTCCAGAGAAGTGTTTTGTTTATACCTGAACCGTGCGTCTTGCTAACCCTGAGTAGGGTGATCTCCACTAATGCAAGGACTGTGCCTAGTGCTACCATTTTGTTTTGCTGTTTTTCTCCAGAGGGACTTGTTTATTTTGTGCTTCAGCTTGATTTATACTGTATCTAATAAACCAAGTGTATTCCTAAAGCCGCATTGTTCCAGTGTCTACCTCCGTGTGCAGCCAAGTCAGCCGATCTACCGCAGAGCGTATATTGGCATCCAACTATTAAGCTGTATAATCATAAACAGGCAGCATCCATAAGTAGGAAAAAGTAGACATCTACAGTTCTTACAGAAGTGAAACGCCAATTGAGGTCAAGTGAGGGTTTGTCTTGTGACCACGCTGACAACGCCTTCTTCCCTACCTAACAGTAATACCCTCAATCCTCGTCTACTCCAAAGATGTTCCCCCATCTAATTTTATTTTTTGCTTATGTAATGTAGACAGCGCAGGTGAATGCTTTGTATATATTTGTTTAGAAATTCTACTGTGCCTAATAATTTGGAACAGTGCATTTTGAGTTTTTATTCATTTTGGAGATTATCCTGTTATCATTGGGAGGTTTCTTCAATAAAATTTGATGTATACTCTAACAGGTGATGACTTTTATTAGACTGACTGTCATTTGCACCGACCATTTAGGAAAATCCGAGAAAATGTCATATGCATAATAATTTTGAACATGGTGTTGTCAATGAAAGTGTCATAATAAACAATAAATATAACATTATAAATATTATATAATATACTGAACTACCAAGAGCTGAGGAAAAACAGACAAAGGACGCTGTGAATACTTAAATATTGATGAATACACCATCACTAAATAAAATTACCCATCCAGGAAATATATATCCCGTAACCACAATGAGGGTGGATATATTGTAAGAGGGTGGTGCTGTTATGGACTGTAAGGAACACGCTGTCACTTTAAGAGACTGCACCCCTTGTCTGGTGTGATGGAATGTTCTGCTTCTTCCCTGCAATAGACTGTGAATGAGCTGGACTGTGCAGAGGGTGTGGGTGGAACCTGAACAGCATGTGTGAGGTGAAGCTGCTAGAGTGAGAACTTTGTGCTGTTTTCGGCAAGAGAGGACCCTGTTGTGAATTCTGTTGTCGAACTCCCTCCTGTGGTCGTGAATGGTACTTCGGCGAGTTCTGTCTATGGGCTCCCTCTGGTGGCTGTGAGTGAAGCTGCTGCTTCTGAGGTTCCTTACACAGGTGACGTGGTTTATCCTTTGGTTGACTGCTCTATTTAAATCCTCTCAGATCGTTACTCCATGCCAGCTGTCAATGTTTTTGCATTGGTTCAATTCGCTCCTGGATCTCTCTGGTGACCTGCCTTCTCCTGCAGAAGCTAAGTTCCTGATAGTCATTATTTGTTCATTGTTTTCTTGTCCAGCTGGTTTTCATGATTTTGTCTTGCTAGCTGGAAGCTCTGGGATGCAGAGTGGCCCCTCCGCACCGTGAGTCGGTGCGGAGGTCTTTTTTGCACACTCTGCGTGGTCTTTTGTAGGTTTTTGTGCTGATCGCAAAGTTACCTTTCCTATCCTCTGTCTATTTAGTAAGTCTGGCCTCCCTTTGCTGAAACCTGTTTAATTTCTGCGTTTGTGACTTTCATCTTTACTCACAGTCAATATATGTGGGGGGCTTCCTTTACCTTTGGGGAATTTCTCTGAGGCAAGGTAGGCTTTATTTTCTATCTCTAGGGCTAGATAGTTCTTAGGCTGTGACGAGGCGCCTAGGTCTGGTCAGGAGCGCTCCACGGCTATTTCTAGTGTGTGTGATAGGATTAGGGCTTGCGGTCAGCAGAGCTCCCACATCCCAGAGCTCGTCCTGTATGAGGTTTAACTATCAGGTCATTCCGGGTGCTCCTAACCACCAGGTCATAACAGGACCCACAGCCTGTAACGGACCGGACTTGTGAAATTTGACAGACTTTTCCGGGTGCAGCGAGAGTGGCTGTCCTGTGTGAATTTGAGAAGCCGCGAAGATACCAAGAAAGGAATTTACAGTTTCTAGGAGCACCTCCAGGACCCAGAAGCAAGGAGAAGACCACGTTTCACGGAGCTGGCAGAAAGCCGTGCGCACCACCGTACTAGACTTTTGGGCCCCCCCGGGACTGGATCTGAGTCCCCAACATCACCGTGAGTTTGTTCCTGTTTTGTGCACATGTTAGGGCCTAGAGTAGGCTTTAATAGTCAGTACACAAGAGCCGTGTGGCCTGCTTAGCAAAGGCCAGGGAGGTTATACGTAGAGTAGCATCATTATTTGTTTATTGTTTGCATTTACTTGTATGAAGTATGTGATTCAGTAATAGTTGGAGCACCGTGCTATTTTATGGACAAGCTAAAGAATATAACTCTTGTAAATTATGTTTTGCCATTGCATACCCCTATTTGCATCTTCCTCATCCACTTCATTCCTTGCCTTCCAATAAATCAACCCTTTGTTGTTTGCACCTCATCTTGTGTACGGTAGTCTTCCTGCACCGTGGTGGCCATCGCTTCAAGTGGCGCTGCGAGCAGGATACTGTCACCAAGATGGAGGCAAGGAGAGAGGCCGCTCCATATCATAACGAACACTTGATTGCTGGGTGTCCCATCCTACGTGCTGAATTCGGGGAGTTCTAGTGGATTGCCTGATAGATACCAGGTCACAAGTGACGATGATACCAGAAACATATTTCAAGCAGAATTTCCAGGCCCTGGCCAAGCCAGAAAAAGAGACATTGATCCGGTTGTTTGCTGCCAACCAACAGCCGATCCCGGTCACAGAGGTCGTGTGGATGAATATTCGAATCTGTGGGCAAGAAGTGGGGAGAAAATGGATCCTGCTAGTCCCTGGGCCTATCAAAGAAAATGTGCCTGTAGTACTGGGAATGAATATCCTACGTGAACTCGATCAGATTATGTTTACCAAACGGGGACCTGGATATTGGAAGAAGGCTACTACACATAAGCCTACTCAAGAAGCCCTTCAATGACTGATCCGCATCTGTGGGACACAGAAGAGTGTGCCATCCTATCAGACCGTAGAGGTCATCAAGGATCCTGGTAAAGAACCTGTAGTCCTGCCTCCCAAGCGAGAAACTATAGTATACCTTCCAGTGGGGACGCATCGCAACCTTGACGGGTTGGAAGTGATTGTTCAGCCTGTGGTAGGCGGAGGAGTGGACCAAAAAGTCATGATAGCTCATACGATAGCTGTGGTCCAGCGAGGACACGTCCCCATAAGAGCTTTGAATATGGGCCCCGGGGAGGTCACCTTGCCATGAGGGACAGATCTGGCCCTGGTGTACCTACATAAGGGTGAAGTGGTGAGTCAGAAGGAGATGTCTTTATTGCCGAAAGAAGGTGTGGGGTGGACCCTAGCAGTTGCTGCGGGGGCCGAAGAGACGCCATCCCTGGAGTGGAGTGGACGGGTCATCCTTGACCAAATGGAAGTGGATGTGAAGGCTCTGGGCCCTGAGCGTGTGCAAGCAATAGAAGCTATGCTGTGGAAAAATCATGCTGCATTCGCCCGTCACACCGAGGATTTCGGCTGTACTGAAGCCATCGCGCATGAGATACCGACCGGAGAAACTCATCCAATTTGAGAACGATATCGGCAGATCTCACCCAAGATGTATCAAGGGGTGAAAACATTACTGAGGCAGATGCTGGATTCAGGAGTGGTGCAGAGTAGTCACAGCCCTTGGGCAGCCTCGGTGGTGCTTGTCAAGAAAAAGGATGGTACCATCTGGTTCTGTGTAGATTACAGGAAACTCAATTCCTGCACTGTTCGAGACTCGTATTTGTTGCCCCACATCGAGGAATCCTTGACAGCTTTGGGGAAAGCCAAGTTCTTCTCCACCCTGGACCTAGCAAGCGGATACTGGCAAGTAGCCGTGGCAGAGAAAGACAAAGAAAAAACCACCTTCATCCTCCCTATGGGGCTCTTCAAGTTTAACTGGATGCCCTTCGGGCTCTCCAATGCTCTGGGCACGTTACAATGGCTGATTGAAAAGTGTTTGGGAGACTTAAATTTTGAGGCTACCCTGATCCATCTGGATGACATCATTGTGTATTAGGCCTCATTTGAAGAACACCTTGCCCGGCTTGGACAGGTACTCTGAAGACTGCGGGCTCATAACCTGAAGGTGAAGCCAAAGAAGTGCCACCTTTTTCAAGAGAGAGGTCAAGTATCTGGGACACATAGTGTCACAAGATGGAGTTCTACTCTCTCCAGAAAAAAGTGGCTGCTATTCAGAAGTGGACAGTCCCTCAAACAGTGAGAGAACTCCAGGCCTTTTTGGGGCTCGCCGGGTACTACTGCCGGTTTGATAAAAACTTCGCGAAGGTGGCGGGTCCTCTCAATGAGCTGCAGAGGGGGAACACTGGAGTACCGAAGACCCAGTACATCCCTTGGGCCCAGAGACAAAATGAGGCCTTCCAGGCAATAAAGAATGCCCTTACCTCAGCCCCGATTTTGGCCTACGCAGACTTCGATCAACCGTTCCTATTGTACACAGATGGTAGCCTTCATGGACTCGGTGCAGTACTTTCTCACATACAGGATGGACATGAGATAGTCATTGGGTATGCCAGCAGGTCCCTGCGAGGCAGCAAAAGAAACCTTCACAATTACTGCTCCTTCTGGTTAGAGCTCCTGGCCCTGGTGTGGCCACGACAGAGAAGTTTGCGGGCTTCCTGACAGGGACCAAGATTCAAGTTTCTAACAGACAATAATCCCCTGGTCCCCTGGCCCGCCTTGAGAATGCTAAATTGGGGGCCTTAGAACAAAGGTGGGTGGCTCGCCTAGCCAAGTTTGACTTTACCATCCGTTATCGCTCTGCTACCAAAAACGCAAATGCTGATGGGCTGTCAAGAGTGAGTGTGGAGACTCCAATGGGGGATCTCGATGAGCAACTCGAAGAAGAGAAAACCCCAGACTTTCGTATGTTTAAGCCCCCAGTGGTTGCGGCCCAGTCAAGAAGGGAGGTCTTCGCATTACCCCGGTCTCTGGGGAGAACCAATGAGGCATGGGGACATGTTCAGGATTAAGACGAAGGGTTGAGACAGATGAAATGGCGTGTAACTCGGAAGCGGAAGCCTGGCAAACAAGAGAAAGATGATCTGGACTCTGAAATGAAGAGTGTGTTACACCAGTGGGATAGACTGGAAGTGCGAGAGTCAGTGCTATATCGTAAGAGACAACAGCCAAAAGATATGGAAGTAAGGTGGCAGGTGGTCATCCCAGGAAAAATGGCTCAAGAAGTAGCTAAAGAAGCCCACGAATTTGGAGCTCACTTCGGGCCCACAAAGATCTACCAATGGTTACAGCGGTATGTGTATTGCCCCCGGTTGGAGTCTGTGGTGGAAGAGGTTTGCTGGCAATGTCGAGTATGTGACCTCATTAAGAGTACCGAACAGAGGGCACCCATCCAGACCATACAAACTAAGGAGCCGCTAGAAGTCTTGATGATCGACTATCTCCTAGTGGGACACACGGCCCAGGGGCTACAGTACTGTTTGGTTATGACCAATCATTTCTCTAAGTTCTCAGTAGTCACCCTGACTAGGGATCAGACTGCGGAATCGGCGGCGCGAGCCATCTGTCAAGACTTCATCCGGTTGTATGGGTGCCCAAAGCGCATCCACTCCGACCAAGGTGCATTTTCCAAGGCAAGGTGATGGAAGAACTGTATCGTATGTATGGCATCGAGCGGTCCCGGACCACCTCTTACCATCCTCAAGACAACGGAGCATGTGAACGCTTCAACTGAACCTTACTTCAAATGTTGAGAACATTGGAGGAGGATAAGAAGGCGTGTTGGCCAGACTACCTGCCAGAGTTGGTCTGGACCTACAACAATCGGGTCCACTCCACCACGGGTTATACCCCCTATCTACTGCTGTTTGGAAGAGCTGGACGAGAGATCATTAAGCTGAATTTGGAACAGCCAGAGGAGCTGATGGAGAGAACTGTCACCTCATGGGTGAAAGAGCACCGGCAATGATTACAAGCGATACGGCAGTTGGCAGGTCAGCAGCTGCAAGAAAAAGAACATACGGACCGTAAACCGACTCAAGAGTTACCGTTCCAACCGGGAGACCGAGTATTAGTCAGAGAGAAATTCCCCAAGGGAAAACTAAGTGAGAGATGGGAAGTACAGCCTTACAGAGTAATCGAGCGAGTGTATGCTAATGGCCCTGTCTACAAGGTGCAGATTGAGAGTGGGGCGTCCTCCCCTAGAGTACTTCACAGAAATATGCTGTGGCCCTGCTGGTCGGAGATCTGTTCTGCGCCATTGTCGCCTGAAGGTGCTACTCCACTTCCTGAATCTGTCATGCCTGATGGTGAAATCGATGATGAGTGGTGGACCGTCCCTGACACAGTAGGGGGTCCTCAGCTGCACAGAGACGGTAATCCCATGGATGTACCAGTACCGCCACATGAGGACGAGACCAGACAAGAGCCCACGATGACTCCTGCAGGAAGTGTTCCTCTGGAAGATAGTCAAGCCTTGCCTAACAGCGAAGAGCTACGGAGATCCCAGTGGTCTAATGCAGGAGTTCCACCAGTCCGATATGTAGAACAGTGTGCCCTGTCTGTTTTTCCAACTTTGTTGCCTCCTCTATAGGTGCTGTTTCCACATTGCACGTTCCATCATTACACTTTGACCTTGATACTTTGATGGCCGAGGACGACCATCATTAAGAAAGGAGGCATGTAAGAGGGTGGTGCTGTTATGGACAGTAAGGAACACGCTGTCCCTTTAGGAGACTACACCCCCTTGTCTGGTGTGATGGAATATTTTACTTCTCCCCTGCAATAGACTGTGAATGAGCTGGACTGTGCAGAGAGTGGGGGTAAAGCCTGAACAGCGTGTGTGAGCTGAAGCTGCTGGAGAGAGAACTTTGTGCTGTTTTCTGCAAGAGAGGACCCGCAGCCTGTAACGGACTGGACTTGTGAAATTTGACAGACTTTTCCGGGTGCAGCAAGAGTGGCTGTCCTGTGTGCGTTTGAGAAGCCACGTAGATACCGAGAAAGGGATTTACAGTTTCTAGGAGCACCTCCAGGACCCAGAAGCAAGGAGAAGACCACGTTTCCCAGAGCTGGCAGAAAGCCGTGCGCATCACCGTACTAGATTTTTTGCCCCCCTTCCCCCCCACCCCCCGGGACTGGATCTGAGTCCCCAACATCACCGTGAGTTCGTTCCTGTTTTGTGCACGTTAGGGCCTAGAGTAGGCTTCAATAGTCAGTACACAAGAGCCTTGTGGCCTGCTTAGCAAAGGCCAGGGAGGTTATACGTAGAGTAGCATCATTATTTGTTTATTGTTTGCATTTACTTGTATGACGTATGTGATTCTGTAATAGTTGGAGCACTGTGCTATTTTACGGACAAGCTAAAGAATATAACTCTTGTAAATTATGTTTTGCCATTGCATACCCCTGTTTGCATCTTCCTCATCCACTTCATTCCTTGCCTTCGAATAAATCTATCCTTCGTTGTTTGCGCCTCATATTGTGTATGGTAGTCTTCCTGCACCATGGTGGTCCCCCGGCCATCGCTTCAAGATTACCTATAGTGCCAAGCAACCAGCGGCTGATGCCTGAACCTGGAGCCAGAACCAAAGCCGACCAAGGGACCCTCCTCACCCCAACGCGCATTTCGCCCTAGCTTCTTCCGGGGGCATATCTAGGGGAGGAGAGGTAGCCCTTTTAAAGTGCCAGGAGCCAATCGAAATAAGGTGTTTCAGAGAGACGTAATGTTTGATCGCGGTGTGCCGGAGGTTAATGTGCCGGGGGCGGTCCGTGACCGCTCCTGGCACATAGCGTTGGATGTCAGCTGCGATAGGCAGCTGACACCCGGCCACGATCGGCCGCGCTCCCCCCGTGAGCGCGGCCGATCGCGTATGACGTACTATCCCGTCGGTGGTCATACGGGCCCACCCCACCTCGACCAGATAGTACATCATATGTCAGAAAGGGGTTAATATTTAAAAAATAATTTTTACTTAGTTTTTATTTTTCTACTTTGTCCAACTCTGGGACAAAGGAACATTGCTATGTTTCATAACCTGTCAGTGCTGCAGACACAAGTTAGTTAGATCATGACCAGTGCATAATCTAACTGAGTTGCTAGAGCCTGGTGACCCAGCTCTTGTAATGATGACATCGGGTCATCATGGCAACAATTGGCCCCTCGTGAAGATGTCGTGAGAGCCTGCTTCCCTCTGCCTGCCTACCCAATGCTGTGATCGATATCCAGGGCCGGTTTAGAGAAAGTGGGGCCCCAAATGCTCACATATTCCACATCACACAAATATTTCTGTTTTATTTACAGGTGCAGAGTTCAGGCCGTTAATCGAGCGTGATCGACAATCATGAAGTTGTTCGACGCTTGTTCCTGAGTTTTTTTTACACCAACTGAGGAAGAATGATGGGGATAGATAGTCCTCGATACAGTATAATGCAGGTCCCATATAGTGCATATACAATGCCTTGCGAAAGTATTCGGCTCCCTGGAACTTTTCAACCTTTTCCCATATATTATGCTTCAAACATAAAGATACAGTACCAAATGTTAATTTTTGGTGAAGAATCAACAAGTGGAACACAATTGTGAAGTTGAACAAAATTTATTGGTTATTTTAAATTTTTGTGCAAATTCAAAAACTGAAAAGTGGGGCGTGCAATATTATTCGGCCCCTTAACTTAATACTTTGTTGCGCCACCTTTTGCTGCGATTACAAGTCGCTTGGGGTATGTCTATCAGTTTTGTACATGGAGAGACTGAAATTCTTGCCCATTCTTCCTTGGCAAACAGCTGGAGCTCTGGTAGGAAGTGGTGACAGTTTTCACACATACCAGAGACACTTAGGCCTCTTTCACACTTCCGTTTTTTACAATCAGTCACAATCCGTCAAAATGTTCAAAGACGTATCCTGTGCAGATTGTAAAAAACGGGTGCACTGGGTCCATTTTTTTGATGGATCTGTCGAGGCTATGTGCACAAGTTGTGTATGCGCCTTCACCGCGTTTTTCCGCTGCGAAAATGCATACACAACACAAGCCAGGTTAAAAATAATAAAAAATCGTGATATTCTTACCTTCCGGTGTCCCCGCAGCCTTCCCATGGCCTTCCCGATGCGAGACCACTACGTCATCACATGTCTTTGCTCGCAAGGCATTACTGGGAACGCGAGCTGCTGCCGGCAACATCGCGAGCATCGGGAAGGCTGCGGGGAAGCCGAAGGTAAGAATATCACGATTTTTTATTCTTTTTATTATTTTTAACATTATATCTTTTTACTATTGATGCTGACGGGAAATTCTTCCGCGCATGCTCAGTTTCAAAAGACGGCATCCATCGCTGGATTCCTGCTTTTGACAGTCAGCGACGGATCGTGCGTCCATAGGCTTCCATTATAGCCAACGATGGACACCATCGCTGAGCTATTTTCCGATTTACAGAAAAAACGTTCCTCTGTGCATTGTCTCCGCCCAACGGACAGCAATTTTATGACGGATCCAGTGCACGACAGATGAAACATGTGGCCATCTGTCACAATCCGTCGCTAATACAAGTCTATGAGAAAAAAACAGATCCAGCAGAAACATTTGCTGGATCCGTTTATTTCACAAAATGACACATTGTGACAGAAAAAGAAAGACAGAAGTGTGAAAGAGGCCTTACACACGTAGACCCGTTCAAATGAATGGGTCTAAGCACAAGACACTGTGGTTCCGTGGACCGTGTATCAGTGGGCAAAACACACTGACATGTCCATTTACAGTGTTACAGTTCACGCTGTTCCCAGGCGCTGGGTGCTGAAGGCTGCTCTCATCATTGTCTCCTGGTCTCCCTGAGATCAGCGCGACCAGGTGACAATGGTGGGAGTTGTATTCAGAACCTGCTGTGTATATCTTGTGTAAAATAAATATTTTTTTTTTAAAAATGGCGTGGTCTCCCCTATAATTTTCATAACCAGCAGAGGGAAAGGTGACCGCTGGAGGCTGATGTTAATAATCTGGGAATGGGGACAATATCCCAAAAGGATCTCAGGCTATTAATAACTGCTCATAGCTGTTTGTTTAGCCTTTACTGGCTAGTTTACGTGTGACCACAGAAAAAAAAATGATGTAGGGTACCCCTATTATTTCTCAGCAGCAAAGGCTAAACAGACAGATGTGGGCTAATATTAGTAGCCTGGCAAGGGGCCAGGGATATTGGCCCCCATCCCATTCTAAGAACAACAACCCTCAGCAGCCCCAGAAATGGCACATCCATAAGATGTGCCAAATCTAGCTCTTAGCCTTGCTCTTCACACTTATCCTGGTGCGGTGGCAAGTAGCAACTAAAAGCATGAAGACTTGATTTCTCCTCGTAATTCTAACAATTTAAATAATGACTCTGTCGCTCCTGTGTATAATGTCACTGGTGATCCCTGTATTACCTGTACACTGACACTATATACAGAGCTCCTGTGTGCAATGTCACTGGTGATCACTGTATTACCTGTGCCCTGACACTGTATGCAGAGCTCCTGTGTGTAATGTCACTGGTGATCCCTATATTATCTGTACTCTGACACTATATACAGAGCTTCTGTGTGCAATTTCACTGGTGATTACTGTATTGCCTGTGCACTGACACTATATACAGAGCTCCTTTGTATAATGTCACTGATGATCACTGTATTACCTGTACACTGACACTATATACAGATCTCCTGTGTATAATGTCACTGGTGATCCCCATATTTCCTATGCACTGACACTATATACAGAGCTCCTGTGTAAAATGTCACTGGTAATCACTGTATTATCTGTACACTGACACTATATACAGATCTCCAGTGTATCATGTCACCAGTGATCAATGTATTACCCGTACACTGAGACTATATACAGAGCTCCTGTGTATAATGTCACTGGTGATCACTGCATTACCTGTACACGGACACTGTATTTGAAGTACAGATCTTCTGTGTATAATGGCACTTATGGTGATATTAGTATAATGTTTTTATTAATGATCAGTATTGTAGTATTCGGTTACTATGTGGTGGTAATATATAATCTGATCATGGCGTGTTGGCATTTTTTACTTGTATGTGGTATTATTGGTCACCATGTGGTGGTAATATGTGATTCCATCATGGTGAGGTGGTATTTGTCCCTTGCATGTGATATTATTGGTCATTTTAAAAATTGAAAAATAAATAAAAATATACCTAAATTGTATTGAATATTTTAACAAACGTTTAATAAGTTACAGCAGAGTAGAGCCCAGCCAAAAGAGTCTACAAAAGCCCCTGGCTATGTATGTGATCTGGTGATGGGAACTGTTAATGTGTGATTGATGGGGACGTGGTGCAGAAGTGCAGTTTTTCCAAGAGAGAGTGGTGGGACTGTGCAATGTTCAAGGGGTGAAGGTGGAGCCTGGGCATATCAAGGGGGCCCCAAAAATTTTGCCAGTATGTGGCCCCAAAATTCCTAGCGGCAGCCCTGATAACCACAACCCTAATGTTAGCCCAACCCTAACTTTAGCCCAAACCCTAACTTTAGCACAAACTCTAACTTTAGATCAACCCTAACTCTAGCCCAACCCTAACCCTAGCCCAATTAGATCCCTAGCCCAAACCTAATTTTAGCCAAACCCTAGCTTTAGCCCAGCCCTAACTTTAGCCCAACTCTAACCCTAATGAAAAAATGGAAATAAATATTTTTATTTTATTATTTTTACCTAACTAAGGGGATTTGATTTACATTTTTTTTTTATTGGACCAATAATAGGAAAAATTTCCTATTGTTGCCGAGTGCTTGCCGGCAAATCTCGGCGAGTGCACTGCGCATGCGCCCGCCATTTTCTTCCCAGAAGAAGATGCCGCTGGCATGGGGATTTCATGGGGGGATTAGGGACACCAGAGGCACCAGGGGAGGATCGGAGACCCGATTTCTCTCTCCTCTGAAGTGCGATCACATCAGAGGAGAGAGAAATGAAATGGGAAATCTGACTTTTTTGTGCAGTCGCAGTTATTCTGTTAATAACGGGGATCACAACACTGGAGTTGGCAAAAACCGACCCAAATCATGTTCTCTGGGGTCTTGGGTACCTCTGGTAGCCGAGACCCCATGAAATTCCGACTCTGGGGGGTGCTATACCCTTATTTCTCAGCACTGTTAAAAGGCGCTGAGGAATAAGTGCCCTTAATTGCCATCATTAAAAGGCGTATCGGCGGTCGTCAAGTGGTTAAAATCCTGCAGTGAACGCAAGGTTCCCCTTTTCAAGAAGGCACATGTGCAGGCCTGTATGAAGTTTGCCAATGAACACCTGGATGTGAGTGATTGGGAGAAGGTGCTGTTGTCAGATGAGATAAAAATTAACTCGCCATGTTTGGAGGCAGAGAAATGCTGCCTATGACCCAAAGAACACCATCCCCACTGTCAAGCATGGAGGAGGAAACATTTTCTTTTGGGGGTGTTTCTCTGCTAAGGGCACAGGACTACTTTACCTCATCAATGAGAGAATGGATGGAGCCATGAACCGTAAAATCCTGAGTGACAACTTCCTTCCCTCCTCCAGGACATTAAAAATGGGTCCTGACTTGGTCTTCCAGCAAGACAATGACCCCAAACATACAGCCAAGGCAACAAAGGAGTGGCTCAAAAAGAAGCATATTAGGGTCATGGAGTGACCTAGCCAGTCTCCAGACCTTAATCCCACAGAAAACTTATGGAGGGAGTTGAAGCTCCGAGTTGCCAAGCGACAGCATCACAATCTTAATGATTTACAGATGATCTGAAGAGAGAAGTGGACCAAAATTCCTCCTGATATGTGTGCAAAACTCATCATCAACTACAAAAAAGTCTTACTGCTGTGCTTGCCGCAAGGGTTTTGCCACCAAGTATTAAGTCTTGTTTGCCATAGGAATCAAATACTTATTCTCACAGCAAATACAAATACATTTATATAATTTATACGGTGTGATTTTCTGGATTTTATTTTTGATATTCTATCTCTCAATGTTAAAATGTTAAAGCGACTCTGTCACCCCCTCCAGCCGTTAGAAACTAAAAGAGCCACCTTGTGCAGCAGTAATGCTGCATTCTGACAAAGTGGCTCTTTTAGTTATTGGTGCAGTTAAAGCCAAAATAAAGCGTTTTATAATTTCGCCAAAATACCTGTCTTTAGTCGTGGAGGCAGGTCTTAAACGCCCTGCTGCAAACGCCACACTTCAGTCACTCACATCTTCTTCGGCGCCGGGCGCCGCCCCCTCCGCGCTATTTTCCAATCAAATCCGGTGCATGCGCTGTTTAGTACTGGCTGGGGCAGGCGCAGTGAGCTCTGGCTGTCTGACTTCAGATGCAGTCTTGCAGACTGCGCCTGTGCGGCTGCCCTGCTGTGAATCCCAGCCCCGCAGTGTGTTATGCATTACGCACAGTGCGGGGCTGGGATTCACAGCAGGGTGGCCGCACAGGTGCAGTCTGCAAGACTGCATCTAAGGTCAGACAGCCAGAGCTCACTGCGCCTGCCCCAGCCAGTACTAAACAGCGCAGGCGCCGGATTTGATTGAAAAAAAGCGCGGAGGGGGCGGCGCCCGGCGCCGAAGAAGATTTGAGTGACTGAAGTGTGGCATGTGCAGCAGGGCGGTTAAGACCTGCCTCCCTGTCTAAAGACAGGTATTTTGGCTAAAAGAGTTGTCAGAATGCTGCATTACTGCTGCACAAGGTGGCTCTTTTAGTTTCTAACGGGTGAAGGGGGTGACAGAGTCCCTTTAACCTTCCCTTAAAATTATCTTTGTCAGTTGGGCAAACTTACAAAATCAGCAAGGAATCAAATACTTATTTCCCCCACTGTATATATTTACTACACACTTTACCTGTTTTCAGGTTTTATGTTGTCATAAACTATTTTTACCCTGAAGAGATTTTGTCCATTCTCTTTCTCTTAGGCCGGAGTCACACTAGAGTATAATACGGACGAGTGCTATGCGAGAAAACATCACATAGCACTCGGACCAGTGTTCAACTTTGAGGCAGCTCACATCATATTCTACGTGAGTATATCGGCTGAGTCTCGCCAATGAAAGTCTAAAAATCGGACACCACACGGACCATCAGTGTGACTTGCCAGAAATACGCACACATTTTCCTCATTTCAGCCAATTGAACCATTAAATTAATTGGGGAAAAGCAGTGAGAAATGTAAAGTCATATGCATGTCATACGGATGCATAGGTGCGAGAAAATCGCATCATCGCATTGCAAACGCACGGATGACCATATGGAGAACATTTGTGTGACTCTCGGCCAAGAGAAACAGACCGACTTTTCATACATTAAGTGTGACTCCGGCCTTAGGAAGATGACATACTTTATTACCCATCCCCCACCCACTTTTTTGTTAATTATATGTAAGTTTATTAAGCTGAAAAGTGATTATCAAGAACGTTGAGCTCCTATTAAATGTAATGTTTACTGTGTAACAGTAGGGGGCTCTCTAACAACAGTGAACTGTGTGGTGTGGATGATATTTTGTGCTTGAACTTTTACTCTGTGATTGAAAATGGGACATTTGCCCAATAGGAGAGACATTTTTAACTCTTCTTGTGGACTGGTAATACCCAAATTTCCCCACCTGACACAAACTGCCAAAGATAACAATTGTGCTATGATATCCCCAAAAGGATTGTCAAGAGCACGATCTTTATGTTCCCATGGAGCCATAAAACCAAACCAAACAAGTTGTTATTTATAGGAATGGAATATGTTTTACTGAAATAGCTCATGTTGCATAACCCGATAGTTCTGTTTGGATATCGGAACACAAAAACTAGAACTTTTCATGTTTGCACCCTTAAATCAGAGGGATATGTCACACAAAATAGTTAATAAGTAACATTTCCCACATGTCTACTTTACATCAGCACAATTTTGGAAACATAATTTTTTTTGTTAGGACGTTATAAGGGTTAAAAGTTGACCAGCAATTTCTCATTTTTCCAACAAAATTTACAAAACCATTTTTTTTTTAGGGAACAACCTCACATTTGAAGTGGGTTTGGGGCAGGGCCGTATTTAGAGTTTCTGCTGCCCTAGGCACTTTTAGTGCTGCCTCCCCCTTTGGTGAGTATGACACTATCGGCAGTGACTTTGGCAAAAATCGCTGATGTGAAAGTCGCCTTTTGCAGCAGATCCGACAGTTTTTCCGCATCTGCCGCGTAATGGATCACTTAGGGCAACACTGCGTTCGGCCTCATTCATTCCCTATGGGACTTACAGACATGTGCGGCTCTTGCGGTTTTGCCGCCATCCGGCAAATGCGGTACTTGCAGCAATGAGAAAAAACACTACTAGCAGTGTTTTATGTATCATCGTAAGTGCAAAACCGCAATTGCCGCACATGTTCGCAAGTAGCCATCATTACCTGTCCCTGCACCTTGCTAGCTCATCCCTATCCAACCCTCCCTGACCTAAAACTACACTATAAAGCTTCAGAAAAGCAATTTATTAACTGCCATATTCCTATGATAATGAGGGCTCTAGGCTACGGCGTAGACTGGGACGGGCAGTCTCCGGGTCTCCATCCTCTCTGTGCACACCCTCAGTCCCTGCCTCACTGCCTGTGCACAGACCACCCTCCACCGCACCCGGTAATCACCGCTCGCAGTAGCATACCAGCAGAGGTGTATCTAGGGTTTCTGGCACCCGGGGAAAGAATTCATTTTGGTGCCCCCCCTCCGCCAAGGACATATGTGATTTGCACACTCAGTCATGTGCCCACGAGCTCCTCTCCCTAATGCTCTCAATGTTCAGTGAAAAACTAAGAGAAGCAGAAGAGAAGCTCGATGTCGCAGGACCATAAGAGTATGTGTCCACGTTCAGGATTGCATCAGGATTTGGTCATGATTTTTCATCAGTATTTGTAGCCAAAACCAGGAGTGGAACAATTAGAGGAAAACTATAATAGAACCATATGCTCCACTTCTGTATTTATCACCCACTCCTGGTTTTGGCTACAAATACTGATGTAAAATACTGACCAAATCCTGATGCAATCCTGAACGTGGACACACACCCTAAGTCTGAAAAATCGCATATGAGTGACGTGTCCATGTGACGACTACTGGAACTTGCAGAGCTGAATCCTGACATCGCAGCTTCTGAATTCTCACAACGCATGCACTGCACTTTTAGGATTCTCCCTTGCCGGTGGACAGTCATGTCAGCACAAGTATGTGATTTGTAGACTTCTGACCACATTCTGACTAGATGTGCCTGGCCTCGCTCAGTTCATTTTCATTGACGGAGGTCACGCATGTCTAGTCAGCACGTGATCGCATTAATGTAAATCCCCAGCATGAGAGAATCCTGACAGCGTGCAGTGTGCACTGTGAGAATTCAGAAGTCTGCAGTCACAAAGAATGACTGCAGACTCATCACAAGCCTGGACATCCCCTTTAAAAGGGACTCTGTCACCTGAATTTGGAGGGAACAATTTTCAGCCATAGGGGTGGGGTTTTCGGGTGTTTGATTCACCCTTTCCTTACCCGCTGGCTGCATGCTGGCTGCAATATTGGATTGAAGCTCATTCTCTGTCCTCCATAGTACACGCCTGCGCAAGGCAAGATTGCAGATTGTGCAGGTACAGTATGTACTACGGAGGACAGAGAATGAGCTTCAATCCAATATTGCAGCCAGCATGCAGCCAGCGGGTAAGGAAAGGGTGAATCAAACACCCGAAAACCCCACCCCTATGGCTGAAAATTGTTCCCTCCAAATTCAGGTGACAGTGTCCCTTTAAATCTCCTAACATATATAAAAACATGAGAGTTAGCATCACAAATAACATTTACATCCAGGTACCTGATAGATGACGTCGCCTCTGGAGCCGTTCTCCTTTTCTTCATCTTGTCCAGATCCCATGATGAGTTTTCTCATCCACAGCCGTCTCTGCAGACTTCCATCTTCGCCGCTCTTTTGCAGAAAGTCTCCACATGACGCCCTTAAAGATACAAGTGTCATTATAATGCTCCCAAATAAAAAATTGCCCCTCACTATATTGTCTGCACAAAGTATGACCCCCACACTGTCCCTCTTATGGTACATGCTCTTCACACTGTCCTCTCCTTTCTATACCAGTCCCCTCTTCACACTGTCCTCTCACACTGTGTCCCCCTTATAGGGCCCAGTATTTATACTCCATATTTATACTCCATCCTCCCACACTGCGTTCATGCCTCCCCCATCCTCCCACCCTGCGTTCATGGCTCCCCCATCCTTCTCCCCTGCAAGCATGGCTCCCCCATCCTCCCACTCTGCGTTCATGGCTCCCCATCCTTCTCCCCTGCGTTCATGGCTCCCCCATCCTTCTCCCCTGCGTTCATGGCTCCCCCATCCTCCCACTCTGCGTTCATGGCTCCCCCATCCTCCCACTCTGCGTTCATGGCTCCCCCATCCTCCCACTCTGCGTTCATGGCTCCCCATCCTTCTCCCCTGCGTTCATGGCTCCCCATCCTTCTCCCCTGTATGCACGGCTCCCCATCCTTCTCCCCTGTATGCACGGCTCCCCATCCTTCTCCCCTGTGTGCACGGCTCCCCATCCTTCTCCCCTGTGTGCACGGCTCCCCATCCTTCTCCCCTGTGTACATGGCTCCCCATCCTTCTCCCCTGTGTGCACGGCTCCCCATCCTTCTCCCCTGTGTGCACGGCTCCCCATCCTTCTCCCCTGTATGCACGGCTCCCCATCCTTCTCCCCTGTGTACATGGCTCCCCATCCTTCTCCCCTGTGTGCACGGCTCCCCATCCTTCTCCCCTGTGTGCACGGCTCCCCATCCTTCTCCCCTGTGTGCACGGCTCCCCATCCTTCTCCCCTGTGTGCACGGCTCCCCATCCTTCTCCCCTGTGTACATGGCTCCCCATCCTTCTCCCCTGTGTGCACGGCTCCCCATCCTTCTCCCCTGTATGCACGACTCCCCATCCTTCTCCCCTGTATGCACGGCTCCCCATCCTTCTCCCCTGTATGCACGGCTCCCCATCCTTCTCCCCTGTGTGCACGGCTCCCCATCCTTCTCCCCTGTATGCACGACTCCCCATCCTTCTCCCCTGTATGCACGGCTCCCCATCCTTCTCCCCTGTATGCATGGCTCCCCATCCTCCTCCCCTGTGTGCACGGCACCCCACTTTTTTCCCTGTCATACTTACCTCTCACCGGCGCGCAGCACAGAACTTCCTGGCATCTCAGCGTCTTCCTTCCTGTCTTCAGCGGTCACATGGTAGCGCTAATTAAGGGTGATGAATATGCGCATATTCATCACCCTTAATGATCGGTACCATGTGACCGCTGAAGACAGGACGGCGCTGAGACGCAGTTGCAGCCACCGCTGGAGGAAGGTGAGTATTACGTCTTCAGGGAGGGAGGGAAGGGGGCGGGAAGGAGGGAGGAGGGGGGGGCGGGAAGGGGGGAGGGAGGAGGGGGGGCGGAAACTTGACCCCGGAGTTTTATAAAATAAAAAAAAAAAAAAAAAGGAAAAAACCTAGCTCAAGGGCGCCCCCCCGCATCCCGCCGCCCTAGGCACGTGCCCTCAAGTGCCTAGTGGCAAATACGGCCCTGGTTTGGGGTCAATATAACAGAAAATACCCAAAAGTGACACCATTCTAAAAACTGCATGGCTCAAGGTGCGCAAAACCACATTCAAGAAGTTTTAGTTCAGGTCCTTCACGAGAACTAAAGCAATGTGGAAGGAAAAAATGAACATTTTACTTTTTTCTTTTTGGAACCAATTTTTTTTATTTTCACAAGGGTATCAGGAGAAAATGGACCACAAAATTTGTTGTGCAATTTCTCCTGAGTACACCAATGCCCCATATGTGGGGGAAAGCCACTGTTCGGGCGCCTGGCAGGGCTAAGAAGGGAGGGAGCACCGTTTTACTTTTTGAATGCAAAATTGGCTGGAATCAATGGTGGCGCCATGTTGTGTTTGGAGACCCCCTGATGTACCTAAACAGTGCAACCCCCCTAATTCTAACTCCAACCCCCAAAAAAGCAAGAAAATATGCAATTAAAGGTAAAAAAAAAATAAAAAACAAACAAAAAAGAACCTTATATAGTGATGATCTTAAAGATAAAACTTATTATTTATTGAATCACTTTAAAAACATGCAATCAACATACAGACAACCGTGTTGAACTATTGTTTCCCTCACACTGTAAATCCTGATTAGCACTGCCTGTCAGCGGAGGTTGGCACCCTACAATTAACACAAGATAGGCGCCCCTGCTCCTCGGTGGCTGTCTCTGAAACTCCTGTATTTCACCTATGGACAGTGTAAATCAGATAAACCATCATTCGGTTACAACAGGAAAATGTAAATGGACAGTAATTGCCAATTAGAAGCTTAATGGATGGCAGTCATTAAACAGTGTGAAAAGGAGTGAATGACATAATAACAAAAAGGTGCAAAAGTGCATAATACACACATAGTACCTCAATACAACTGTTCCCTGCTGATATGAACAGCCTGCCTAACTGCGGGGGTTGGTGTTGTGAATTCTGTGGCAGAGCTCCCTCCTGTGGTCACAAGTGGTACTGCGGCTTCTGAGTTTCCTTCCTCAGGTGATGTGGTGAAGTCGTTAGGTGCTGCTCTATTTAACTCCACCTAGTGCTTTGCTCCTGGCCTCCAGTCAATGTTCTAGTATTGGTCTTGCTTCCTCCTGGATCGTTCCTGTGGCCTGTCTTCCTGCATAAGCTAAGTTTTGCTTGTGTTATTTTTGTTTGCTATTTTTTCTGTCCAGCTTGCTTAATTGGTTTTTCTTGCTTGCTGGAAGCTCTGGGACGCAGAGGGAGCACCTCCGTACCGTTAGTCGGTGCGGAGGGTCTTTTTGCCCCCTTTGCGTGGTTGTTTGTAGGGTTTTGTGTTGACCGCAAAGCAATCTTTTCTATCCTCGGTCTGTTCAGTAAGTTGGGCCTCACTTTGCTAAATCTATTTCATCTCTGCGTTTGTATTTTCATCTCAACTCACAGTCATTATATGTGGGGGGCTGCCTTTTCCTTTGGGGTATTTCTCTGAGGCAAGGTAGGCTTATTTTTCCTTCTTAGGCCTAGCTAGTTTCTCAGGCTGTGCCGAGTTGCATAGGGAGCGTTAGGCGCAATCCACGGCTGCCTCTAGTGTGGTTGGATAGGATTAGGGATTGCGGTCAGCAGAGTTACCACGTCTCAGAGCTCGTCCTATGTCTTTTGGTTATTGTCAGGTCACTTTGTGTGCTCTGAACTTCAAGGTCCATTGTGGTTCTGAATTACCTATTCATAACAGTTTGGCACCCTACTGTTCAGCGGATATGGCGCCCCCGCTCAACGATGGCTCACCCTGCAAAGTCTTTAGGAGTGAACTTATAAACCCAGGGGTACCATACATTCGACCCAACCAGTGGCCATGATATCAATGTAAAGCAGGCTGAATTCAATTGGAGCATGTAAACACACAGTATAGATAAAAAGCTGGTATCCCATTTTGCTTCAAAAAGATGACATGCAAAAAAGGGGTACTCATCAGATGTCCAGGACAGGAACGCCTCAACTCGTTTCACCCATTAGGATCATCAGGAGGCCAGATAAACAGATGCTGCATGGTGACCAGCTATGTCTCTACTATATATATGGCTGTAGATAGACCCTGCAACAATAGGGAGGAACTTCCTCCATGCGATAGAGGCAGAAGATACGCCAAAATAGGGACTAGAGCAAATCCTCTGTATTGTGTTTAATCCCCATCTCTTCGCCTATATTCCCAATAGTAGTGCCTTTTCAAAAATAAAGGCTAATCATTGGTGGAAGGTTAATATGTAAATACCTGCAGCGATTTCCACACGGGAAAACTGTCCGGCGTGCGTTCCACATGAAGCGCCGTCTTGCCTACCATGACACTGCGCATGTCTGGAAGCAAACCATGCCGCCGGAAGATGAGTCAGCTCGCGCATCACTGGAACGCTAGTATGCGTCCCAGTGGTACCACGCACGTCTGACAGGACGCCTGCTGCAAATTGCATTACGCATGTTAGTTCTCAGCAGTGGCTAATCCATTAAATCAAAGACCAAAGAGAGCATATGATAACGCGCAGGCAGAGATGGAACACTTTACTGATCCCTTATATGTAAAGGGAAACCACATATGGCACTACATATGGCAATAAATACAATAACAGGACATTAAAGTAGACCACATAGATGTTAAAATAACAATTAGTAAGAGCAATAATAAACGGTTGTTGATAAGATATAATTTCCACAATAATTTGTGAACCCCATTATACACAATTGGGATTAAAGCCGCACACGGTAAGTAATATGTATAATAAACCCTAAAAAGAACTTTAAATGGAGAATGACCAGGTAAGCCAGAACTGGGTACCAGTGTGCGTTTTGGGGCATAGGTTAGACAATTGGACTAGGCAAACGGATTAAAAGATTTATTAATCCCTAAAGAAAGCATGAATATGACACATGTTCATTGAGGCCCTTCAGTGTCAGACAGTTAAAACAATGGATCCAGGCACACTCTTTTTGAAGCAATAATCTGTCAAAATTGCCACCTCGAGAGTTTGGGGTGAATATTTCCATAATACTGAATGAGATTTCACCAGTATTAGCCTGATGTACCTCATTAATGAGTCTAGCAATAGGGGTGTCACTTTTATGCCTAATATCTCCGATATGCTCACCCTCCCTCCTCCTAAACTCCCTCCTTGTTTTGCCAACATAATCTTTGGGGCAACTGCAGGTGGCTACATATACCAAGCCACTGGTCCTGCTGTTTTGAAAAGTCACGAAGATAGAATTTTCTACCATCAGGGGAACTGGTGATGGATCTACATGGTTTCATAAATTTACAACTAACACAATTGCCACATCTGAAAAACTACACATTTTACGGTACAACCAGGTACCCATCGGAAATGATCTTTTAAAATGACTGTGCACTAGATTGTCTTTAAGTGAGCATCCCTTTCTGTAGGTCACTAGTGGCCTTGGTCCTACAAACTTTTCCAAGTCTGGGTCCGCTGTTAGAATGTCCCAGTGCTTTGAAAGGACTCTCATAACCCTATTATTTTGACAGTCGTAAGTGCCAATGATCCGGGTTGCGGTTGTATTCACCCCACGACCTCTGACCTGTGTTTGTAGTAGAGAATTCCTATCCTGTGAGAAGGCATGATTGTATGCTGCCTCTATTACCCCTCTTGGATATCTCCTCTCAGTGAACCTTTTCTTCATGTCCACTGATTGTTGAAGGAAGGTACACATGTCCGAACAGTTCCTCCTCAGCCTCAAAAACTGACCCTTGGGAATCACACTTTTTAATGCTTTTGGATGGTGGCTCTCCCATCTGAGTAAGCTATTTGTACTTGTGGGTTTACTGAAAATCTGTGTTTTTAACAATCCGTCGATGTTTTTGTGGATCTGAACATTCAGGAAATACAATGTGGTTTGGTGTAACTCAAAAGTAAACCTCATTCCAATTGTTTTGTTGTTGAGTTCTATCATAAAGTCAGTGAATTCCTGGTGTGTGCCATGCCAGATGACAAAAATGTCATCAATGAATCTGTACCAGAGCCCCACATGTTGATGCCACCACTGTGTGTCATCAGCAAAGACAATAGGTCCATAGGTGACATGCAGGAGTTTCAGGGACATCCACGGAGGAGCAGGGGCGCCTATCTCATGTTAATTGTAGGGTGCCAACCTCCGCTGACAGGCAGTGCTAATCAGGATTTACAGTGTGAGGGGAAACAATAGTTCAACATGGTTGTCTGTATGTTGATTGCATCTGTTTAAAGTGATTCAATAAATAAGCTTTATCTTTAAGATCATCACTATATAAGGTTCTTTTTGGGGTTTTTGTAACTCCAACCCTAACCCCAACACACCCCTAACCTTAATCTCAACCCCAACCATAACCCTAACCCCAACACACCCCTAACCTTAAGCCCAACGATGACCCTAACCACAAACAAACTCTAATCCCAACCCTAACTATAACCACAAGGGCCGCCATCAGTGCATTACTGCCCTTACTGGCATATTGTGCCCGGGAGCAGAGAGGGGCGGGTCCCTCACTTTTTGTTTTTGTCAAGAAGGTTGCCGGGTGCTTGCCGGCAGATTTCCCAGAAGAAGATGCCGCCGGCATGGGGACTTCATGGGGAGTAGGGACACCGGAGGTACCAGGGGAGGATCGGGGACACTATTTCTCCTCTGAAGTGTGATCACATCAGAGGAGAGAGAAATTAAGTGGGAAATCTGACTTTTTTGTGCAGTCGCAGTTATTCTGTTAATAACTGCGATCACAACACTGGAGTTGGCAGAAACCGACCCAAATCATGTTCTCTGGGGTCTTGGGTACCTCTGGTAGCCGAGACCCCAAGAAATTCTGACTCTGAGGAGCGCTATACCTTTATTTCTCAGCGCTGTTAAAAGGCGCTGAGGAATAAGTACCCTTAATTGCCGCCATTAAAAGGCGTATCGGCGGTCGTTAAGGGGTTAAAATCCTGCAGTGAACGCAAGGTCCCCCTTTTCAAGAAAGCACATGTGCAGGCCTGTATGAAGTTTGCCAATGAACACCTGGATGTGAGTGATTGGGAGAAGGTGCTGTGGTCAGATGAGATAAAAATTAACTCGCTGTGTTTGGAGGCAGAGAAATGCTGCCTATGACCCAAAGAACACCATCCCCACTGTCAAGCATGGAGGTGGAAACATTTTCTTTTGAGGGTGTTTCTCTGCTAAGGGCACAGGACTACTTTACCACATCAGTGAGAGAATGGATGGAGCCATGTACCGTAAAATCCTGAGTGACAACTTTCTTTCCTCCTCCAGAACATTAAAAATGGGTCGTGGCTGGATCTTCCAGCAAGACAATGACCTCAAACATTCAGCCAAGGCAACAAAGGAGTGTCTCAAAAAGAAGCACATTAAGGTCTTGGAGTGATCTAGCCAGTCTCCAGACCTTAATCTCACAGAATACTTATGGAGAGAGTTGAAGCTCTGAGTTGCTAAGCGACAGCATCAAAATCTTAACGATTTACAGATGATATGAAGAGAGAAGTGGACCAAAATTCCTCCTGACATGTGTGCAAACCTCATCATCAACTACAAAAAAGTCTTACTGCTGTGCATGCCAGCAATGGTTTTGCCACCAAGTATTAAGTCTTGTTTGCCATAGGAATAAAATACTTATTCTCACTGCAAAATACAAATACATTTATATACTGTAATTTATACAGTGTGATTTTCTGGATTTTATTTTTGATATTCTATCTCTCAATGTTAAAATGTTAACCTTCCCTTAAAATTATCTTTGTCAGTTGGGCAAACTTACAAAATCAGCAAGGAATCAAACACTTATTTCCCCCACTGTATATATTTTCTACACACTTTACCTGTTTTCAGGTTTTATGTTGTCATAAACTATTTTTACCCTGAAGAGATTTTGTCCATTCTCTTTCCCTTAGGCCGGAGTCACACTAGAGTATAATACGGACGAGTGATATGCGAGAAAACATCACATAGCACTCGGACCAGTGTTCAACTTTTAGGCAGCTCACATCACCGTTTATTTTTCTCGGGCATATTCTACGTGCGTATATCGGCTGAGTCTCGCCAATGAAAGTCTAAAAATCGGACACCACACGGACCATCAGTGTGACTTGCCAGAAATACGCACACATTTTCCTCATTTTAGCCCATTGAACCATTAAATTCATTGGGGAAAAGCAGTGAGAAATGTAAAGCCATATGCATGTCATACGGATGCATAGGTGCGAGAAAACCGCATCATCGCATTGCAAACGCACGGATGACCATATGGAGAACATTTGTGGGACTTTCGGCCAAGAGAAACAGACCGATTTTTCATACATTAAGTGTGACTCCGGCCTTAGGGCCTTAGAAAGATGACATACTTTATTACCCATCCCCCACCCCCTTTTTTGTTAATTATATGTAAGTTTATTAAGCTGAAAAGTGATTATCAAGAACTTGTAGAGGGCTCTCTAGCAACAGTGAACTGTGTGGTGTGGATGATATTTTGTGCTTGAACTTTTACTCTGATTGAAAATGTGACATTTGCCCAATAGGAGGGACATTTTTAACTCTTCTTGTGGACTGGTAATACCCAAATTTCCCCACCTGACACAAACTGCCAAAGATAACAATTGTGCTATGATATCCCCAAAAGGATTTTCAAGAGCACGATCTTTATGTTCTCATGGAGCCATAAAACCAAACCAAACAAGTTGTTATTTATAGGAATGGAATATGTTTTACTGAAATAGCTCATGTTGCATAACCCGATAGTTCTGTTTGGATATCGGAACACAAAAACTCGAACTGAATTCATATCCTTCAGATCCTCATTGGAGCAGGTTGCACTATTTTTTCCTGTACAATGCAATATAAGTATGATGGAAGTTCGACAACAGATCTGTCCAAAGCGTGATTTCCATTTTTCTGTTCCTGTAACAGAACATAAATGTAGAATTCCTAAAGCAGATGTGAGCAGGCGCTAATGTTTTCTTTTTATCACCAGTTATGGGGCTTTAGCCATTTCCATTTTGGCATGCCCCTTTTTTTTACCCCTCCTGAAACATTAACTATTCCATATGTTATCTTTTAAATAAGCATTCATGACAGTCCAACAGCTGCTACCACCTGTGTGAGCAGAAATGTTATCCGCTCACCAGTTTATAGAGGATTTTAACAGTAGAAAGTCCGTTACAGTAAAAACTCTACTAACTCATATTGTATATGCCTTTAATAAATCCTGCCATATACAATTCTTTACACAATTAATATATTTGTTTTGTGTTAGTGTATACTTAGAACACAAAAGTGAAAACAAGCAGGTGGGAATGTGTAGCTAAAATGTCTGGCCCTGCCATGGTGCACCCGGTGTCTGTATTTGGTTTAGACAACACATTAGGCTGGTTTCACATTTGCGTTTTTTTGGGTGCGTTTTTGCGGTAAAAAATGCAAAAAAACGCATGGTGAAAAAACGCATGTAAATGCGTGCAAATGCTGCGTTTTTTTGACGCATGCGTTTTTGCATGTGGTGAAAAAAACATGGCGTTTTGACGCATTTACATTCGTTTTTTCATGCGTTTGCGTTTTTTAAATGCATGCTGAGAAATGTGTGACAGCTGCCAATCATCAAAATAAAGTAAAAAACCCACTATAAACAGAAATAGTTAGGGTTAGGGTTAGGGGTAGGGTTAAGGGTAGGGATCATAACCCTAACCCTAACCCTAAAGGGATCCTAACCCTAACCCTACCGCTAACCCTAACCCTAAAGGGATCCTAACCCTAACCCTACCCCTAACCCTAACCCTACCTCTAACCCTAAGGGATCCTAACCCTACCCCTAACCCTACCCCTAACCCTAACCCTAAAGAGGTTAGGGTTAGGGGTAGGGTTAGGGTTAGGATCCCTTAGGGTTAGGGTTAGGGGTAGGGTTAGGGTTAGGGGTAGGGATAGGGTTAGGATCCCTTAGGGGTAGGGTTAGGGGTAGGGTTAGGTTTAGGATCCCTTTATCACAAAAAACAGAAAACGCCTCTCAAAAATACTACAAGT